>NC_143392.1:26488216-26843716 GCF_980474605.1 Leiobunum rupestre | reverse complement strand
GTATTCGCTTGTTTCGGAGTATTAGGGCTATTCTTTTTACTTCTTCTGAAAAGGAGGTGTAAAGGAGTAATTCGGATTTTGTCGTTTGCTAGCCAGAATTTATCTGCTGAAAAGGGCAATATTTTACTCCGACTCAAACTATTCGCCACCACAGAATCTGAGTAAACTAACGCCATAGCGTTATTCTTCTCACCCTACTCCGATATCCCGGAATAAGTGAAATGAAACCACCTATCTGCTAGGCTAATACCAAGGCACCACATAAGCCTAAGTCGTCAAGTGACTTTTAAAGCCATTAATTCAGGTGGCCGGGTTACAACGCGTAGGAGGGTGGTGGCAAGCCCTGCATGCCACGCGACCCAACAGCTCCCTAAACTTACTATTACCGTTAACTTCATGAAAAGGTAAAAAGAAGAACTCAGTGGAAAACTCCTTAAACCAGGGGAGATGGAACTCAACGTGGAAAGAATAGTTGAAAACTATTCGTGAGTTCTGAACCGTTAAGAGAACGGCTTAGGACTGAGCTGTAACGTCACGCAAAAGTTCTGGATAGTTCAGAACTTTTGTACGAATAGTTGTGATTCGTACGATTTGACGTACGCAGCCCGATGTGCAGACGAATTTTAGAGATTTCAACCTTGAGTTCCGGCCAGTACTTGCTCTTGAGCAGGTACCATTTAGAACGGTTCCGAACGGTTCAACAAGAGGTTCTTGTCTGCGAATAGTTTGCATTTGGGTAGTTCTAGATTTTTTTGCCGAATAGTGCGCATGGGGACTGGTTGAACGGTTCAGAACTCACGAATAGTTTGCAGCTAATGGTTCCCAAGTTTTCGCCCAGTACCACAAGCTGGAATCGAACACGGCTTCGGCTTCGCTTGCTGTGAGGTGAAAGTTTAAACCACTCCACCACCCCACATTAGTGAGACAGTGCAGTTTGCTCGTCTCCATGTCAATGCCAACGACGGATAGTTAGCGAGCAGTAGCGTAAATAACTACCCTGCAGACCCCGCAATGCGTGGGCCAAGGTTTCAAGGGGCCCCATAATGGAGACCTTAGCTACCCCACTGTTAGGATGTAGGTGGTTGTCCTCAAAAGTACATTATAAAGCGATTACAGCAGTTCGTCACACCTCATAAAAACTAATTGACAATGTTATTTAATGCAATTTCGTCTACTTCGAGCTGATTAGATCGAATGAGAAAATATAGATTTGGGTAGCGCGTTGGAAAGCTACACAATCTTCATGTACGTCCAAGGACTATAGAAACAAATTTGAACTACAGTAGCAGAAATAGCAATCGCCTAATCTGACTGAGACTGCAAAGTTTTTTAAAACCTTTAAAATAAAAATATATATTTTCTAAGGCAGCCATATTCACTCCTATCTTCTGATTTGTCTAGAGCTCGGCGAAACAGATAAATTAACCGCTAAAATTTCGATTAACCATAAAAATTACGATTAACTGTTTATTCGTGGATATTATCCAGACTAAAAAGCAATTTAACATGTAAAAATAATAGATTTTTTCGGATAATTTGTGGATAAATGTGTGTTTTGGATAAAAACAAATAAAGTGATTAATTCTTATCCAAACGCCGAGCTCTAGATTTGTCTATTTTGTGTCCTCACTTCTTCAGACGAAATAAATTTCTATGAAAACAAATCCCTCGGGTAAACCATATACGGTTAATAAATATAAATTCCTATAAGGTTTACTTTCATTTCTTTTATCTTCCGTTAAAATAAACAGAGCCGACTAAAGCTTAAACGATAACTTACCTAAATTTATTGTCCCTTACATCGAAATTCGTTGACTCTAGCCGCGGGGTTGCTAACATTTTATTTCGGAATGGGAGAATATAGACCTATAGAACTTCTAGTTGTAGGAAGGGAATTTGTATTAGGCCACGGTACCAGGCAGATTGAATAGGGTACGATTGATTGATTATTAGCGACTTCGAGTCTGCTTTTCCAAAGATAAAGACTTTATTCCGATTCGGAAAACTTTCCGAGAGGTTTTCTACGAATTTGAAATGAGAGCGCCTTGTCGTCTGTTTCACCGCGATACGTCAAAGACCGGCGGCCGAGTCGCCTTGATTTTAAGGCGCGCTTTTCGGCTGACATTACCCCGCCTTCGTTATAAAGCAAACCGTACCTTAACGCGGGTTTGGATAGCGGTGTTAAGTCAAACGATAACATTTTAGCTTCCATAGCGAGCGGGCGAACCGCCCCGAGCAGTGAACGCCGTTCTAAAGCTTCTGTTCGGGACAGAGACGGATCGGTTCTCTTTTCTATACATTTCCTTCTTCCCGGGCCCACCACAACCCCCCAGCCCACCCCTCTTTCACGGGGGCTGGCCCAAAGCCCCCTTCCATTTTAACCATCCTCATTTTAACACTATTCGCGATGCGATATCCTTGGCGTTCGCAAGCTCCCTTTTCAAAACTGGAGACCAATTGGGCTTTAAATTGGGATTCATCAAAGATTTACTCACTAAAGTCAAAGCGCTATTACCTAGCCCCCTCCTCCCCTTTGGATCGTTTGTCGTTACATTTATCCAACTTATACAGGGTGTTTCAAAAGGTTGTGCAAATATTTTAAGGAGTTGTAGCGGGTGAGTTTTGAAATACACGTATTGGATTTACTTATTTTGAAACACGAATATCTGTACTTTCCGCAATTTAAAGTAAGGGAACCCCAATTTTACAGGGTGTTTTAAAAGGGTATGCAAACATTTTAAGGAGTTGTAGGGGGTGAGTTTAGTAGTATGCCTGTTTTTCCCCCATTTTACTACGATGAGTGAAAAGAGCGCCAGAGAGCTTCAAAGTGTGTCTTCCTATTGGCCCTGGAAGTAGACTGCAACTAGCGCCAAACCAAGCAGCAGGGAAACGCGAACATTAAGGTTTGGGTTCGTGTGATAGGTAAAAAAGGACTTTGTAAACCAATCGAGATAACCAGCGTAAAAAAGGTAACTTAAACCGTATTTAAAGTCCCTGCTGCTGGTTTTGGGCTAGTAGGCTACACTTTGAAGCTCTCTGGCGTCGAAAAAACAGGCATACTTCTCAACTCCTTCAAATTTTAGCATAACCTTTTGAAAGACCCTGTATATACCGGAGGGTTTAGGTAGGTCGCTAGCTAAATTGAAAATGAGTTTTAACGGCGGAATTAATTTTAATCAAGAATTCTTCTGCGCTTGTAATTCCAACTCTATGCTGTAAAATCACATCGCCTCGGGGGCAGGAATCTAACCCGTGACCTTTGGGTTTCTAATTATTCTAGCTTAATATAAATATCGCTATTGTATTCCGTGACTACGGGCTATCAAATCTAGTGGATTTCGAAATGCTACGGCACAGGTAACGTAGCGTTAATTGTAACCCACTCGAAGAATTAACGCACCCTTTCGATTCTTTCCCTAAATTGGATGTCCGAGAACTGTTAATTGTGACCCCTGAAATTCGATAGAAGAGTTATTGGGACTGTTATCCGGAATGTTTTAGAAAGCTGTCAGAAATGTTTTGGAAAGTAAGAAAGTTATCCGGAATCTTTTAGAAAGTTATCAGGAATGTTTTAAAAAGTTATCAGGAATGTTTTAAAAAGTTATCAGGAATGTTTTAGAAAGTTTTCAGGAATGTTTTAGAAAGTTTTCAGGAATGTTTTAGAAAGCTGTCAGAAATGTTTCAAAAAGTTATCAGGAATGTTTTAAAAAGTTATCAGGAATGTTTTAAAAAGTTATCAGGAATGTTTTAAAAAGTTATCAGGAATGTTTTAGAAAGCTGTCAGAAATGTTTGGAAAGTTAGAAAGTTATCCGGTATCTTTTAGAAAGTTTTCAGGAATGTTTAAGAAAGTTATCCGGAATGTTTAAGAAAGTTATCCGGAATGTTTAAGAAAGTTATCCGGAATGTTTAAGAAAGTTATCCGGAATGTTTAAGAAAGCTATCCGGAATGTTTAAGAAAGTTATGCGGAATGTTTCAGAAAGTTTTCAGGAATGTTTAAGAAAGTTATCAGAAATGTTAAAGAAAGTTTTCCGGAATGTTTAAGAAAGTTATCCGGAATGTTTTAGAAAATTGTAAAGTGATTTCTTTAAATAATCAGGCGAAAATTTATCAGACTAAATAGTTTTAAATGAAACGGTTTAGAAAATTATCGGTTATTTAAATACCGTCTCATTTACTTCTGGCTTTAGCGGTTTGGGTGTTAAAAAATGACATCACGTAAAACACTTGATATATTATTCCTAGTTGAAATGAGCTGTTAAAAGAGGGCACTTGGCCTCTAAAACATAAGCGTGACTAAAATTCTCCACTTTGGAATTGCGGGCGGGATTTCAGAGGCAAAAGGGAAATGTTTTAGAATTTTTGCATCGTAAAGGAGGCGTGTACGCGGAAGCCCTTTCACTTTAACTCGAGCCTTAAGTCTCGTTTTTAGTTTAACGTCTTTTCGTCGGGGATTTATACGGCGCCGAGGCACGGAATCGTAAAACTCCGTTTTCTTACAAACGACGCTATTTTTATTGAAAATGTAAGCGTTGAAGCCGCGCGCCTGAAAATGACCTCAAGACGTTCATACCTTCTTGTATAGCTAAAACGGGGGCGGTGCGATGCCGTAATGTAAAAGCCGTGTAAGTATTTTCAACCATCTCGAATCCTTCGTAAAGTAACGGGCGAATAGTTCAATATCAGCGTTTCGCCGCTTATATTATTGAAGCAATATTAAAATGTTATTTATAATTCCAACCTTTTTGTTTCAATATTGGGAAGTCAATTTCACTTGCCTTTTCATTTTGCCAAGACTTACCTTATGTTATGTTGCGCAAGCATTACATAACGTAATGGTTATCTTGGGGAAGCCTTACAAAACGTTATGGTTATCTTGCGCAAGCATTACATCACGTAATGGTTACCTGGCTGAAGCCTTACATAACGTAATGGTTATCTTGCTGTAGCCTTACATAACGTAATGGTTTTCTAAACCTAAACTAACACAACGGTACCTAAACTAAACTTAACGCAATATATTGATGCCTGAGTCTTTAACCTAACATAATGATGCCTAAACATAATCTAACGCAACATAAGAATGGCTTAGATCCTAATCTAACTCAATGGTGAATAAAGTTAACCTGACACAACATAATTATGCGTATGTCTCTAACCTAACAAAACGGTACATAAACTAAACTTAACGCAATATATTGATTCCTGAGTCTTTAACCTAACACCATGATGCCTAAACATAATCTAACGCAACGTAAGAATGGCTTAGATACTAACCTAACTCAATGGTGCCTAAAGTTAACCTGACACAACATAATAATGCCTCAGTCCCTAACCTAACGCAATTGCGTCTATAATCTTAACCTGACACAACATAATAACCCAGCAGGGTGGTGTCAAAACTTATCCTGGCACAAAATTATTGTGCCTCAGTCTCTAACCTAACATAATGGCGCCTAAACTTAACCAAACACAACATAATGCTGCCACAGTGTCTTACCTAACACAGTGGTGCCTAAACGTAACCTAATACAACGTAATGCTTCATCGGTCTCTAACCTAACGCAACGTAATAATGACTCAGTTTCTAATGGTGCTTAAACCTAAAATAACATAATGGTGCCTAGGCTGATATCCTAGCATGGGGATGACCACCCTGAAACCTAGGAGCAACAAGCACAGCACCCCGCACAAGGAGAACGCAACCCGTCAACAGTCGTGCATTTTCTCGCGTACATTTTTCATTAGTTAGACGCTTTATCACCTTCTGTCGTCGGAAGGGGAAAATTTTGAAATTGTCTTCCCCCTTTCCGTAAAACGTTCAGCGTAAAGGCTCGTCCAATGAAATTTGTACGCAACACTGCGTCAGCGTGTTTAAAGGCTAGCCGCGTTCTCCTTGCGTTTGTTGCTCTTAGTTGAAACAAGGTCGTAATATTATTATAAAAATTTAACCGTGCTATAATAAAGCAGTGCCTAAAGCCTTAACAAAAGGGCGATCTAAAATAATTTAATATAAAAGCGTTTTGTCGTCGGTGGTTCGGCAGCAGTCCGTCACGATTAATGCATCCGGGAGGGAAATTTCTTGTGACAAGTATTATAGGCAGCGAGAGTGAGGGGTCTATACCTGGAATGCTGGCACATTTTGGTCGATAAAGCTTTCCCCGAGAGGGGATTTTTATCCGATTTTCCAAAGCGGGAAAACACTTGGGCATTCACCCGAGACACGCAATTCCCGCTGGACGGTCACCGCCTTTTCCCGATCCTAGACGAAACAGACTCGCAAACGTCAACCGACCAATTGTTTTCGACGCCGACATAATTGACTGCAAAATGATTTCGCGTGAAGTTACCTCCCCCTTTCCCCCTCCTAGCAGCCGACACCATCGAGGCATTTTCATTACTAATAAATCGTTTCCCTACACTTTGTCGAGAACTTATTTAGATTACTGAGAACGTACGGCAATATCTTCCAGGGCCACTAACATGATCTACTACCTAAGCTCCTCCTCCCTCGTTATGAAGAGCTCATTTAGGTTACTGAGAACGTACGGCACTATCTTCCAAAGTTCCAGGGCCACTAACATGATCTACTACTTAAGCTCCTCCTCCCTCGTTATGAAGAGCTTATTTAGGTTACTGAGAACGTACGACACTATCTTCCAAAGTTCCAGGGCCACTAACATGATCTACTACTTAAGCTCCTCCTCCCTCGTTATGAAGAGCTCATTTAGGTTACTGAGAACGTACGACACTATCTTCCAAAGTTCCAGGGCCACTAACATGATCTACTACCTAAGCTCCTCCTCCCTCGTTATGAAGAGCTCATTTAGGTTACTGAGAACGTACGACACTATATTCCAGGTCCACTAACATGATCTACTAACTAAGCTCGTCCTCCCTCATTATGAAGAGCTTTTTTTTGGTTACTGAGAACGTACGAAACTATATTCCAGGCCGTTAATACGATCTACTATCTAAGCTAATCCCCCATGGGTATCAAGAGCTTATTTAGATTACTAAGAACGTATGAAACTATCTTCTAGGTCCTCGAATATGATCTACTACCTAAACTCCTCCCTCTCGCATAAATCCGTCAATTAGGCCAATTATATAGCGCCATCTGTATCGGTTGGAGGAACGTTATCTATTATCTATCCATATTGTGGATTGGTTATTAGATAAAGTTACTGTTTCAATTTGAATTTGAATTGTGAATTTAAATCTAGTCTACTAGGTTCTTGTTCCTGTGAACGGTTTATTTTATTATGTAAATGAATAAACGGCCGGCTTTCTTAAATGATAAATTGACTAGCCATGTGCTTCTGTTATCAAGGTTTCTTAATTATATAATGCAAATTTAATCGCAGCATTTATTTCAAATATTTCCATCTTGTTCTTGAATGTTACGGTACTTTCCAATTTACCATTATTTAAAGAATTATCATTTTAACCCGTGTATCGTTTTTTTCGTAGCAGTGGATGGACGCTGGACGTCATGGTCATCGTGGTCCACGTGCAGCCCGGATTGTCGTCACAACCGTCGGAGAACCTGCACCAACCCTCCACCTTCCAACGGAGGCCGATACTGCGGCGGCAAGGACCTGACGACCACCAACTGTACGGGAGGAATGTGCAGAGGTAAATCAAATATTAACTATCTAAGGAAAAAGCTCCGGTCTAACGTAACTCCTTGCCTTAGTAATCCCCACTCCCTCACCGATACGGATTAGGCGTATAGAAACGACGCGAGACGCGGAGCATTTATAATATTATCGACAGGCGGCGACGGCTTTAGAAGTTCCGATCATCAATTTTCAAAACGCTTTAATTCAGCCCAGTTCATCAATTTACGATCGGGTATTCAAAGGCAGATCAAACCATCAGCGGGGCTCGGAATTCTCCAAAGGGTCATTCCCTCTCTTCGCCAACGACGTCTTGGCCCCTTTCGCCTTTTGATATTTGAACGACCCCTTTCGCAAATTTCCTTTGAATTATTGCTCCCAATAATAATGAAATATAAGAGACGTCCCTATAAATAAAAGCGAACGCGCTTCTAACAAAATATTCTTTTGTTTCGAAAGGGGAGCGAGATAATGAGTTGCTTAGCATTGACAAGAGTTATTTGCTGTCGGTGTAAAGTATTACAACGGGATTGGCCGAATATATCTTCGTTTTTCGTGCCAATATAACTTATACAGGGTGTTTCAAAGGGTTATGCAAAAATTTGAAGGAGTTGTAGGGGATGAGTTGAGAAGTATGCCTGTTTTTTTCCCATTTTCCTACGATGAGTTTAAAGAGCACCAGAGAGCTTCAGTAGGTTGCAACAAGCGCGAAACCAAGCTGCAGGGAAACGAGAAACTTAAAGTTTGGGTTCGTGTGATAGGTAAAAAAGGACTTGTAAACAAATCCTGCTTGAAGGGACTAGTAGGCCACTTTTTGAAGCTCTCTGGTGCTCTTTTAACTCATCGTAGGAAAATGGGGGAAAAACAGGCGTACTTCTCAACTCACCCCTACAACTCCTTAAAATTTTAGCATAACTTTTTGAAACGCCCTGTATATTTGAAGGCTTAAATGGCTCAATTTAAACCCCACTCCGTCGAATTCTCTTTAGCAGCAATGCGTTTTATTTATTTCTTTGACAACGTTTCCGATAAATCCCAAAAAGGTTCGTCTTACAACCTTTCGAAAGAGCCCGAAAGTTTAATAAATTTGGTAATTGAAATTGCGCTTGAATCTATAAGAGTAAAGCTTTTAAAAGCTTGTTATATAGACTCGTGCAGTTAGCTTCCATTTTGACTTCAAAAGCTCAAATTGGAAATGTACAGAAGGAATACTGAAAATGTGTGTACATTAATATAATATATCGTTATTACTCTTAAAGATATTAAAACGTATCAGTTTGAAAATATTATTATCTTTTTGCGCTTTTCTAATTAGTCTTTTCAGTTAACAATGCGTCGTTTTAAACACTAAGCGTCTACTATAACGGACGAAAATCGAGCGCTTAAGAGTCAAAATGAAATTACAAGTCAAACTCTGAAGTCAATAGCCCTCATGTTCGAAAAGTAAATTCCTTCCCCCTAAACATATTTAATTAGGCTGGTTTATCATTAGTTTCCTAAACTTTACGTCTTCAAACGATATTGAAGCTCTCGCTGGTACTGTTTTTCCTAACCCCCTACTCGTGCCTGGGGATCGTTTCAACATAGTCAAAAATATAAATAAATTTTTCCTAGATAAATTACACTGTTCAATAAATAAATCTATGTTTAGTTTTAGGTGTAGTTTTTGGCAATCTTTTCCTGTATAGCGTGCAGTGTCGAAATCCTCCTTAACCAGTAACCAATCCAGGAGAAGAGAGATCGAGTGAAGAGGGATTTAGGATGTTGGAAGGAAACAATTTTTCACGTCAATTCCATCAAATCAATCGCCCCGGGGGTATTATTTTAAGAAACCGCCGAGCCCCGTGAGATCCGGACCACATGTCACCCATTCCTTTATTCTCTACTCCAGAGAGATCTCCTCCTTTACTCCAGAGATCTCTTCCTTGGAGTGACACCTAAGCGCCAGTAACGCGTTTCCTTTTCTCCAACTCGAACAATAACGAGACCGCGCCATTATTTCCAACCCTTAACAAAGGCCTATTCCCTGTCTAATTATACGGAGTTGACATTCTAGTCTTACCACCGCCAAATCTGACTGCTGGCTTTAAAAGAAATCTCGTCGAAGCTTAATCACGGCGCGGGGGTATTAGCGTGGATAGTGTCTGTCGTTGAGACCCTAAGAAAGCCGCGGTTTCGCTGCCAGCTTTGGGCGTGATCCAATTACGGAGAGGAAGAAATATTGATGGGGTAGACGAGAACTCGGGGTTGTTCCTGGTAATAAACTTAAGTAAACAGCGTCTCTAATGACGCGGGACTCTTCCGAAACCCCATTTGGACGTATCTTCCTCGGCTGGTCTCTGAGCGGAACTAAAATAGGATCTTATCATCGTCCCGCGTCGGGGAAAGGATCCAAGGGTTACGGGTGCCCTCGGCTCCTGGAAAGGAAGCTAGTTCGTACCACGTGTCCCGACCTACTCCACCAGCTGCGAGCCTAGGACGTTTAGTAATTGTAGGGGACGTCTCGCTCGACCGGCTGTCGTTTTTAGGATGTTAAACTATCCCCCGAGGGTCGGACGAGACGGGTCATAACCGAGGAAGCCACCAGGGGGAGAGGGGAATTCCGCGGGTCGAGAGCGGAATGTCCCGACGAATAATATAAGCTAGCGTCACTCCGAGAAGCTTCTCCCGTTTAATACGCTTCAGAATTTATCACTAAATAACGCGTAGACGCGAAAATTGTTCGTTTTCTTTACGGAGCGACGATAAATTTCGCTCTTCGTACTCCCGGACGCTAGATGGCGCCGTCGTTCATTTTTTGTCGACGCTGGTGACCCCTACGGGACGATATTCCAACGACACACTTTATCAAGAAGGCGGGGACGGAATGTAGCCTCTTAACGCGTCTATTTCTTTTCCAACTTCCCTTTTGTCGCGTTTAGCGCCATCTGGCCGCCTCGCGACCCATTATCGTAGATAATATTGTCAGGAATTTTTTTACGTCGTCTCATATTCCGCTATGTTTATTCAACGGATGATATTTAAGTTTGTATAAAAGTTTCTCGACAGAGGGTGGGGACGATTCCGTAATTTGAAATACGACAGTGGAAACGAACTTAGACGAGAATCGCCACTCCGGAACGCTTCGAGAATCTCCCCGCGCCCGTAATCAAACGAGAAAATGTTGGCGTAACGAAGACGCGACGAACGTTTGTCTTTTTTTAAAAGACAAACAACGGGGAACTGTCAGCTAGTCTCGAATACTCGGACAGGAAAAAGACACCCTAGCAATGTTGTTCCTTTCATTTTATTTTTGGGGTATGTTGGATTGCGAGAAAATGTCTAACGGGTTCTTCCTCGGTGACGTTTGCCATCGTAATCTGGGACCCAGAGTTTCCGCTACCATCTCAGGAAAGCAACCATGCGCGGTGGGCTTGAAATTCTTGTCAAGAATCGCGCGTACAGGGGCGGCTGAGCTCTTTCGTTGATGGAAGAAATGATACAGTAACGTTTTCGAGGGAAAAAACCATCTCCAGTGACGCCATCCACCGGGTAACGACGAAAATAGCGAAGAAATAAGAATAAAGAAATTTTAAATTCTAATTTTTGGTTCGCTAACCTCTGTCCTTTTTACCGCTGGTTTAATTCAATGAGGTCCCAGGGAATGTGTCTCGTATATATATTCTCTATACTAGGACTAATCCCTATCCAGGTCCCTTTTCAGGCCTGGGCCGGAAGAGTTGCGACTCACTTTGTTCGGCCCGAAAGATAGGCGCCTTAGTTTCTGCTTCAAAAACTCTTTTTATATTATGCAAAGAAAATAAAACTAACGTTATCAGTATTCCCGAGAATACATTTTTTACACAAAGGAAAAGCGCGGGGAAAGGGAGGGAGGGGGTTGAGAATATATTATGTTTACCAAAAAACATTTTGGACCGAAATTTGTTTTGCACCCGTTACCCGGGGCATTTTATATTTAAATCCTGTTTTCCCCACTGAACAAACAAACTGGAAAGATATTAAGAAATATTTCGCCTAGATTTTGAGGCTGTGTACCAACAGATGTACTTGATAGCGAGCTGAATTTCAACAGAATAAATTCTAGTTTGAAAATATATATATATATATATATATTTGCGTAATAATATGCGAGATACGCGAATTCCACCAGGATGGTTGCGTGGTTTAAAAGTTTACAAAGCAAAATTGAACTATTATACATTAATGGACGTTATTTCTCAAAGTTTACATAGCTACGTATCCGTCCTTCCTGTAGTCATCATACTATAACTTTTCTTTCCCGAATTAGATGAAATTCTTAAAAGTAAAAGTAAAGTGTGAAATCTTATAAATTTATCAATTAATTTTTTTTTAAATCATCGTTTACTCAGAAGCAGTAGCGATTTGTAGTCTATATTATCAAAATATTGTCACTATGCTAGGTTGTTAATTTTCCGGAAAAATAAAATGCGGAAAAATTTCCAGAAAATTTTCCGGAAAATTTTCCGAATTGCGGAAAATTTTCCGCAAATCGGAAAAATAAAAAATTTAAACATAAATTACTTTTCAAGGGTTTTTAATGTTTTAAACTTTTTATCGATTTAAAATGACTAATATCAGTAAACATACTTCAAAACATTAATAGTGTTACATTTCAACCAGTTTAAACTAGTCTATAGGTTTAGTTTTACTTTTAGATTAGAAAAAAAGAGGTGAAAATGCCGCTTTATTTAAATTTGCAAACAATATATTAGACAAATCATGGAATGAAAACGTTTTTAATATTTTTCGGAAAAGTACGGAAAATTGTCCGGAAAAAAGGCCTCGGTAATTTTCCGGAAAATTTTCCGAGCGGGAAATTTTCTGACTTACAACACTACTTTAGGATGAAATAAAATTAAATAATTTTAATCAAGATTTGATCATCTTAATCACGATTTGATAAGTTTTATCACGATTTAATAATTTCAATCACGATTTAATCGATGTAAAGAGTTACTCATTTAATCATTTCGATTTCAATTTATTTATTTCCATCACGATTTATTCATTTCAATCACGATTTAAACTTTTAGTTGTTATTTAATCATTAGATCAACATTTAATCCCATTAATCGTTATTTAATACAATTAATTGTGATTTAATACAATTAATTGTGATTTAATACAATTAATTGTGATTTAATACAATTAATTGTGATTTAATACAATTAATTGTGATTTAATACAATTAATTGTGATTTAATACAATTAATTGTGATTTAATACAATTAATTGTGATTTAATACAATTAATCGTTATTTAATACAATTAATCGTTATTTAGTCCTATTAATAGTAATTTAATCCTGTTAATAGTAATTTAATCCTGTTTATAGTAATTTGATAATTTTAATCGCGATTTTATCATTTTAATCATGATTTACTCTTATTTAATCTTTTGAGGGTATCCTAATAAACATGATAGTGACCATGCCACTTGGAATTTAGAGAAGAGTATAAGAAATATTAACAATATTAATATTAATGCTACTTCTAGAAAGACATTTAGTCACGTTTTCTTATTTAAATTACTTATTTTAAATAAATTGTCTAAGAATCTCATTTCAAGAGCAAAAACATATTTTCCTTAATATTTGAATTTTAATTGGGTTTTTGTAAATACAATTGCCACTGAGTATAACATGTCATTTTTTGTTCTCAATTTGATGTGCTGAACCCACGCAACGTAATATACCAAAAACCAATCTTCAAAATAAAAGATATCCTTTCGCTAAAATACCTCTTGAAACTAAATCCAAGTTTTTCCATTATATTTTTTTATAACAATGAAACCGCAAAATTTGGGGGGGGGGAGGGGGGGGGGGTCGAGAATATCCTTTTAGGAAAATGAACATAATTCAATAACTTCGAAGGCTATACAACCAAAAAACCTATGAAATATGGCATACATTTTTAAAAATAAAAAGGTTTTTTCATTTCTGTCTCCCCCTCAAAACATTGAAACCCATTACGTAAGGCTGCAGTTCCTCAGGGGGTATAAGCCCCACATTTTATCCCCATGTATAAAAACAAGAGAGAAAAGTGATGGGGTGGGGGAACTCCCATCCTTAGATGGAGCGGCAGATTGTGGATCCCTTTGGAATGAAGCCTGAGAACTGACCCATCTGGTCAGATTAGACAGATTGGTCAAAGGGAAAAAATGACCTCTATTCGCCCTCTTTAGCTCATCCTAACTTCATCCTTTCCAAGCTTGCCACGCCTCTCCATAAGACACATCCTGCAAACAAGATGGACATCTATATAATAGTCACCTCACTCCTATTTCCAAGAACGTATTTCTGTTACTGAAAACGTAAAAGGCGATTGCAATTCAAATAGACCTTTCTATAAAATACTACTTATGTGGTTATTTACTCAGAGCCGTAACCAGCCTTATAATTTGAGTATGGCACTAGTAGGGCACTGTTTTTAGTGGCGTAGTATGAGTGAGAAATGTATATTTTTCAATTGATGAAAATTCTAATGGTTTAATCTGTCGTCCAAAGCTCAATGGGCAGTTGATCAGAGCCTGTTACGAGTGACGGGTGCGCCGTTTGTGTTAGATTTACTGCAAGTTTGCACGCTGAACGAGCGCATGGAGGCGGCCATAATCAGGTGTAACGACGAAGCTATATTTATGGACAATATTTCAAAGGCCTAAATTTAAATCTTAACAAGAGTGACCTTTTAGAGTAAGTAGATAACTTAGTTCTAAGGAAATCCACCTGTGACGCTGGCGTGCTAATATTTTAAATAATTGAATTTGTTTCTAAAGTTGATTTAAATTTACCTTTTCTTAATTTATCACTGTAAATTAAAAAAAAACGTTTTACCTTACAGAATAAAAATCCACTCGATTATATTACCAGGCATAAATATAATAGCTTTCCACTTTCACTGAAGAAATCGGGTCAGGCTAAAAACAGAAATATTCTTTTCTAAGACTATAACACGAGAGCATAAAGGCTTTAACCCCGGCATTATAGTCAGTTTTGCGACGATTTGACAGCGTGGTCGTAGTCATAAAGACAGGTTCAGTCTTCGCGCGTAGGAGCTGAAACATCCCTACCATTAGAGTCAATGCCGTTTTTGAATCCTTCGTGGGAATGGGGTGAAAAACTATTTTTCATTTTAAGCCAAAGGAAACGAATAGAAATCGGCGTCCGTCGAAGAAAATGCGATATTTTGCGTGAATCATTTGGCTCGAATGGTTGTTACATTGTTTCGGGGAATGGCCTAAACAATAACGATTTATAGCTGTACTAAAGTATTTTTTCTTTCGTTTTGTTTTTGCAGCTTCGAGGGATAATAACGTGGAGTCTTACGGAAACAGTCCAGCTGAAGAAGGTATTTGCAACTTTTCTTATATACCATTTTTCTTATTTCTTTTCTTAGAGGAGACGGCAATGCATGCCAAACCGTAATTTGCGTTTTCTTACTAACGGTTGTTCAGGGGGGTTTAAGCGGATGTTGATGGCATATTCTGATGGGCAACGAAGTGAGGTTTTGCGGCTCTACATCCCATTTTTCTTACGTTAAGTTTGTGATCGTTTAGCGTTTTATAAGTAATTTCAAACTGCTGAAAAGTACGATTTCTTTGAGAGAATTAATTTGACTTTTAAAGTACGACTAAATATTACAATTTTGTTGAAATTGACGTTTGTCAATCTTTTTGGTGGCATCTAGTGTTAGCAAAAGTGACATAATTCCAAAAGTGTGTCAATCGGACCTATTTCTTAATGAATGCTACTAGCGAAATACAAGTTTGGGGGGGGGGAGAGAAGGGAAAGTATGCCTTGGGGAGGGAAGGAAGTTAAAACCAACAAATAACGCCTCGTAGTGAGGAACGGAGGAACTAAGTAGCACTGGTCAAAGTTAGTATATTTTTTGATATTTCGTCGTTCTGTGGAGATGCTATCGCCATCTACCTACGATAAAATACCATAGACTAAAAAAAGATTCAGAAAGGCGACAATAAAAAGTATTTTATTTGGTCGATCTCGAGTCGAGCATTCATTAAACTTTTAGCATACGAAAGTACGGGGATTGTCACACTTTTGGTGTTAGTTATACTATCAAAGAAACAAGTTGTCGCGGATATTTAAGTACACACAGTCCTCCCGATATATTAAATATATTTTAAGTATTACATTTAAATTTGAACACATTTTTATCATCTTGTATATTAACTTAATAAATTCAAGAGGAATTTTATCAAAAATTAATTTTTCGAAAACGAATTTTTCGAGTTACCTGATTTTGAAAATAAGGTAGCGAATCGCAAACGTGTTAATTTCAATTAATTTTTAGACTAAGCGAATTTTTTGAGTTACCTGGTTTTGTTTCCAAGGTCGAAGAAATTTATAAGTAGTTTGCCATAAAGAGTACAAATTTAATTAAGTTTTTCTTATACATAATAATAATATGAAACTAATTTAGTTTAAATGTGTCCCATACCTCTTCGTGAAAAGATTGGATACGTAGCAATGGCAGGGATAATTAAATAATAAGATAAATGCTTAGTTATCTTAAAAAATTAGGCACTCTTGCACTTGAAAAAATGAGGGAAATATGAGGGAATTTGCTTTGCAAATAGTGGAATAGCCGCAACTTACACTCTAAAACTAAATATTCAATAATTATGGCAAAGATATCAATTTGTAAGTGAAACATTAAAGGTTACGACTCCAGATGGGAAATTCGGGGTTATTACTATCTTTATTCATTTAAAAACAAAAACGATATTTAGTGAAATAAATCTTTGATTTTCACTTAAAAAATTGAAACTATTTGAACCTTTTATCATAGCTAATAGTGGAATGAACCCTGAAAAATATATCTGCAACTTACACTTCATCTACCCTAAGACTAAATATTCAAATAATTAAAGCAGACAGCGTACACTTAAGAGTTGAAAATCACCGAAAACCGGAGACCTCTTCGTATAAGTAGACCTTTTTGAATCATTTTGAAAAGCTCTCCAAGCGGTGAAGAGTTTTAGAGGGAGATAAAGAAAAATATGTAAAAGAGTCTCGAGAGTTGAGGAGGAGCAAAGAGAGGCTCTAAAACTATGGTAACCCCGGGCGCGTCTAAGAGTTTTATTCATCCGAGTATCGTCGTATATCTGAGCCATCCTTCAGACAGATCTCTGAGTCAGCGACTTCCAAAAGAGAGATATTTTTTATAGACAGTTGTGTCGCTGCAATTCAGGCAAAGAGCCCTTGTACCGATGTCCCCATCATCGTCTTAAAAAAATCCCTCTCTCTACTTGACTGAAGCCCACTTAGAAATCGCCACTTTTATTGTCTTTGCGCCCCCTGACGGAGAAGACGACAACGAAATGGGTGAAGGAAATATGGAAAACCATCGAATACCCGTTCCTATTTCAACCCGACTATATAGGATCGCAGATGCTGCTTCCTTCCACTATTACCGCGCGCTTCAGTCGAAGCTTTTCACTCCGTACAGTCTGTGTACTTCAAATATAGTGTACGAAATACGTTTAGGAGGGGAGATGGTTACTTTCGACCCCCGCAAACTATACAAAAGACCGCTCCCTATTTTTCCTTTTCCGTGGCTCCCTTTCTCCATCCGCAGCATCTTCCTCATCCCGGAGAAGTCCTCCTCAAAAGCCATTTGCAGCTTAGCGAAGGCCTCCTAGTCGCGATAAAAGCTAGTTTCATTACGGAAAAATCCCGTAACGTTTTACAGCGCTCTCCTTCCAGGAGAATTTTATCTCCACTTCAATTCGTCTGGACGTTTTCGTTCTGTTTTTGTCTCTCGAAACCTTTTTCCAGTTTCCAGTTCCAAATTGAGAAAGGGTTAGTCCCGCCGAAAATATGGCTCGTTTCTTTTTCCATTTGTTTTGGGGCTTTTTACGACGCCCGTTTCCCCGAAACTTTGTTGTCGCGAATGGCTTTTGATGCTCGTTAAGTGACCCAATCAAAGAATCGGCTTTACTTTATCCCACGATGTTTTACTAACGTTATCCGCATCTTTTTCGTCGGGCAATTAATGGTAGGCCATCTGTAACTTGTATCTCATCCGATGGTCGCTTTATGCCCATGTTCAACGCAAGGTGTCTCCGTATTTTTTATGAAATATTTACACATAATATTGTGACGATTCATAATATTGCATGACGTTTAACTAATTTTACATGATGATTCATTAATTTTCCATGACAACTTATTAGATTATGACGATTCATTCCTTATCTATGAACGTTCATTAATTCCCATGACTGTTTAATAGTTTTCCATTACGATTCATTCATTTTCCATGACTATTCATTAATTCCTATGACTGTTTATTAATTTTGCATGACGACTTATTAATTTTGCATGACGACTTATTAATTTTGCATGACGACTTATTAATTTTGCATGACGACTTATTAATTTTGCATGACGACTTATTAATTTTGCATGACGACTTATTAATTTTGCCTGACGACTTCTTAATTTCCATGACTTATTAATTTTCCATGACGACTTATTAAATTTACATGACGACTTATTAATTTTGCATGACGACTTATTAATTTTGCATTACAATTTATTTTTTCATGACAATTTATTAATATTGCATGATGATTAATAAATTATCTAATATTAATTTACAATGACGATTGATTAGTATTCCATGACAATTTATTTATTTTCTTTGATTCATTTTCCATGACAATTTATTTATTTTCATTGATTCATTTTCCATGACAATTTATTTATTTTCATTGATTCATTTTCCATGACAATTTATTTATTTCCATTGATTCATTTTCCATGACAATTTATTTATTTTTCTTTTCGTTTGAACAGTTTCTAGATTTAAACAATTTAAATTTTGACTTAAACAATCTCACTTTAATCTATATAAATGTAAACCCGGACAATTTATTTTAGTCCTAATGTAATCACGATAAAATCTCTTGACGAAGAAGAAAATGTTATTCGATGCATTTCGCATGGAAAATTAAAGGAATCACTAATTTCTTTGAAATCGAATACCATAATTAATTTGCAAGTTCTCTCTCCACTGATTTAAGGGGCTTTCCTACCGAGGTCTTTGGATTCCCCTTCCATAAAAACTTGTTGAGGTTAACGGTAATAGTGAGTGTAGGGCGCTGTTGGCTCACGTGGCTTGCAGGGCTTTCCACCACCCTCCTACGCGTTGTAACCCGGCCACCTAAATTAATGGCTTTAAAAGAAACTTTATGACTTAGGCGTAAGGTGGTGCCTTTGGTATTAGCCTAGCTGATTATTATTATAATCTTAGGCTACCATCTGCTGACAAAATATTTGAGCTGGTCATTGCCCCACATGGGAAAGTCCTACTCTTTAGCTCTGAATTTGCACGCTAAGACGTTCCTAGAAACGTTTATTCTTAAATCGCCATATTTTAAAAAGCATTCACCGAAATACATATTTATCAGAAATGGCTGAATTTTCTCGCGAAAGCTTTTAGCTTTTCTTCAATATCGTCCGTCAACTGAGCTGACTTTAGGTGCGTGGGAGGGAATGGCCCGCTTTGTGCTCCAGCCCGATAAAAATGGTATACCACCTTCCCCCGTACCACCTTCTCCCGCGCCACCGCCACCAATAATTTCTGGCGCGTTAAGAAAAGAGGGTGGAAGTCCCGACACAAAAGAAACGGAAAAACTTGGGGAGAGTGGGTGCGCGGATGAGGCTGGGGAGAGAGATCGGATGCGGAGGAATGGGAGGATGGAGAGATCGGGAGGATGGAGAGTGAGATGTAAAAGAGGGACGCGGATGTAACTTAGCGGGGAGAGAAGAGAGTACCACCAGAAACTGACGGAAAACTCATCCATCAGGAAGCCAAATTCCGACAGTCAAAAGACGAGCGGACCCTTTCCAAAGCGGGGCATCAGAAATTGTTGGGATGGAGCGCGCTGACGGAGACGAAGACATCAGTACGAGGCCTAATGGCGCGCGGACTATGACTCAGAGAGCGAAATTCCGTCACTGATATCGGTGGATCGGTCGTCTAGGACACTACATTGTATAACGGCGAAGCGAGGGTGGTCGAATTGGGGGCGGAAGTATCTCGTAATAAGGGGCCGGAGTCGATATAACTTTCTATCTCTCGTTTAGCTTATCCCGGTTAGACGTCAGTCTTCTTTTATTTCGGTACCAGGCGCGCTGGTCCGCCGGGACGTCACTTTCAGACCCAGGGAGAACCTAAAAACCTTAGGCTTCCTCTGGTATGACTCTTATCAAATCGATTGGCGCGATTAAACAGTTGTTTATTCGGAGAGTCGCGACGCGCTAGACGAGGAATGGAAACTGTCGAGCAGGACGCTCTTTGCGGGATGAATGAAACGGCGGACGTGAGATAAAGAGGATCTTTTTCATCTTCGTCTGCCTATTCTCTTAATATGATTGATATGTGGAAGTGGGGTGAATTGGAGATAAGCTTTTGTCTTATTTGGTTCGACGAAATTGCGTTTTTCTTTACTGTTCCGAATTGCGTTTTCTAAATGGTTCCTAGCATATTGGAAATAGGTCTATCATTATGATCCATAAGATTAAATAAAAAAGTTAATGGTAAATTTACCGATTTTATTATTACATCACTAGCAAAATTTTAAGGAGTTGTAGGGGTTAGTTGGGAATTATGCCTGTTTGTTCCCGTTTTCCTACGATGAGTTAAAAGAGCGCCAGAGAGCTTCAAAGTGTGGCCTTTTAGCAACTGGAAGTAGGCTGCAACAAGCGCAAAACCAAGCGGCAGGGAAATGCGAACATTATAGGTTAAAAAGGACTTTGTAAACAAATCGAGGTAACCAGCGTAAAAACGTTACTTAAACAGCATTTAAAGTCCCTGCTGTTTGGTTTTGAGCTTTTTGCAGCCTACTTCCAGGGGCTAGTAGACCACACTTTGAAGCTCTCTGGCTCTCTTTTAACTATTCTCTTAATATGATTGATATGTGGAAGTGGGGTGAATTGGAGATAAGCTTTTGTCTTATTTGGTTCGACGAAATTGCGTTTTTCTTTACTGTTCCGAATTGAGTTTTCTAAATGGTTCCTAGCATATTGGAAATAGGTCTATAATTATGATCCATGAGTCTTAGTTAGTCGAAATAGTTCCTGGTACCTACGTAGAGTGGACGTCATATCCAAAGAACGGTTATATCCCACAACTGAATTCTAATTCGACCGAATCAATATATAGCCAATATATATATAAAAATAGCACGAATTTGACGGGGTACCATTCAACCGAATTAAGTCATATCTGATTTGGTAGGTGGGGTTAGGTTAGGTTGGATTAATATCGGATTGGACAATTCTAGGTTGAGTTATCGTGATAGCAAGAATGGGGTTTGGGTGGCGCTGCGCGCCTCCAGCGCTCGAGCGAAGTGAGTGTGCGGCGCCGTCAGTCGCCAATACTTATAATACATTGCACGTATTATAAGTCAAACCAACACTAAAGACGTTAGTATAGGGTGTGGCTATAGTTCTGGTTGAGCTTCTAAAGGTAAGGTTAGGTTAGGATAGTTTAAAATCTGTCCAAATCGTATGATTCGGCCGAATGGGAATTCACTTGTATGAGTTTTCCCATACGACCGAATTTATAGTAGTTGTATGTATTGTATCTTTTATATATTTATATAAAAATGTAACCCTAACATTTTATTGAATGAAAACCGCGCAAAACGTGGTTTTCGGTCGATTGGATTTCGGTCCAATGGTACACTAGGACGAATGAGATTCGGTCCAATGGGATACAATCCCAAAGAACTGAGCGCTTCTAAAATACTAAACATTGTCATATACTTCGATACGGATCACTTTGACAAAGAGATAAAAGCCTTATTAAGTCTACCAAAAATCGGTGGTCATTCTTGAACTGGCTCTCAGTGCACATTTTGCATGTACAAAATATCGAACTGACACTTACGTGGAACATTTCATAATGTAAAATTCGCAATTTATTCGTTTGAAATTGAATTAATTCAAGTGTTTCGATGTTTCGTGTTCTAACTGGTACTTGTTAAACGGTATTTAGAACTTAAGTACTAAGAGCTTTCACGAAGTTGGTTTTTGTAAAATTTCGTGGATTGCTAAAATTGTCTATTGTATACCATGAACACTTTAAGATGAAAAAGGGACAACTGAATTTTTCGATCGAAATTCGACAGAAAATGATGCAGTTCAGGGGTGACCAAACTTTGCGACCCCAAAGAACGTGTTTTTGAAGATCGAGATAACCATGTTAATACTGGTACTTTTTTATGGTAAGATTTGGTACATTTTTGAGATAAAGATTGTAGAGATTGAGATCACCATTCACGGGGTCAAGTTTTTGAGATCACAACTTTGAAGGTTTGAGATCACAATTTTGAAGGGTTGAGATCAGAATTTTGAAGGTCGAGATCATCATTTTGAAGGTCGAGATCATCATTTTGGAGGTCGAGATCATCATTTTGAATGTTGAGATCATCATTTTGGAGGTCGAGATCATCATTTTGAAGGTCGAGATCATCATTTTGGAGGTCGAGATCATCATTTTGAATGTTGAGATCATCATTTTGAAGGTTGAGATCATCAATTTGAAGATCGAGATCATCATCAATTTGAAGGGTTAGATCATCATTTTGAAGGTCGAGATCATCACAATTTTGAAGGTTTGAGATCATAACTTTGAAGGTCGAGATCATCATTTTGAATGTTGAGATCATAACTTTGAAGGTTGAGATCATCATTTTGAATGTTGAAATCATAACTTTGAAGGTCGAGATCATCATTTTGAAGGTCGAGATCATCATCAATTCGAAGGGTTAGATCATCATTTTGAAGGTCGAGATCATCATCAATTTGAAAGGTTATATCATCATTTTGAAGGTCGAGATCATCATCAATTTGAAGGGTTAGCTCACAATTTTGTAGGTTTGAGATCATAGTTTTGAATGTTGAAATCATAACTTTGAAGGTCGAGATCATCATTTTGAAGATCGAGATCATCATCAATTTGAAGGTCGAGATCTTCATTTTGAAGGTCAAGATCTTCATTTTGAAGATCGAGATCATCATCAATTTGAAGGTCGAGATCTTCATTTTGAAGGTCAAGATCTTCATTTTGAAGGTCGAGATCAACATTTACTAAATATCGCCCATTCAGACACCCCTGTTAAAGTTGAAGCGTTTATCAACGCTTGAAAAATATCTGAGATTCCGACTAACGCGAAATATTCGCATTCCAACAATTTACCGTGATTAAAATCAGCCCGAACATAACGGCAAAAATCCGAAGAATGCTCCGATTTCTGTCAAATTGGAGCGATAAGCGTAAGCAAGGAAGCGGTTTGAAAGGGGCGCGAAACATCCCTATTTTTAAACGCGTTTAATCTTGAGGGGAAACCTCTCGAATCTTGACAGTTTCTGGCCCAAGATAAACGAGCTCTCCGCTTTTTAATGGCTTCGTCATTACGGAACTTCGCTATTTGCTAGTTTTATATTCCGAGCCCTACCGCTACTCCGAAACGCCAACTTCCATCCAATCAAATTCCGATATCAGAAGTTGCAAACGTCCTCGATTCGTTTTTTTACGAGTAAACTTTTAACTAAAAGCGAGCTTAAGTCTTAGAGAAGGGAAAAAATACGCGATAGCGAAGGAACATTTATTTTTTATCTCTTTGGTGAAATTTACGGCCACCAGGATTAAGGGAATGTCTTTGAGAGGGTAACCCGATATCTTTTGACGAATTTTGAAGGGGTCGACTTTTTGCGCTAGAGGGAGCTAGCGGCTCTCCGGGGGTATTTAAACTTCTATTCCGCCGGATCTAAGGCTTCTCGTCTTTCTCTACGACTTTTTAGCTTACGAAATGTTATTTTTTTCGTAGGATTAGCGCTGGTGACGGTATGGCCACCCGTGAGTCGGAGAGAGACGCGTTTATTCTCTTATCCATTTATCTTTCCAACATTTTGCTCTCTCTTCATTCTTGATAAATCTGGATTCTTCTTAAGTGACATTTCGAATGAGGGACCGAAATCCGAGATTTACTCATTTTGAATCGCGAATTTCTGTAATTCGCGATTTAAAATATGACATAATGGAACGCGAATTCTATATTGGTAGTTTTAAAATACACGTATTTTATTAACTCATTTTGAAACACGAATATCTGTACTCTCCTCAATTTAAAGTAAGGGAACGTCAATTCTACAGGGTGTTTCAAAAAGTTAAGCAAGATTTGAAGGAGTTGCAGGGGGGGGGGGTTAGTTGGGAATTATGCCTGTTTGTTCCCATTTTCCTACGATGAGTTAAAAGAGCGCCAGAGAGCTTCAAAGTGTGGCCTTTTAGCAGCTGGAAGTAGGCTGCAACAAACGCAAAACCAAGCAGCAGGGAAATGCGAACATTAAGGTTTGGGTTCGTGTGATAGGTTAAAAATGACTTTGTAAACAAAAAGAGGGAAACCAACGTAAAAAAGTAAACTTAAACAGTATTTAAAGTCCCCGCTGCTTGGTTTTGCGCTGGTTGCAGGCTACTTCCAGGGGCTAGTAGGCCGCACTTTAAAGCTCTCTGGCGATCTTTTAACTCATCGTAGGAAAATGGGAAAAAACAGGTATACTTCTCAACTCACCCCCTACAACTCCTTCAAATTTTTGCATAACCTTTTGAAACACCCCATATTGCTTGATTTAAAACAAAGGTTTATTATTTCAATAAAGCTTTAGGATAAAGTGAAATCTGAAACTTAAAGTAATACTAGGTATCATTTGATACCAATTAGGCAAAAATATTCAGCAAGTTGATAATAAACTTATTTTTCTAATATAAATAATTTCGAACAAAAGATAAAAATTAAAAGTATCTATTTGAACCACCATCTTTCATAATAACCCCTGTAGCAAATTAGAGTCGGGCCGACGTCGGCAAAAGGTACTAAACACTAAAGTCGGCCGACCTTTGAATTTACGGTCGAAATGTCCTATGGGTAAAAGGGTCGGCCGACCGTCGGCCGCCTACAAAACGTCGACTCTTAATAGACCTAAGAACCGACTCCGAAACGACGTCATCCCGACTTAGAATGTACTGTATAATTACGTCGAAACGACTTACTTTTTGATATTTTAAGTGACTGAAAATGACTAAATAAAACCGTAAATATAGCTATATACATACAAGCGACTTTTCGACCGTTCCCCGACCCTAAAACGATTTCATGTGCTACAGGGGAATAAGTAACTATATAGAAAACATGGACTGAATTTTCTATGTAAAATAACACTTTTATTCACGAGCTTGTGTTCAAAGTCCGTAAGTTGTGAGGTTTTTGCCGCGTGTATGATAATAGAACGAAAAGAATTTACGCCATCTACTGACCAATGAATGAAGTTTCTCGAATGTTTCTCAACGAAAAATTTCAACCACATTAATAGTATCGAATAACATTTATTAATTCAACTAATGAAAAAATTAGTTATCTAAATAAGGAATAAAAATAAAAATATCACCGACTATTAGCCCTTGTATCGAATAACATTGATTAATTAAACTAAAGGAAAAATTAGGGTGACCCAAATAAGCCCGTAGAGTATTCAAAACAGAACGAATCAAATTTGAGTCGATCCTACCATTAATAAATGAACTCCCTATCAAATATTAACGAGCGAATTTCATCGCGTATTCAGGGTGAAAATTATGACCATATGACAGTCCTATTGAATTTTAATTCCCAAAACCAATAGCCTTTCAATCTCAGCCAAATTACTGGTACGCAATATTAGTCGTTATCTTTAAATCCCTGGCCAAACCCCAAACATTTCCGCTCCCGTAAATTCCAAAATATCTCTAATAGTCAGATACCTTCCGTACAAACCCGTACCCATCAGAGGGTCACGTTATTGAAAGCTCTCAATAAATCACGTTTTAATCCATCGACGAAATTCCAAATTCCTAATCCGGACGAAACAAAGATTGCAATGGTTGGGTGCAGGGATTATTAGGAATTAGGTCGCTCGTTGGAATGGAACTTAATCGATGCCGCTAAATGATTATTTTCTTCGCGACTGGCGAGTTTGGGAGTAAATTACGATTAAGGGCGTTAATGCCTTCCCCGCACGTCGGAGGGCGCTGTAGTAAACTAGGGAGAGAACGAGCTGGCGCCTTATTATAAGGCGAAGGCCTATCGTTTCCTAATTTAGCGGTGTGGCTCCCCCTATCGGTATCGTTAGCTAATTTATAATTATCAGCGTCTACGGCGTTCGCGCGATGTTTACGCTATCACGTTTCTCAAAATGGAAATCGAAGCGGGGACTAATATCCTTTCTAACGACATTAAATGACGGATCTTGAATAGGCCGAGCTTTCCATTATACGCTTCGCAGACCGGGACAGCGGACGGGGAGATGACAACGACACTGAGTAGCTTTTAACGTATCTCCGATTTGGACATCGCCAGTTCACTCCCCCTTATCTTTCAACAACCTTAAATACGGGTGGAACAACCACCCCCCAACGCCTATTATTACGGACTGTATTGACTCATTGTTCACCGGACATTTCAGACGTTGATAGGTGCGCTGGAAAGTTCTCCTCGGCGGCTAGTGTCCGGTCAGCGGGGTGGGTTCGCGAGTGCTATAATGAACGGATAACAACATTAGAGGTGTCCGCTGTTGTATAATCGAGCGCCGAAGACTATCTACAACACCCATCTTCTCCCGGGTCGTCCCATTCCGATGCAGTTACTGGTTTGCCAGAATGATAGCCTTATCTGACACCAGCGATTCCCTCCGGTAGCGCCATTTGTGCCGTATCCACGTCAGATTATCGCGCGCGAATTTTCGAAGGACAATCGTTTCTGTTTAACAGAATAGACGCTTAAATAAAACTTGTTCAGCGATTTCCGTAGAAGTACCAATACAGAGAGCCAGGACCTTCTTGTAAAAGGATTATATTTTAAAGCGCGCGCTGCTTAATATTTCAATATAGAAGGGCTCGTTCAATTTCACACGCGCCTCCCGAAAGAAAAAATCGCAGTCTATCAACTTACAAATAAAACAAACATAAACACGTGACTATTTTATTCAGTGACTCACGCATGCGCGTAGGGAAGGAAAGAAAAAGAGAGCGGCATTTATTGAAGCGCGTATTGAATTAGAATTTTGACTGTTGAGAGCGCGTGAACTGAATATCACACGGTACAATTCGCGACTATTTTAAGAACAGAAGTTAAAGCCGGGTTTAGCATAGTTTGTTAGAAATTTAATTATTTGAAATGTGTTGCAAATTCAGGTGTCCGAAATTTGACATAGACGTGGTTGAAATATGATTTCACGTGTTCGAAGTAGAGTTTTACGTGTCCGAAATAGACTTTCACGCGTTTTAAATATGGTTTAACGTGTTCGAAATGTGGTTCCCCGTGTTCGAAGTAGAGTTTCACCTGTTGTAAATGTGGTTTCACCTGTGTTAAATATGGTTTAAAGTGTTCGAAATGTGGTTCCACGTGTCCAAAATATAGTTTAACCTGTTCTAAATGTGGTTTAAAGTGTCCAAATATAGTTTAACCTGTTCGAAAAGTGGTTGAACTTGTTCGAAATGGGATTCCACGAGTCCAAAATATAGTTTCACCTGTTCGAAAGGTGGTTTCACCTGTAAGAAATGTGGTTTTAACTTTTCCGAAATGTGATTTCACCGGTTCAAAATATGGTTTAACAGTCCGAAATATGGTTTCACAGTCCGAAATATGGTTTCACGGTCCGAAATATGGTTTCACGGTCCGTAAAATTGTTTCACGGTCCGAAATATGTTTTCACAGTCCGAAATATGGTTTCACAGTCCGAAATATGGTTTCACAGTCCGAAATATGGTTTCACGGTCAGAAAAATGGTTTCACAGTCCGAAATATGTTTTCACAGTCCGAAATATGGTTTCACAGTCCGAAATATGGTTTCACGGTCAGAAAAATGGTTTCACAGTCCGAAATATGGTTTCACAGTCCGAAATATGGTTTCACAGTCCGAAATATGGTTTCACAGTCCGAAATATGGTTTCACAGTCTGAAATATGGTTTAACCTGTCCAAAATATGGTTTCACCTAGCTCCAAATTTGATTTCATCTGCTCCAAATTTGATTTCATCTGCTCCAAATTTGATTTCATCTGCTCCAAATTTGATTTTACTTGTCCGAAATCAAGTTTCAAATATTCCGAAAAATATTATAATCAAAGATATTTCTTTCTGCCGTTTCTAGAAAATTTTACCAAATAGAAGCAAAACTTTAAAAGTTTCCGGAGGCTAGATTCCAAGTTTGATTCTCCGGGGATCCAAGAATAGTTTACAAGCTGAGAAGATAAAGTTTGATGAGCATCTGGTTTGGATATGTCGAATTGAAATAACAAAACAACGGTGAAAATTTCCAGTCGCGGAGAGCGATGTATCAATTGCTGATTTTCCCGCGACGAAATAACGGTTTGCTCCGTCTCAATGAAGCCGTGGTTAGCGGGGTTGCCGAAGCCGCGGGGGTTTATTTTCGCTTTGTAGCGTGGCATCGCTTAGCGGGAGGGTTCCGAGTCGTCGCCGATAATTACATTAGTCAGGTGCGAATGACTCGGGCTGGATAGGACGGGCTGAAAAGGAAAAGGTTCTGTTCTTGAGATCCACATATTTTCTTTCATTTCCGCCAACCGGAACAGGAAAGCGACTCGAATAAAGAATTGAATAAAAATAATAAATTCAATCTTCCTCCAAACACTCCTAGCCAGAGAGGAGTCTAAATCTCTTCCGCACCAACTTCAACTTGGCCAAGATGGTTTTTTCATCGTAATTCCCCATTCTTCCGACGAAATATATACAGAGAAATATTTATCCACCATTTGATTTTGTTAGAATTGTTTATATACTTAATGAACAGCTTGAATCAGTCAATTGGGAAAGGTCTGTTTACGACAGCCGATAAGAATAACGTAAACTGGAGAAAAAACCTTGAATCTGCTAAATTTCACGAATGAGCTCGTGGCTAATAAAATTAGGAATTAGTGGATTCTTATTACCAGCTGGTAAAGAGTTATTTATTCGGAACACTCGTTTCGAGAATGACTAAGGTTCCTTAACTGAAGGGGTGGCGGAGTGGTTAGCACGTTCGGTTCGCAGCAAGAGGAGCCGGGTTCGATCCCAGCTTGTGGCATTGGGTGAAAACTCGGAACAACTCCTTCCGCGTTGAGTTTGCTCTATCTCCACTGGTTTAAGGAGTTTTCCCCCGAGCAATTCGGTTTCCTCTTTCCATAAAAACTTGTTAAGGTTAACGGTAATAGTTGGCTCGCGTAGCTTGCCACCACCCTCCTACGCGTTGTAACCCGGTCACCTGATTTAAAGGCATTAAAAATCGATCGATGACTTATAGGAGGTCTAAAGTGGTACCTTGGGTATTAGTGGAAGCGCATGAAACATGAATCCTAACGGGCCAACTTGTTTACGAGGCGTGAATAAATATAGTCCGATGCAGTTGTTTTTACATTTTTTAGAGTATAAACCTACTTTTTTATCCGGATAATGTATATGACCTTTAGGCTAACTTGTTTATTTCACGCCTCGGAAACAAGACGTTGCGTACGAAGAGTGTAAACAAGTTTCGGATAGCCTTCCACTCTATGTAAGTGGGTTACTCTATGCTGATTATTACTAATCTTCACCAACTCAGCTTTGTACTTAATAAATATTTTCTACTTAAATGTCTTTTGAAAAACCAGTGAGCCAATGTTACAAAGAATAACATTAGCAGTATAGAATTTCAAAAGAGATATCTTAGGCACTTCTAGTACTAATTATACAAAAAAACTATTTCCTATTTCCGGTTCCAAACAAAAGAAATAAAGAATTCTAACAAAGATAAAAGAAATAGAAAAAAACACAGGGCAGAGTAAACAAAACCCTAAAATATCCAAAACAGTCTCTTTAGAAGCAATCTACAGTGGCAATTTTAAAATCTTCTTCAACCTTCGAGTACCAAATAAGTCCTATTGTTAAGCTAAACATACAAAACTTAAAAGCGAAAGCTTTTAGGAAAAGTGAGCCGAATAGTTGGTTAGTACGATGAGAAGAGAGAGATGTTTGTTTTTAGAAAAACAGCGTTTCGGCCCTTCGCATCGACAATCGCGTGCAAACTAAAACATTGGGGGTGGCCCCCTCCGGAACCGAGTCGCGATCCGCACCCCCAAACCCCCCAAAAACCCGGGTCTTCTTTACCCTTCACCGGTTTTGGGGAGGCTGGTACAAGCGGGTATCCTCGAGCGAACGCTTGAAATAGATCTGTTATTGATTATGTCTGGGAATCGAAGGAGGCGAAACGCCCCAACCCGCAAAGTTGTTTCCTCGCCTCTCCGCCAGGGGCCGCCGAATGCCAGCGCGTCGTGTTCCCCACTCTCCCCCCTCCTACAAAACTCTAATGTTTTCCATCTCATTAGCTTTTGCTGGTACGTACAAAAGACTCCGTTGTTTAGAAAAGGAGCTATTTTTAAAAGGATGACTTTCTCGTCTTATCGAGTCCTTCTTTGGTTTTATCCCGTCGTAATAGTCTCATCTCGATTTTTCCAATATCTAATTTTTCCCCGTCGCGAGTCCGCCGGCCGAAAATCGAACTTTTTTCCAAACCTCCTATTTAGTCGCTTAACTCGCCTCATCAAAAACAAACCAATATTGATGGAAGCTGCCGCCAATGAGGGCCAACGTATTGGAGCGGAACGCGTTAATAGAGACACGGAGAGAGGGTCCGATTTATTGGGGAAAAGGGGAGAAAGATGGCGACACTGTCCCCCCGCTATTTATACGCTGTAATGAGTTCAATAAACGAGAGTTGGCTTTGTTTTCTCAACGTTTCGATTATTTTTTTTCTTTTCCGATAAAATGAGAAAGAAACTTTGAAATTCTGTATTAAAGTTATCCTTATTAATTGCCAAGAAAGTAACTTTTAATGGAAAGTCTTAAATTAAGAACTAGGATGAAGTTTAATTAAATTTGTTTATTAGTAAACGACCAAAGGGTATTGAGGACGGTACTTAAAATATTAGAAATTTTGATTTTATTTAAGTCTTGGTACTTTGTTAGGTTACAAACTACGCTTAACTAAATCTACTTAAAGAAATTTACAGATTAACACATACATTTAATCATTTCTTGTGACTATTACTTAATTTAAGGTAATAGATTTGAGACCATCTATTTCCAAATCTTTTTCAGCTCTGGCTATTCTCACTAAGCTTCCTACTTAGTGTTCGGAATTGTTTATTCATTATCCAAAAAATTTCCGATTTATTTAAAAAACGTTGGTAAAAATAATATCATTTTAACTTATTTAATTATGTTTTTTACACAACCAAGCATTTATTTGAATAAAAGTGGTATTTATTTAAATTATTGTTTGTTTTATTTAAATAATAGGCTTATTCACTTTCGATTATTTAAACATTTTACAAGTTTTATTCAACTATAACCAATATATTGGTTATTTAAATAAATATTATTTAAATATAGCCGAGCTTATTTTATTCATGTATAAAAATTAATTGACTGCCGAGCAGTATTCCTACTCCCCTATAGGGCTCGGCGTTCGGATAAGAAATTTTCTGTTCAATTCTTTTATATCCATATCCGAAAACTATCTTGTTTAAAAACTTGTTTGTTGCATATTAAATCGTATAATAGTCGCGAATAATATCCATAAATAAACAGTTAATCGAACTTTTTATGATTAATTGATATTTATTCGGTTAATATATCCGTTTCCCCGAGCTCTACTCCCCTACCAATTTTAACTTCAAAAAAAAATATTATTATTCCAAAAATGTCCCCAATGATATACATTTGTTAATTATGTCACTTTTGTCGATAGTGAACGTCTCTCGCTCGACTATTCTTTGAATACGTAAACATTTAAGGGATAAATTTAGGCGCGAATATTTTTAAAATAAGGATTATTGCGTTTTACGTGACAAGAAAGGCTTATCATTCCGCAGCAAAAATGTCTCATTTTCAAATTCCAACATTTTTCTCCTGACAGCTCCGACAGTGGCCCAAACGGACATTGCCTTGTACGTGGGACTTTTCGTGGCAGTCGGCGTCTTCGTCGTCGTGATGGTTGTCATGATTTTCGTGGTCCGGAAGATGAAGAGCCGCGACCCTTCCATCTATAGAGTCGGCATCGCTGGTAAGTCCGCCAAAAAATGCCCTCGATATTACGTTTATATATTTTATCTGTCGTCTTTCGGGCCGTTATTAGAACGCCATTCGCGTCGACGTCGTCAAAGAGAGAAAAAAGTGGGACGCATTCCGCAATCTCTCTTTCTCTCCGAGGGTTTTATCACCAGTTCGTGACATTTAATCGGGATGATATAAAATTCCTGGCCATCTAATCAGACTAAAACGTCCGTCCCGTTACAGCAGCCCTTCCAACCCCACCAACTCGCTCTCTCTCCCTTTGTGTAAATAAAACTGAGCGGGGACTATTTTGGCAGCTCTGCCTGTACAGAGGTATTGTTAGACTTGGTCAGTGTGTCCAAGCTAGTGTTGACCATGTAGGACGAAATACTGGTCAATAATCAGTTTGGTTGTTGGATGGATTAATTTTTTTATTGGAATACTGTTGGTGAAATCCGGAATGGCTTGGCTTGGGAACAGTTTATTTAATTTTATCAGTTTTATTAATGAATTCTTCATTGATCATTGATCACTGATCCAAAAGACCAGTTTGATAATGGATGCTTCATTGATCACTGATCCAAAAGACCAGTTTAATAATTGATGCGTCATCGATCACTGATCCAAAAGACCAGTTTGATAATCGATGCGTCATCAATCACTGATCCAAAAGACCAGTTTGATAATCGATGCGTCATCGATCACTGATCCAAAAGACCAGTTTGATAACCGATGCGTCATAGATCCCTGATCCTAAAGACCAGTTTGATAATGGATACTTTATTGATCACTGATCCAAAAGACCAGTTTGATAATGGATACTTTATTGATCACTGATCCAAAAGACCAGTTTGATAATGGATACTTTATTGATCACTGATCCAAAAGACCAGTTTGTTTATTGGAATCTTCATTGCTCACTGATCCCAACGACCAGTTTGATAATTGGATTTTTCAATACTCACTGATCCCAAGGACCAGTTTGATAAAGGAACGCCTCACTGATTCAGAAAACCAGTTGAATAATTGGACGCGTAATTGTTAACTGGCCCCAGGGAACAGTTTCGGTAAAGTTATTCATCTACATTTATAGTTAAAGGCCTAGGTTCACCCCTCTTTGCCAAAAAAGGGTTCAAACATCCTTTTTACTTCCCCCTCGAAACCCCACCATTGATAGCGACGGTCAGCTCGCTCTCCCGACCTCTCCATGTGGAAGGATTAAGTCCGGCATTGTTAGCGCTGTCAAAATTGTCAGCAGTTACAATACCCTTAAGAGGTGACCGTCGCTATCAATACGGGGATAGCGAAGGGAAAAGCAAAAAGATGTTTGAACCTTTTTTCGACACTGGGGGGTGAAATTATCTGAAACTAGGCCTTTAAAACTAGTATTAAAAATTACAATTTTTGAATTGAAAATTGGGTAAAGTAAAGTAAAATTTATCGATTTTCATAAAGTTTTACCGACTAATATTTTCGAAATAAATAGAGCTAGAACGAATCACCCTGTACGGTTGTTTAATTTGTATTACCACTCAAACGGATGAATCTAACCAAATTATTCGCAATTTTAAACGTTCCGTAGGGCTAAAGACGAGTGAACCCTTTTTACCTATATAGTCTCGTACTTGAATAATCAGCGTATCGTTCTAACGAAAGCAACGTGGAGACGAAAATCCCGCATTAAAATAGCCCAACCTCTCATCGCGTTAATGTTTCAAGCCCTAAATTGCGCGCCTCTCAAAGCTTTCTCTCTTGCCAATTTCGGGGATTCCAACCCTCTCCGAAACCCGACACTACGGTTACCCTTTAAGCGACGAAAACTGCGCCATATCCGCGCCTTTGTCGAAAAGTATCACGTTATTACCGGAGTTAGTTTAAGTCGAGCCGCTATTCGGACATTCGGCTCACGAATTTTCTTCCGTCTCGAGAAGAAAAAGCTTATTATTCCAATCTTTGGAAAAGAGCGCTCCGTATATAGTAGCGAGACGAGCTTTGACGAACGGTCGCTTCATCTGAATTTTAAACGAATCAAAAGAAAATTCTCTTTCAACCGCGATAAGAGCGTGAAATGGCATTTTTTGGAAGTTTGGGGAAAAAAATTAAATTTTAATTTAAATAAAAGAACTCGTCGAATCCGGACAAGGTATCTTAATTTAAAAGAATAAATGTTCATTTTAATTCGTTCGTTACTTTCGCTCGGGATTTGTTTAAAAAATTAATAATTAAATAAGTTCTTTCATTAACTTTTTATATGTACTTGTAACTGTAACTAAGTTAATTAACTTGCTTTGAAAAGTTAATCCTTTAGATTTTTATAGAATTTTTATGGAGCTCCGTTTCCTTTAGAGTATTGTATGGATATTTCTAAAGAAAAAGCTTTAGAGAAAGCGATTCTAAAGGGTTTCTTTAGATAAAATCTAAGTTATTCTAAAGAAAATAATTTCAATTAAAGTATTTTTTGGAAAATAGCACTAGAAACATTTCTCGTGTTAAATATATGATGTTGTTATTTTGCAGACGAATTGAATTAAATTAGAAAGATACAGAATGTATATATTCATATTAAAGGGGAACGGCCAAGCTTTTCCAAATATGGCCTTATTTCCGTATCAAAAGATTAACAAGACGTTCAATATACTAACACGTACCTTTAGTTTTTGGCCCAAAACGTTGAAACGAAAAATAACGCCAGGTGTTTGGGTTTGAATTTTCGCCGCCATCTTAGGAGCTGCCGCCAGCGCCCCTAACCCCGTATGAGCGATTTGGGAACTATCCTAACTTTTAAAATCGCGCAATTTAGGCTTAGGTCTCGTATAACTGGAACGCGCCGCGCGTGCGAAACAAATTTTTTGCGTCTTCAGCAGCGCGCGCTTTTACGTTGTTTTTCTGTCTCACCGACTTCTCACCAGGTGTCGCGGCGGACGCGCGCTTTTCGATTTCCCGAAATTTCTTTATTTTATTAAAAATTAACCACTCAATATTTTTTGATGCGGTTTTCGCCATAAATTTTAGTTTTTAATGGGCTATAGGGCTATCTAACTGGTTAAAGCTTGACCGTTCCCCTTTAATGATAACTAATTTTTAGTAGTCCTTATTCATAAAATTAATTATCATATTTTTAGTTCATTATTTTTCTTAAGAAAATGTTTTTATGCACGATGCGCTTCAAACTAGTTTGCTAACGAAACTATCAACAAAGTGCGAAAATATGAAGCTCGGAGCTGCGGTGTAAACGAATATTTTCCACCAATGCTTTCATGATTTTTTTAAAGATTTAAAAAGGAAAAATCAATTTTTATAGAGAGGTTTTAAGTTGTGGCATGAAATTGCTTTCTCCGCGGAAGCAATCATTTTCATATGGCGTTCCCGATCCCTGCTTCGGAGGAAATTATCTTCCGCCTACCATTATGAAAGAGAATTGAATGGATCTACCTATTTAAACGACTCTAGAGAAAAATGAATTTACCTCAAATGGTTATTTTACAACGCAGAAATGATTTTATTTAATTAAATTTAAATCTATTATTTGTTCGAAACTAAAATTAATAGGTAAACCTAAAACAAAATGTAACTCATAATTTATGTTAATTAAAATTAAATTTGCCTATTATAATTTTTTCAGGGGTGGAATCGGAAATTATCTTCCGCCTACCATTATGAAAGACTGTAGAGAAAAATTTATTTACTAATCAGCTAGGCTAATACCCAAGGCACCACCTTAGGCCTAAGTCTTCAAGCGACTTTAAAAGCCATTAATTCAGGTGGCCGGGTTAAATTGCTTCAAATGGTTATTTTACAAAGCAGAAATGATTTTATTTCATTAAATTTAAATCTCTTATACGTTCGAAACAAAAATTAATAGCTTAAAGGCCTAGGATTTCTTCTGCCAATTTTCCTTGGAAGTCTTCTTCCCGCCGCGCAAATATCCTGGTGGTAGGCCAACGTGTTCTGCGGTTGGCCTACCACCAGGATATTTGCGTGGCGGGAAGAAACCTTCCAAGGAAAACTGGCAGAAGAAATCCTAGGCCTTTTACCTAAAACCAAATGTAACTCATAATTTAAATTAATTAAAATTAAATTTTCCTATTATAATTTTTGCAGAGGTGGTATCGGTGCAACCTGATTTAACACAGAACGTCTTGAGCGTGGCGAATCAACGCGGAGACGGTGGCGACCTCTATTTGTCGGAGAAGTCGGCGCTGTACGACCTGGGCCCGTCACTGTATCCGCCGAACATCCCGCCAAGTCCGGCTCAAAGTCGCGTTCCTCTCTTGCAAAGCGACGGTCAAAGGTCACAGACCCCCAGCTCGACGGACAAGCCTCCTCGATCAGAATCCCCGGATTCGGCCCCTTCGTCGGCCACCTCCGGTAAGCCCGATCTCCTCCATCCTCTTCCATCCATCCTCTTCCATCCATCCATCTCTCCATCCTCTCTCGCTCTTCCGACTTTAGAAAGAAGGAAACTAATCTGGCTCCGGGCCGAACTGGAACCCTGACGTTTAGCGCCGAAGACGCGAAAGAATAGTTTCCAGGTTTTTTGTCGGCCAAGATTGATTGAATAAGTGGACGTTGTGTGCGGTCGATCCTTTATACGATCGCGGCGACTCCCGTCCGCCTCACTTCCTTTTGTTCTATCCAAGGCGTCAGGGATACGTTTAGAAGTTATTGAGTCAGTCAGTTCGTCGACATTCCATGAATACATTCTCAAATAACATGGAATTTAGAAATTTACTAGTAATAACCAAGGAATTTTAATTTAAAATTTTCCTAATTAGTTTGCGATGTAAATATATATTTAAGTAACTTTTTCGTCGCTAGTTATTAGGTATAAATTTTAGCGTAGTCGATAACCGATTTTTTCAATAAAAAAAATTCTTCTAAAATACGCAACTCGACGAAAACATCATTTTCCCAAAAATGTAATGTTTTATCTGAAATAAGTGAAAATGAAATTTTTATAGAATATCTATAAATTTAATCCTAAGTTATTCTAAAGAATATGATTGCTCTAAAGGTATATTACCTTTAGAATAATGACCCATAACAAAGTTATTATATAGTAATTTTTTAGAGTTTCCCCAGATAAATAACGTTAAAGTAATCAAAGTCGCTGCTTCATAGAAACAACTTAATAGTAATCAAAGTCGCTGTTTCATAGAAACAAATTAAGAGTAATCAAAGATGTTTCTCCATAGAAACAACGTCAAATTATTCAAAGTTGTTTATACAATGAAAAACGTGTATTCTTCTTAGAAATAAATTTAGAGTACCCAAAGTTTTTCTTCATAGAAATAAATTTAGAGTACCCAAAGTTTTTCTTCATAGAAATAAATTTAGAGTATTCAAACTTTTTCTACATAGAAATAAATACTCAAACCTTTTTCTTCATAGAAATAAATTTAGTGTATTCAAACTTTTTTCTCAGCAAAAAGAAATTCAGTGTATTCAAACTTTTTTCACCAGGGAAACAAATTTAGTGTATTCCAAAGTTTTTCCTTAGAAAACCTTGTAGAGGCATATCGCATTATGTTCCTAGACAAAGAAGTAAACTGTGTGATTTTCCGTTTGTTTCAGAATGTCAAACGGGGTCACTGTGCGGATCCGACGGAATCTCGTGCCGGAACTCGGCCGCGCTTCCGGCGAACTTGGACATAGAATGCGTAGCCTGGAGTACCGTAACCAAGGAAGGAGCGAGAATATCAGTTCCCAACTCCGGTAAGCGATAAAGATCTTATCTCTCTATTATAAGATCTTATATATTAGATCTTATAGAGCGAATACGTAATGCGATCGAGATAGCATTCGCCTTTCGTATTAGGCTAAAAGCCTTTTTATTGTAGCCGCAACATACCGATACTAATGGAACAAAGTGTAAAAATAGTTTCCATTTAGATTGTATCACGTAACGCGAGTCAATTTACCGGCCCGATTATCTTGGCAGAAAATCGTTCCCTTAATCGTCTCATTCTTATCCATTAGTAGACCAAAAATAGGTCTAAGCGCCTGTAGAAGTGTTCAACTCGTCGCGCTTCTCTGCCCAGGGTGAAGCTGACTACCGGGAGAGATACCTTTAAACAAGTTCAATATTTTTGCAGACACTATCGCGAGTAATGCTTTCGAGATAAACCTTTCTCGGAAAAACAGATAAAACAATTTAATAAAATACGCGATGAGTTTGTTTTGGAAGCTCTTGAAAGAAGATAACTTGTTTGCGGAGAAACTACTCTTATGACAGGCTAAGTTATAGATAACAGAGGAAGGAAATTCTGCTTAGTGGACTTTGAATCTTAGTAGATTTAGAAAAGCTGGATTTTAGAACCGAAATTTATTGTTATTTTAATTTTTTTCCATGTTTTGAAATAGTTTAAACCGATTACACAATTTTAGAACTTACATTAAATTTTATCAGGAATCCATACCTCTACTTGGAATGCTTATCCTGGCGTATCGCTTATGGTAAGATCACTCTGACGGCTTTGCCCCGCCTACGATCTCGAGAAAAAATCCCTTCTGCGCGCGCTCCCCTCTCACTTACAGTTAACATAGTGACGTCCAAAACACCGTCAGTCACATCGAGACGAAAATCTGCCGCGATAAGCATTCCAAGTAGAGGTATGGATTCCGATTTTATCTATAATCTCCGGTCTATTTTCGTTGGTTGCGAGTATTTGAGACGGATTTTCGCGCAGACTTCTACATTTCTTAAGATATTGTAAGATTTAGAACCGAATGTTTTCATTAAAACAAAATATATAACTGATAATGAAAAAAAACAGTTATCGGTCAATGATAAGAAAGTAACTCATGCGTAAAAGCTGTTAACCGCGAGTAAGCAACGGCGGAGTGATACATCCCCGGTAAAAAGTAGTTCCCTTTCGCGGAAGACGACTCTTTCGGAATACTAATGGGGGCATTCATTTATCCATCTCTAATTCTGGGGTATCCTTCTCACTTGGCTTTTTTTGTGTGGCAGGCATCACTTTGACAATTCCTTCGGGGGCCGTTAAGAGAGGAACCAGCGAAGAGATTTACGTCGCAGTGCTGAGAGACGATAAGGACCGACCTCCCTTACCAGGTAAGACCGCCGCGCACCCCTGACGCCAGCCCCATCTCTCGGAGAGAAAAGATAGACGACCTTTTATTTAATAGGGTCGCCGCCAGGGGGGACTGAAGGTGAAGGGCCACCAATAAAAAACTCAACGTCAACCCGCGTCTCCTCCCCCCGCCATATAGAATATAAGAGATTCCGCCATTCTTAGCCTCAAATTGAAGAGAGTAGCTTTCACCCTCACCACCAGAGAGTGCCACTTTCGCTTCATTGGGAATTCATTGCCCGGATTAAATTCGTTCGGCCGTTAAATTATTTTAAAAGCCCGCTTCGTGAAATGAATACCCTATCGCGGCTCTCTTTTTCTTCGCTTCTACGAAGATGCTCCGTTATCTAAGGCAGCCCAAATCTGATCCTTTTTAAATTCCGTTGAATGGAATTCCATGATATCAAAATATACGGGGCTTAATATTACCTTTCGTGAGACGAGGTCGTTATTGTTAAAAGTTTACTACTTTCAGAAAATTGAAAATTTTATATAGTAAACGATAAAAAAATATCAATTTTCTTATAATGTTTCCAAGATGTTATAAAACTCTTATTTTATTATGCTGGAAATTTTTTCATAAAAAAGATTTGACATTCTGAGTTATTTTAAACGAAATATCAATAATTAATCTGAATAAAAATTATTAATTTTATAAAAGATGACATTGCTATGACATTATCATTATGACGTTTTTTTAAGTCAATAGATGGCGATGTGATATTGAAACCAGCTCATAACAGTAATATCATAAATAACATGATTATTAATAAGTATGTTGGTTAGTGTATTTGTATATTGCTACGCAATATAAATTTTATAATTAATTAATTAAATAATTAAAATAAAGAATATCATACTTATCATAAATATTTAATTTTATAACCATGGTGGAAGTTATATACTAAATTTACAAAATTATTGCACGACGGATACTTCATGGTTCAATATTTTATTAAAATTAAAGGTTTACGCTAGCTTTCGGGTCGAAACCCCTCTTCAGGCGTTCTGTTTACTTGTAAACAGAACGCCTGAAGAGGGGTTTCGACCCGAAAGCTAGCGTAAACCTTTAATTTTAATAAAATATTGAACCATGAAGTATCCGTCGTGCAATAATTTTGTAAATTTAGTAAATATCATACTTAGTTAAAAAATACACCAGCAAGGAAATATAATCACGCATTATTTTAATTTAATTATACCCTAAATATCCATACTAATTTTGTCAGAGGTCAAAAATACACCAGCAAAGAAATATATTAATGCATATTTTTTAATTAATTATGCCTTAAAATATTCCTACTTATTTTGTCAGAGGTCAAAAACACAACAGCAAGGAAATATAATCACGCATATTTTTAATTTAATTATACCTTAAAATATTCATACTAATTTTGTCAGAGTTCAAAAATACCCCAGCAAATAAATATATTAATGCATGTTTTTAAATTAATTATGCCTTAAAATATTCATACTAATTTTGTCAGAGGTCAAAATACCCCAGCAAAGAAATATATTAATGCATGTTTTTTAATTAATTATGCCTTAAAATATTCATTCTTATTTTGTCAGAGGTCAAAAACACACCAGCAAGGAAATATAACCACGCATATTTCTAATTTAATTATATTACTTATGGTAAAAAATTGAGATTTAAATCTCATTGGGAAATAGCCGTTAAAAGTATCTGACCAAAAGCCAAATGTTTAAAAGAATTTCTACGTAGTAAAATTGGCTGAAATCTTATAACATTAAGAAGAATTCGTACGCACGAAATCGTACCGCCATTCCATTAAAAACATTACACAGAGAGCCGCGAGTTTTCCCATCAGCGGAGTATTTTATTACGAATTGGCAGTCTTCTAAAAGTCTGGCTCTGTTTCTCCCCAATGGCAGATAAAAGTACTCTATTGAGTCCGATCGTGCTGTGCGGGCCTCCGGGAGTTCTACTCAAGAAATCTCTGATCCTGACGTTCCCTCACTGCGCCGCCAAACCAGAAACCTTCTTGGTCAGCGTCTACACCAGCAGCAATCCTCAGGACCAGGAAAACTCCGAATGGAAGGTAAGGAGAGTAGAGATCTTGTCAAATATTCATCAGCCGTAGAATTGAAAACACGACGCTGGCAATTCTAGCGGCGAGGCTAAAAGTCAGTCTCCATAAACCCGGATACGGTCAAGTCGCCGTAAATAAATAATAAGGGCCGGCTTACGTGACCGCCCGGGTTAACTTCCATCGGATAAGACTGTAAATTTGCATTATTAGGCGGGCCAGTGGTTTAATAATGCACCGGCCACTCTCGGGATGCTCAAAAATTGACGGAAATTGGCCAAACAAACGGCTTTAACGGTTTTATCCGTTGGCCGCTTCCTTTTACGACCACTTTGAATAAGTTAAGAGTTATCGGTCCCCGGAGGAATTCTTTACCGAAGTAACGCGGATAATTTTCTTTACAACTTTTCCTAGAAACGAAAGTTAAATTTAATAACGATGGTAGTTTCAATTACGAGTCGATAAAATTTGGAATGATTGGTTTTACAGAGCAGCGTCACGTTAGGACAAGAGACCATCTTAACCTCCATGTATTGTCAAATGGACAGTCACCTGTGTCACGTCATCACCGATCAGTTATGTCGTTACACGCTCGTCGGAGAATCTCAACCAGACAGCAAAGCGGTCAAGTCGCTGACCTTGGCGGCCTTCGTGCCGGCCCTCCACTCGTCGATCGACTACAATATTCGTCTGTACTGCGTCGAGGCGACCCAAGCGGCGATGGAGGGAGTGACGCAAGTCGAAAGGAAGTTAGGCGGAAGGCTGTTGGAACATCCCAAGACGATGCCTTTCCAAGACGGCGGCTCTCACCTCTGCTTGTGTCTGGAGGACGTCGGACCCGGATGGAGGTGCAAACCGGGCGCCAATTACCAAGAGATTCCATTCCAGCACGTCTGGAGTGGTAGACAGAACAATCTACACTGTTCCTTCACGCTGGAACACGTCGATCGATCTCTACAAACCATTCGCTGTCACATTCTCGTGTACCAACGGGGAGTGCAAGCTCACAGGCAACTTCTTAAAATCAACACCGATCTCAGAGAAGTGAGTATCCCAGGCTTCAGTCAAATATACATTCCGAAAATTACCTTCACGTTATTTCCTCCCTAGAAAACACCTCCTAGTCCTGCCATAAATATGCCTCACAACTCGACGGTCACCTCTCATCTGAATGGCGGCCCAATGACGGTGGTCTTGGATCCCCCCGCTGAAGGATTTAGGTAAGTTACTTCCGGAGGTCTGGGTTCGATGGGTCGAAGACCAACCGATCGAAGGAAGGTCCGTCGAATCGAAGAGAAGTACCAATCGATCTAAACTTGAAAACATAATTTCTAATTGTAAAAGGTATAAGGTTTCAATGGATCGAAAAAATAAAACGTTTTAAAAAGACTGTAGGATGAAAAAAAGTACAAACAACTTATTGAACGAAAATATAATAACGGTGATGACTTGACCCGACCCAACTTAACCCTACCCAACCTACCCAACTTAACCCAACCCAACCCAACCCAACCCAACTTAACCCAACCCAACTTAACGCATCCTAACCTAACCTAATCTAACCCAACATAACCTAACCTAACCTAATTATTTATTTTCACTTCGGCCGGGCTCGAATGAATGCCCCTAAAATTTAATTAAATCATGCGGTCTTATTCGATCCGTGGATACCATTATCTTTTATCTCAAAAAAAGGTAATTTTTAATATTGTTTTTACGGCATTCTTCCCTTCGGTCCGTTGAGACCTTATCCTCAGGTATAAAAAACTTATTTTAACTTTCGATCGGTTGGTATTTTTTTTTCGTGCCGAGAGATTTTGATCCGTAGGACCCGTTCGGTCGGTTGGTCTTCGGCCCGTTAGACCCACCCCAATTTCGGACGTCTTAAGAGACCATCCTCGGGGATTATAATTAGAGTAAAAGAAGTCACTCGAGTGTCTATAATTATACGCAGATTTTCACCGGAAGTACGTCAGCAGCTCTGTGCCTGTCTCGACCCACCGAACAGCAAAGGAAACGACTGGAGAGGTCTGGCGCAACGTTTGGGCGTGGACAGGTAAGAAATCATACCTATCAGCACCTAGAAACCAATATTTAGCAGTGGTTAGCTTTTCGCCTCGCAGCGAGAGAAGCCGGGTTCGATCCCAGCATGTGGCACTGGGTGAAAACTCGGAACAACTCCTTCCGCGTTGAGTTTATAAATTCTCTCATCCCTATTTAAAGGGTTTTTTTTTAGTTCTTCGGTTCCCCCTTTCAAAAAGAACTTGTCGAGATTAACGGTAATAGTGAGTGTAGGGAGCTTTTGACTCGTGTGGCACGAAGGGCTTGCCACCACCCTCCTACGTATTGTAAACCAGCCACCTGAATTAAAAGTCGCTAGCTGACTTGGGCCTAAGGCGGTACCTTGGGTATTAGCATTGCCATAACTGTATAATATTATTACATAAGTGTGACACTTGATATTCTTCACACGCAAAAGATTTACTGAGAGCTATTCGCAAGACATACTGCATTACGGACTTCGTCACCGTTTTGCGTCCGCTGGCTAACGCGTCACACGTATCCTTTGACAGCGCCTCGCTAGGGGGAGATTTTCTGCTTGTGATGACGTCACTCCTTTACTAGCTCTCAGTAAAATATGCCTAGCTGATAATTATAATAATGATTTATAATTAGATACATCAATTACTTCGCCACGAAACCAAGCCCAACCGATCAAATCGTCGACTTGTGGGAAGCACGCCATCGCGAAGCCACGGCCATCACGGACCTTCTCAATCTTCTGCGCGTCATGGGTCGAAATGACGCGGCCGGCATCGTAGAGAAGGAAGCTGGTCCTTGGCTTTGAGGAGCCGACTTCGATCCGGGACATCTCTTTTCGGCAAAAACGCAATTCGACAAGATCTCTATTTATCAAGTAGTGCGTGATCAATTTCGGAGTCGCGCAATGTGCTGTGCCAAAGAAAAAACAAACCTCCTTGTTTCGTACAAAAAACCAGACATCAAACAAAAAAACACGTGTTACGTACAAATTCGGATAAACACTATTTAGCTATGCACGGAAATCAGCTTTCCCTTCTTATCCCCGAAACAAAATTTCACGAAACGACGTACCGGTTATTTAACGCAAGAAAAAGTTCTATATTAGTAGAAGACTATATTATATGATCGCCAAGAAATATACGTATATAAACTGAACATTTTCATCTAGTTTTTATTTTAAATTCACCAACCTTTTGTAAATTATTTTACCTACGCACCTATCTTTTTTTTAATTCTGTATTTAAAAAGTGTTATATTTAGTTTATTTTATTAAAAACTCAGGTTTTAATTGAAAGTCTGACGAGTATTTATAACTTTTTGTATCTTTTTTTTGGTTCTAATTAATTTGAACTTACAAAAAATTACCACTAAATGGAGTATGTCGCCTCGGTAACTCTGAACTAAAATTGTAGATATATAAAAACATTAACGTAAAAAAAAGAGAAAACATAAAACAAGCCTTACACATTCGTTAACTCGCGCACTTCATTGAGTGTTGTAGTCTGTCGCCTTTTAGAGAGAAAGAGGATCAACAACCGGAAATTAAAACTAAGATTCTGTTCCTTTTGTATATTGATGTACAGTGATATTTTAGAGTAATATAAGAGAGCCAATAACGTGTTTCGCGCGCCCCCTGTCGAGCGAGGCGGGCGAAATAATATTTGTTAATAAAAATAACCAATATTCATATTGTACAAAAATGTCACGTTTATTTCTTTACCCTGACGACGCGTCTTTTAATTTGCTATTTTATGGTTCCGTCCATAAAACGGGATTATGGCTGAGGCTTACTAAGCGCGCCAAGAGCGATAAAGAATCGTAAAAGAGGGTCGATTCTGAGAGTGTCTACGTGGTCGTTCATTTTATTATATGATAGTTGCGCTAATGGATTTTGTCGGGATGGAGTAATGAGATAATCTAAGTAGTAATATTTGACCTATTTATTTTTACGATAGGAACCTCTCATTTGATATATTTTTAGTCGTCTAACGCTGCCTTAGCCAAATTTAATGCCCTAGCTACAGCGACGTGCCGCGGTCCTTAGTAGCTATTCACGTAGACACAGCTTGGAGTTCTTGGTCTCTACGCAGTTAGCCCATACGTCAAGTCTGCGGACGTTTGTAGATTTCTGAAGTCCAGGTTCGTACACTATGGTCTCTGCAAACCAATATAGACTTCAGAAATCAAGGTTCGCGTGTTTCTGGTATATGCTATGGTTCAAAATTCACTAGTTGACTTAGGCCTTAGCTGATTACAATTACTTTTATTATACTTTGGTCCGTAGAAACGATTATAGCCTTCTGAAGTCAAGGTTCATATACTTATGGAATATGGTTATAGTTTGGTCACTGCAGATGATTGTAAACTTCTGAATTTAAGGGTTATACGCTTCTGGTATATGGTAATTTACTTTGGTCACCATCTAACCAACATATTGTATTGAGCAAACCGATATTGTAAAAGATTCAACACTATTTTTATTTGACCACAACAGCGTTTAAACAAAATTTTGACATTTGCTCAATATTTCTGTCATCAAACAATCAACATGGCATGTCATCGTCAAATAGAAGTATTTTTTTTTAAATCACCACAAACTGACCCGCTATTCAAATTCGCAAAATACTTCCTTGTAGATTCAAATCAAGAGTTTTCTACATTTAGGCAAAAATCAATTCTGATGTAAAAATAAAACTTGTAAGATGGACTTTTAAGAAAAGAGTTGATTCCTTTTTGCCATAAAAGTTTTTTTCTTAGAATTTCCCGCTCATTCGCGTTAAGATAAAAGTAAAATAAAGAAAAAAATGTACAGAAAATGCTCTTAACGAACTGCTTGCGCTGCATATCAGAGTGCAGAGCCCAAAAAGAAAAATCCGCTCTCTCCCAAACTCAATTCCGATGAAAGAAATATAGAAAAATCGATTTCATCAAGAGCGGTCTTCCATCCGACATTTTGTGAATTTTTTTTCTCTATTTTATTTCATAAACCTCTAACTCTCCGCAGGTAGATCGTCAAGTATAAATTTCACGGGCTTACAAATGGCAGGTAGTTTGCATAAAATTGCGTAAAAAATACCCTAAGGAAAAGTGTTTTACCTGCACTTTTTCCGAAATATACTTCGATTTTGAAGAGTAATTTAAATATTCTTAAAGTGAAATCTGAATATCACGCCATTTCTCCGAAAATTTATACTTGTTGTATAAAATCAGCATATTACCAAATAAATTGGTTTAAAAATATCTTATATAGTGCGTACGGTCTATTGAAACGACATTAACTGAAAAAACTTTGCGCTAAGCTATGGATCGTTTGAATTTTATCAATAAAGGTTTTTTCAAGTAACTTTTTTTGCGTCGACGCTATTAGTAGTCTAAGCCTTACAGCGGTTCCCAATTTATTTTTGCTATGTAACCATAAATTATCCATCTTATTCTGGCGGAATCCCAACTCATTTTTTTACTTATCTTAAAAGAATCGTCACGCAAACAAAGATGGCCGCCCTGCGAATTCTTAGAAACCCCCCCTGGACACTAACGCGGAACCCTGGAATTTTAAACTACAATGGAATTTGAACGTTTTATCGTACGTCATCAAAACGTTATTTAAAATTGGACATACAACCCTAATAGTTAGCTAATTAAACTAAAATGTTCTAGATTGGTTATTAATAACCTAGTTAAATAAATTAAATTTGATTGAAATCAGACCCCATCTTGTAAAATGGCGGATACCAGGTAAAAATGAACTACATTCATTTTAAGGCAAGCGGTTTTGAATCCGGGGACACCCGAATATTACTAAAAGGAGTTGGCTTCACGTCGAAATTTGAATTAACATAAAAGTTGAATAAAAATATTAAATTCAAAAATATCATATTTATTGCATTAAATAAAACTGAAGACGAACATTTCAGGCTTCAAAATGCTCTCAAATTCAGCGCACCAACGTTTGTACGATGAAACGAGAAACTGACTCAATCCTTCTCGGTTGCCGCGTAAAAAGAGCTTTATTTTCAGTTTTCTACAGAATTATTGGCGATTGAAGTACTCTTCGGTGACGTTCAAGGGAAATTTGACCTTCATGCTCATACATTCGTCTTGAAACCTTTAAAATAATCACTAATATTCAAATAGGGATATACTTTTGAATATTGAATTTAAATAAAGCAAAAGAATAAAGTATAAGGCGCTCAATAGTGGATCAACGAATTTCATGTTATTGCCACTTGGAGCGCTGTTGATTGATATTTAGGAATATAAGTCTGTAGGAGCTTTTTTTACCTTATGCAAAATTCGAAATGGTGCGTCTATCCGAAACAGGGCTGGCTGTTTTAAACCACACTGGTTTAAACCATGGTTTAAGCCAAGTGATTTAAAAAAAACTTAGGTTTTTAATAATTTTTTTAACTAACTAAAAATTATTTCAAAATGTTTGTTCATTTTCTTACCGAAATGATTACATTTCTAAAAGGTGACCACATGTCCTATATTTTCAATACCTTCCTATAAATTCCTCAGGTTTTCTCGTGTAGTATATAACCCTAAAAAATTCCGTCGTCGTGTACCCTTCTTCATCCTATATTTCATTTTATTTTATCTACTGTTTTTCGACAAGAATCCTTTTTTTTTACTTATGGTTTTTCCTATATTTTCCTTTAATTCACTTCAAAAATTTCCTATTTTTTTCTATAAAATTTTCGAGGCATTTTCCTGGTCACCCTGCATTTATACAAAATCTCAAATGAAACTAAATCTAAAACTTCATTCTGTTGAGACTTGTAAAAAATGAAACCAAAACTAAAACTTTGTTCTGGTCATGTGAGACTTGTAATATTAATTTTTAGGCGATTGGTAATATTTATGAACGATTAAACAAAAGCGAAAAACAGATTAAAAGTAAAATAATTAAAAATTTGCGAATAAGTAGATTAGTCCATTATGAAAAGGGATAATAAAGCTAAACCCTAAACAAATTTGAAGAAACTTAAAAACTTACTAATAGCTCGTACCGATAGGTCTTCGTGCAAACAAAAAGATGCAAACCCGGACCAAATAAGTCTTCGAGTGAAAAACTAAATTAAATAAAATAAAATAAAATAGACAGAAATTCCAATGGTAGACCGGTTTCGTCCTATTTGGGACTCGTCAGTACCGTGCGGGAAATCTGGCTTGCGACTATTAAACCAAAAAGAGAAACTAAGCCTAAATAGTAAAAATTTCAAAACGAGTTGCATAGCAACGGAAAGCTGAAATACAGTCCATAGATTGTTCCTTTTAACTAAAAGTAAAATAAAGCAGTGTTTAAAAAAAACCTGATTTAAACCAAAAAAAAAAGGTTTCTTTAGTTTTCATAATTTTATTTTCAAACCCTGAAGTCTCTCCTCCTAGTCTTTCTTCGTACACTGGGGATAAAATTCTGTGGTTGTATACAGAAAAATAGATTTGACTGACCCTCAATTTTCAATACATTTTCTATTCTGTTTAATAAACATCAGTAGAAAAACATGGCGCTTTCACGCTGAAACCTCAAATTATAGACAATGTAAACTTTGGGTATGTAACGAAAATAATCAATAGGTCTGGGAAAAATTCTTCTCTTACTGGAAAATTAATCTTAGAAGATGGTGAAATTAATAGAGAAGGGGGCGAGTGCAAAATTCGTTCCTCCCAAAAATAATTCCCGAACTAATTTTTCTTTCGCGGACTTCCCCCGAGAGTGCATGGACGTCGGTGCGCGGATCCGAGCGAAAATAGGGGGGATCAGAGCGCAATTACTCAAGCAAGCTGCTTATTTATAGATAAGTATTTGCGCGTCGAAGCATCATTCATCGGGCTAAAAAACCTAATGACGAAACGAAGGATATACATGGTAGTAATTCGCCTCAGTTTTTGGGAGTTTTCGCCGCTGTCAAACTAATGAAAAAACGTATCTACGTATAATGAAATGCTTACTCTTCCAAAAATCATTTCCCAGATGAGTTAGGCTTAGCGTGGAATTTCCCGGAAATTTTATCCGCTTGTTTCTTCGTTTCAGGGAAAAACTGGTGACTGGAAATTTCTAATCAGTCTGTAAATACAAAATAGAACGGATTAAAAAGAATTTAATCTCTTGGGTTTTAATGTTTGCGGAATATTTTCTAAGGTTTTAATAAATGTTTTACCAAATTCATAGATGGATTATAAGCTTAATATTTTTGCGTTTCACTTGAAATTTCTGTCTAAAAAGCTAATATACTCAGTTGCTTGTTAAGAAAGGCAAAATATCTAGTACATTTGGCGGAACGATACTAGCAGGAATTTCCGGTAAATCGGCAGTGGGAATTTCGAATTTCGCCTATTTTCCGTTGAATTCCTAAATTTTCCTACGCGTGTTATATACAATCGCGTAAATTTCAAAGTAATTAATTAATATTTGATGTTGATTACAATTTTTATGTTGAGTATTTTTAGTATAATTATCCTATGCAATCATCAAATCGTACGTTTAAGTAGAGCTCGGCGTTTGGATAAGAATTAATCACTTTATTTATTTTTATCCAAAACACACATTTATCCACAAATTATCCGCAAAAATCTATTATTTTTACATGTTAAATTGCTTTTTATTCTGGATAATATCCACGAATAAACAGTTAATCGTAATTTTTATGGTTAATCGAAATTTTAGTGGTTAATTTCGCCGAGCTCTACATTTAAGTACTTCAACGTGGTAATTTCGGCATTACCCGTTCTATACTTACCCTGGATTCGCCAACGTGGTAATTTCGGCATTACCCGTTCTATACTTACCCTGGATTCGCCAAACGGAAATTTTGTACCCCTCTAAATCCAAAAAGTTCATAAGCGTCTGTGTTTAACCACACGTTATCGTTTTCGAAATGGCCTCAATTTTACGTCACACTATAGCTAATTATCTCAACTAACTGACGTACTTAATAGTAATAATCTTAATTTCTTAGATATACGATGGATATTATATATTATGCGGACCAAGTGGTAATACTACTTTAAGCCACAACGCTCAATTTTATAATTACAATAAATATTGTGGATACTAAACTATTAATGTAAACAATACATACAAAAAAGAATAAAACAATAAAGTTAAAAAAAAGGATTAACTATAGTAGAGCGTACAATTAATTTGGACCTTGATACGGTTAGGCTTGAGTATCTCACTATGCAGGGTGTCTCAAAGGGTTATGAAAAAATTTAAAGGAGTTGTAAGGGGTGAGTTGAGAAGCTTGCCTGTTTTTTCCCATTTTACTACGATGAGTGAAAAGAGCGCCAGAGAGCTTCAAAGTGTGTCTTCCTATTGGCCCTGGAAGTAGACTGCAACTAGCGCCAAACCAAGCAGCAGGGAAATGCGAACATTTAGGTTTGGGCTCGTGTGATATAGGTTTGCGCTTGTTGCAGCCTACTTCCAGGAGCTAGTAGGCCACACTTTGAAGCTCTCTGGCGCTCTTTTAACTCATCGTAGGAAAATGGTGAAAAGACAGGCATACTTCTCAACTCAACCCCTACAACTCCTTAACATTTTTGCATCACATTTTGAAACACCCTGTATAATATAATATACTATAATATATATTAAGTATGTTAACTATAGACTTATGGTGTCAGCGTTTTTCATTTGTTTTTCTCAGGCCTGATGGGATCCCCCCAAACTTAAAATATTCCAACGCCAAAACCGATATAAAGAATCGATTATCGGGAAAAAGGTAAAATTGCTCTCTTTCACGTTTCTTTATTATTTAATCGAAAATGGCACGTGGCCGGTGACATCGGTGTAGTAGGTCAAGCCTACCTCCCCCCACCTTTATACTTTAACCCATATATTCGTACACCAGCCTACCGGATTCGACCCACCCCGTTTGATCGGAATAGCAATAAAGATACCCTTACCGCAATTCCATACTTCCTAACCAAAACTATAACTTAAGGAAGGTGTCTACGAAATATTTGGCGTTACGGAAACGTACATGACGGGAAAACGGTGTCCTTTAGCGAAAGGATGAATGAAGATCAATACATTTTTTTCTCCAGCTCGTGGATAAGCATCAACGGACAGTCGTGTAGAACGCGGGCAGGGTAGGTATCTACGCGGGGCAGGGGCTTGGTACGAAAGGGCGCTGGTGGTTCGATTTTCAATGTCATTTCACCTCCGTCAGTGGCTGGGCCGTTCTTATCTTTTTTTGGCGGCTAGCACACACGGCCGGCCACAAAAACATTTTTATTGATTGAACGACGAGCGGCTATTGGCAGATAGGGATGCTCACCGCGTAATATTGGAAGCGTCGATGTGTCGCCCGTTGGACCCGGTACTTGTGGCCGGATGCCTTTGCCAGCCTTTCTTGTATTACTCTCCAATAATCATCGGAATATCGATTTCAGAGAAGGAAAAACGGGAAAATACGAATACACAGACTGTTGCTATAGCATCTCTTCTCGGAGACTTCCGAGCGTTGCCGATAAGCTTACATTATTCAAAGGAGGGGCGAGCCCAAAATTCATTAAAGTAAACTTGAATGCGTTACAAAAGAAATTCTCAACATGTTTAAGACAAATGTCGAACATTTTATTTCAATCTCGATTTAAATCCAGTCATTTTTTTTGTTAAAATCAGTGATTTAAATCAATTTGACTTCAATCTCGATTTAAATGCAGTAATTATTTTTCTAAAATCATTGATTTCAATCCAGTAATTTTTTCTAAAATCATTGATTTAAATCCAGTCATTTTTTCTAAAATCATTAATTTAAATCCAGTAATTTTTTCTAAAATCATTGATTTAAATCCAGTCATTTTTTCTAAAATTATTAATTTAAATCCAGTAATTTTTCCTAAAATCATTGATTTAAATCCAGTCATTTTTTCTAAAATCATTGATTTAAATCCAGTCATTTTTTCTAAAATCATTGATTTAAATCCAGTCATTTTTTCTAAAATCATTGATTTAAATCCAGTCATTTTTTCTAAAATCATTGATTTAAATCCAGTCATTTTTTCTAAAATCATTGATTTAAATCCAGTCATTTTTTCTAAAATCATTGATTTAAATCCAGTCATTTTTTGAAAAATCATTGATTTAAAACGATTTGATTTCAATCTCGATTTAAATCCCGTAATCTTTATCTAACATCATTGATTTAAATAAATTTGATTTCATTTTGATTTATATCCAATCACTTTTCTAAAATCATTGATTTCAATCTTGATTTATATCCAATCACTTTTTCTAAAATCATTGATTTCAATCTCGATTTAAATCAAGTAATTTTTTGTAAAATCATTGATTTAAATCATCTATTTTACTTCAATGGTAGCTCTCTAGCAATGTCAATTCAGACCAAACTAACTTAACTTTAGTTTTTAATTAGAAATTAAATTTAATTGAGATAAATTTAAAATGTAGTTTACGTCAAAGCTGCAGTTTGTCAAGACATATGTTAAAAATCAATAATATTGAAGAATCAATAAAAATCAAATAAATAGATTTTTTCGATATTTTTAATCAACAACTCTTTTGAAGGAACCTATTTCAAAATGCTTTAGATTTTTTATTTTAGTTTTAATTATTTTATATGAAGACAACAGGAAAATTAAATTTCATTTAATAAATATTAATTTGTAATTAAAAAGATGAAGTATATGTATAATCAACACAACAAGTCCATGCTACAAAGACTTATCTGGATTCTAAGAATATCTTATAATAATCTCAATAATATCAAAATATACCTTAATTTATTCATAAACGACCTTAAATCTGTTATATTGTCTGCTATTAGTGTTTTATTGTAATTAATTTGTGGAAGCTTCAAAAATTAATAAAGCAAGGAGACGGAAAAAATTATTCTTGTTATATTTTAAACTGCGTACCTAATATTAGTTTACTTATATCATAAGTGATGTAATATACATAAGAATGAAACTTTTAGAATTAAATATTTATTTATTTTCTTACCACTGATAATCCGGAAATTAAGTTTGTCTTTGAGAGTAGCATTTTTCTTACTGGTTGGCTGATGTGGACTTACTTTAACACAAAACGCGTTTCGGTTGTAGAATTGATTGAAGTAGAACATTTTTATTTAACAATTGAAATAATTATTTCCTGAAATATATTTCTACACTTTTCCTACAGCTCTTAAAGAGCCACATAATCATTTGAAAAAATCGGCTTGTATTTCATGATCCCCTACCGTACCTTGTGATAGCAAATACGACGAATCAAAATATTGGCATTTTTTCAACCCTATTTGCGAAGTTCAAACGATTTTGTAACCCCTAAAGTAATATTGACGATTTTAAAGTCAATAATTAATTAGTTTGAATCTTTTCAGAGAATAAAAATTCGCGGAAATCTTCTTAACTAATTAAACAAATATGAAAAATTTTAGTTTTAACACTGGAACGTTTGATCTGCATGTCGAAATTTAGTTTTTTTGAAAGCAGTTTTTTTTTGGGCAAAGTCAGCGTTATTTTCCTTTTTGAAAGAGATTATAAATTTTGCTAAGCTTTAACCTATAATGGTTAACAAGCAAGTGAAAATATAGATCGGTAAGTCACTACTAGGTGCGCGCTATTTTGTCATACTTAATAATAATAATAATAATCAGCTAGGCTAATATCCATGGTAACACCTTAGGATAGCGCTCGGCGGAATAGATAAATTAACCGCGAAAATTTATATTATTAAAAAAAAATAGATTAACTGTTTATCTATGGATATTATTCGCGGTTATAATATTTAATATGCAAAAATAACTTTTAATTCGGATAATTTTCGGTTATGGATAAAAACAAATAAAACTGTTATTTCTTATCCAAACCACCGTATTTCTTGGCTAAATTGATTTGTCGCGTCATTTAACATATCGATTTATAGAAGTTCTTAGTTTCAATTTAATTAACTTCCAGAAGATACTGTTAAAAAGATTTTGAGATTTGTAAAGAGTACCAGGCACTGTTTTTAAATCCTTTCCTCTAATGTCATTTAAGATAAAATATAAGTAAATAAAGACATTAACTGGGCAAACGTAATCGCTTTGAAATGCTCTTAGTCCGGATTAAGTTGATTAAAGTTGGCGTGAAAATTAAATGAGCTGAAATTTCTATTTAAGACGGTATAACATTAAAGTTTTTTCTTTGAACATGCCCGTTATTTCCCAAATTAAGTCTTTTCGTTAAGACGACTTTTCTTCGTTTACATTTGGGGCCTTGAAGTAAAAGTTTCTCCTTAGGGTCTTAATTTGATTTTTCTCGGTGAAGTAATCCAATACTTTTCTCCGGGATAAAATCTAATTAAGAAAGCGGAAAAACTTATCAAGCTTATAAAGAGAGAGGAGAACGGATGACCATTTTCCAAAGTTTCCGGGTTTTCGATCAACTTTAAGCCATATAAGCTAAAGAGAGAAATTAAGTTTAATGTTTCAGAGTACGTCGATATACTTAACCTGAAAGAGTGAAAGCTTTCAACCGGATTAAAAGTGTTGGCGAGCATTTACATGGACCCACGTCCACGGCGACAACAAGGTCTTTGCTCGATTAACTCGTTGCAGTATTTAAAATAAAAGCAGTTAAATCGATGGAAAATAGAACAGGATTGTTGCATTTCATCAAATCACATTTAGAGAAAACAAATAAAAAATTAAACTCGGAAAACAGTTAAAAATTGCGCGTAAGTTGATATACCAGATACTAAATTCATAGACAATGCCCCGAAAGCTTATGATTTTTGATTATCTAATATATAAAGATGAGTGTTTGTACATATGTTTGTCCGCTATAGGATTACTCTACAGTTTTCATCTTAGGTCGACCACATTTGGTATACTATACCATGGTTACGGTCAGCAAAACAACTTTAATAATTTGAATTAATTTAATAATTAGGTATATCCGCTATATACAAGATACTACACTTTGGTCTTCGCCTAAAGACCGTAGAGGTCGGGGACGGGTAATCATTATAAATGTTTAAATTGATTTTTTTTCGGGGAAAAAATGTAAACAAAGAAATTTACCGGTTAATATTTCGGAAAATGATTGAAAAACATGTATTATTCGTAAAATTTTGCTTTTTATAAAAAAAACGTCTTTTTTTCGATTAATTTTACAAATTTATCAAAAGTAATCGGCTAATACAGAAATACAAATTACTTGATCAAACCGTTTTACGAACAATTTGGAGAGCTTTATCTATTGAATAAAAGTTAACCATCCCCGACTTCTAAAAGACCGATTGTCTTATTTCTTTAGGCATACACACGAAAATAGTTGGTAAAAAATATGTGATTACAAAAATATTAAGTCATGTTAAAAGTTAAAATACCGAAAACTCACTTAAACCTTCTTAAACTTTATTTACAATATAACAATAGTGTTTGACTTCTATGGCAGATGGAAATGGTTTGAAAAAATCTAAGAAAAATTACACCATGAAATACCGCCGAAAATGAACCATTCTTATAAATGGATTTTCGTTTCTATCTATTATTACGGAAACTTTATAATCATTTGTGTATGAAAAACAATTAGACCTGGCGCCTACGCGGCAGCCTTACCTGGAAAGAGGCTCTAGCGATCCCAATTTTGGTCAAATATAAATGTTTATAATGTTTTTGTTATTCTCGATAGAGACTAAATTCAATTTGTAAGTTCTAATGATAATTTTTTACTAATAGTTCACATTTCTAACTGTTTAAGAATATCCCGTATCTGTATCTCATTATCTTGTTCAAAGAAATTCAAGATGGCACAGACCATAATAGTAGGCTCACCCCTGTCCTTTACTATCGTAATTGGGGCCTCAATGGTCGCTTAGAAATTAAGGGCCCAAATGGGTATCGTGATTATTATTTTTTACTCAAACCAAACATCTCGAAACCAGTCAGACTAAGTCAATGTAAATAAAGAAGTCTCCACATTTTTTATAATTTCTCTTAATAGTAAATAATAAAAATATTTAGAGAAAAGGTTTTTAATTTTAGGCTAAAACGTTTTTTTTAGAAAATAAATCGCCTAACATACAACTTTTTAAAAGTCTACTTTCTTAAGTAACATCTCGGATAAGAAACAGATTATAAGTTCTATTAAATAAAACAGTTTTATTTTTATCTGTGTAGAGCTCGGCGGAACAGATAGATTAACCCTTTCGCGGGGATATTTAGGTCAGAATTTTATTTGGGGAGGGGGGCGAAACAACCCCCTTTGATCAACAACAAATTAGATAGAGGGAAATAATACCAATCGAACGACGTATCAATTAAACTTTTATCGAGTGCCGTTGATGAGTAATCGACTTTTCGCGGAGTCCCTTTCGGAGCTAGCGCCGCGGTGTATTCACCACCGATAACACCAAGAGTTAAAATAACAGCCTCAATCGCTCTATAACTAGAGGGGTGAGTCTAAAAACACATTCAACTACGTTATCTAACCCGATCAGACAATCTGTTAGCTTTATCTAAGTTTTTTATCTGATCTGGTTTTTAACTTAAGAATTCGTTATTTTCTACAGATTTTAGATAAGTAGTATTACCAGAAGTGTATCACATATATCTTACGAGTGAAGTATTCAACTCCCTATCCTGCTACCGTAATTGGTTTGAAATTAAATTATTTTTGGAAGAAAACTATTACATCCGGAAAATGATTAATTAATGAGTTATATTATATTATATTATAACATTTTATTTATCTCAATTTTCAATTGATATTCATTTTACTCTGAGCCCAAATTAATAATGAGGCGTAAAAACCGCTTGAAAATTCCGAAACATAAATTTATTTTAATATCTAATGTTCCTGGGGAACTATTCCCCTAAGAAGGAGAAAAGTTGGATGCTTAAATATATTTATATTTCTGAATTAAAAACCGCTTGTTATGACTGATATATTTAAGAATTAATTAAAAGGCTGATACTTCATGGAGTTTAAAACATTTTATTTACAAAATTAGCTAGTCAGAATTAGCTGAATATGTAATTGTGACGGTCCGAAAGCTCCTAATTTTGTAAATAAAATATTTTAAACTCCATGAAGTATCAGCCTTTTAACTAATTCTTAAATATTTCAAAATAACCATGGAACAAATTTTTTTTTTAAATTTATGTTATGATTGATCATTAATTTTGGTTCGTTTCACTAAGCTCTTCTCACTTGATCTATCAACCAGCTGAGTGGTTAACACTTTCGCCTCGCAGCAAGAGTAGTGTTCGGCATTCGATTAATTTTTATCCATGAATAAAATAAGCTCGGTGATATTTAAATAATATTTATTTAAATAACCAATAGTTGAATAAAAATTGTAAAATGTTTAAATAATCGAAAGTGAATAAGCCTATTATTTAAATAAAACAAACAATTATTTAAATAAATACCACTTCTATTCAAATAAATGCTTGGTTGCGTAAAAAACGTAATTAAATAAGTTAAAATGATATTCTTTTTACTAACGTTTTTTAAATAAATCGGAAAATTTGTGGATAATGAATAAACAATTCCGAGCACTAAGCAAGAGGAACCGGGTTCCATCCCAGCTTGTGACATAGGGTGAAAACTCGAAACAACTCCTTCCGCGTTGAGTTTGTAAGTTATCTCCTTGCTGGTTAGAGGGGTATCCCGTAAACACTTGTCGAGGTGAACGTTAATAGTAAGTTTAGGGAACTGTTGGCTCCAGTGGCATGAAGGGCTTTCCACTACCCTCCTACGCAATAGTTGATTTTATAAAATGTCTTTACGCTTGCCCAACTTGTTGAAATGTTGCCCTGGAATAGTTCAGCCAATGCCTAAGAATGAGTTCATAAACTCTTTAGTGGGAGAGAAAACGGATCCACAGCTGAAGCGGGGAGCCAACATTTCAACAAGATGGCCAAGGTTATTTTATAAAAAGAACTATTTAACCCGGCCACCTGAATTAATGGCTTTAAATGTCGCTAGATGACTTAGGCCTTAGGTGGTGTTTTGAGTATTAGTCTAAATAAAAAAAATAACCTTTACCCTCGGATGGTAAAACAATTGGGTTACTTTGATTTGGATACATAGAAAATAACAATTAGGCTATATTGGTTGAAAGCACTGAAACAACTTTTACTTCGTAAAATAATGGAACGGTCATAGAAATTAAAATTCAAACCTACTCTTATTAAAAACAATAGGGCTAAGCGTAAAATGAGCCTGAATTTAATTTGGCAAAACGATTCGAATCGAATTGAGAAGATAATTCTCAGGGGTCACGAACAACCAATTAAGGGGTGCTTTTAAAAAGCGCGTTCTGGAAAGCGCTTCGAAATTGCTTCCTCCGAAGTCCATTACAAAAATGAAGTTCGTAAAATTTAAAAGTCGCGCCAACGGTGATTCCGGCGAAATCATTTGAATAAAAAGCCTTCTTCTAAGCCTAGAAAAAACACGAAAGACTTCCCTCCACCGTGGCCCAAATAACCGAAAAAGCTCCCTGTTACTCTTATCAGCAGATTCGGCAGTCGGGGAAACTCCAGGGAGTGGCCAAACTTTTTTTTTTAGTTTAAATGTTCCCAATGGTTTTTACGGACGAAAACTTTTTTAATTATTAGCTATCCTTTTCTCATTTCCGAGATTTGGGTAATTCGGAAAAGGAGAAAATGGTTGGAAATTATTTTTAATTTTGGCCCTGTTTTATTGAAGCTACGGCTCGCTTTCGGTGGTTGAGTATTATCGGAAAACTACCCCTTTTAAGCGGGCCACTGCTCTGGTCAGATCAGACTCGTGCAGAGCAGGAAATTAAAAAGGAAATGAAAACATTGAGCCATCAAATTCCCCGAGCTTTTCGTTTCCTCTTGGAAATACGCCTAGCGACGGAATATTCGTAAACATAATTAAATAGTTTTTCTTTCGGTTTTTGTTTATTGAACTGTTAGTTCGGCTTGCCCGATTGTCTTGTCGATTTAAAGGCCCTATAAATAGAGCTCGGGGGTTGGATAAGAAATATCCGTTTTATTTTTTTAGACTTAATATTAAACAGCCCAAAAAACAAATTAGAATGCCCAAAAACAACAATGAATTTTAAAAACAATTTCATTGGTTTTTTTAGGCAATTTAATTTTTTTTGGGCGATTTAAATGTAAGCCTTTGTTTTAATCCATAACCGAAAATTATCCGAATTAAAAGTTATTTTTTGCATATTAACAGTAAACCGAAATTTTTATGAATAATCAAAATTTTTGGCGGTTAATTTATCTGTTCCGACGAGCTCTACTTACTGTATAATTGACATCTAAAAATGTCGACCTGATTATGAAGTTCACAACTTCACACATACGCCGCCACTAAACTTGGTCGACTTATCTCCTTCACCAGCACAGTTTTGATTGAAACCAAGTCTTGAAACCAAGTCTTGAAACCAAGTCTTGAAACCAAGTCTTGAAACCAAGTCTTGAAACCAAGTCTTGAAACCAAGTCTTGAAACCAAGTCTTGAAACCAAGTCTTGAAACCAAGTCTTGAAACCAAGTCTTGAAACCAAGTCTTGAAACCAAGTCTTGAAACCAAGTCTTGAAACCAAGTCTTGTTGAAAATAAAAACGCTTTCATAATGTAATCTGACAAATTATTGAATCGGAAGATGAAATTCAGTTTTGAAGGTACTTATTTTGAAATTTGATATAAAAAACGCGCTTTCACTAGCCATCTGTCATCGAAAGAGATAAATCTATAGTCCTCAGTAGCTGAAATATAGTATTTCGTCTTGCGTTGCCAACCGTACTATAATTATTAAAAATTTCGATAATATTACTTTACGATTTTCTCCGTACTATAATTACAATCGCGTGCTATATAGTACACTTTTTCCGATAATTTTACTATATTTCCGATATCTGTGCGATAATTAAATAAATTTTAGAAAGTTCCTTTCTGTTAACTTAAGAATTCAGTTTCCAGTCTATTATATTACTTCTAGTAGGCTAAGAATGGAAATAAAATACTCCTTGGAGTGTTTGGTTTGTAACTTCTTAGACTGGCAAATACGGCCAACTAATCAAGGGTGTTGTAGGAACGAAATAGGCCGTGGATCTTGGAAGTGGGTGAGTACGACCAACTATGATCAAGTGCTACCACGCTATAGCGAGTAATAAAAGCTGGCCGTACTTTGATAATTTTGGGCTTCGATACTATAATTTCGGTTTTGGGACCTGGCAACGGTGGATTCTGCTGAGCACTTAGGGTAGTCGGCGTACACGTTTCCTAAAGAATACTTAGTATCGGCGTAATCTACGACTTCCATGTACTTCGGGTTATCTCTATACAAAACATAGATCTGAGACCAACGAGGAAACAGAACCTTGTTATTAAGTTAACAAAGTTTGTACACTAAAAAGTGACATACTTTAGAAAATGATATTAGGCCTTAAAATAAAACATTGCCTTGCTTAACTGATTTTGATGATACTGACTATTTTATGTCATTGGTCAACCCCCCCCCCCCCCAGGCACGAACGGGGGAAGAGAAAACGTCACTAGTGTGCGCTTCAAACGCGTTTAAAATGAGAGATCCGAAATTAATTAATTAATTCTAATTAATTAATTAGAAACTAATTTTCAGATTTCAAAAGACGATTTTCTTGTTGATTTCGGGTTTTTAGACGGATTTCAAGTTTTTGGAACTGATTTTCAACCAGACTTCAAAATTTTCAAGATGATTTCAAGAGTTCTAAAATCATTTTTTTTTCTAGAGTGTACGGGATTTGTACGAATGTCGGAGCCCTCGGTCGAAACCAGCACAACAAATCACTTTCGTAATCACACAATCTTCGGGTACTCTGTTCGAATACCTCCAACGACTAAAGAAACAGATCGGAGCTCCAGTAGCAGAAATAGTAGTAGCGCTGTGCGAGTAGTGGTTTTAGGCTATATAATCGGTTATCGAGTATCAATTTTTTTTCATCGAGTATTCGAGTCGATTAATATTGAAGTCAAGTCGAGTAATCGAGTACTTGATTAATGGGAAACTTTCTCTTATTCAAGTCGAGTAACTAAAAATAAACCTTGAGTAATATTTTTAACGAGTCGGGTTATCGAGAACTTAATTAGAAGCTGGTTTTAGTCAAGAAATTATGAAATTAAATTTAAGGGAGTATAAAGTAACTTTCAATGCTGAAAAATATTCCTAATATATAAATGAACCTCAGTTTCCACAACTTTGTAGGTACCGTTTATTGCCCTCCAAAAAGTTGTAAAAACCCCTCTTTGAACTTTGAAGCAACGAGGATAGAAAAAACAAATACTCGACGAGTTTAGAGAGCAGCTTATTCAAGTAATCGGGTACCCGAATCTACAATTCTTTAGTACTCGGTAATCGCCGAGTATTCTCCAATTACTTATTCGAGGGCGAGTTCGAGTATTCGACCTTAAAAAAGGCCGATTACTTGCACAGCCTAATATTTTTTCCCTTATTATAAATATCAAAAGTGACATAATTACCAAAAGTGTGTCAATCGACCCTATTTCAGAATGAATGTTACGAGCGAAATACAAGTTGGGAGGGGAGAAGGGAAAGTACGCCTTGGGGAGGGAAGGAAGTTAAAACCAACAAATAACGCCTCGTAGTGAGAAACGGAGGAACTAAGTAGCACTGGTCAAAGTTAGTGTATTTTTTGTCGTTCTGTGGAGATGCTATCGCCATCTACCTACGATATAATACATAGACTAAAAAAAGATTCAGAAAGGCAACAATAAATAGTCTTTTACGTGGTCGATCTCGATTCGAGCATTCATTAAACCTTTAGCATACGAAAGTACAGGGATCGTCACACTTTTGGGAATTATGTCACTTTTGTAAATACATACTTTCTTGAAGCTACTGTATAAATAACATAAAGGAAATACCTCCGGCGAAAAATTCCAGAAATGTTCACAAACTTCAAGAAATACGAAGAGATATATCCAAATGAAGGTTTCTAGTTCTTCCTAAGTATAAATAAATAAATTCTTTATGAAAGTAAGCGTTTAAAAGAGGGTATATTTACATATATAGCCCTTACGCATTCAAACTGAATTTTCACGAACCAACCGACATTTCTGGTTACCGTTCCCCCGAATTCAACCGCGATATAACTTCTAAATTCCTAATTAAATATATTTTTTTCCTTTCGATTTGTATCAGATTGTGCGAATGACAGGCGAAAAGGGGACCCTTCTCCAGGGGATTAAACAAACCCCGGGGCGCTACAGCCCCCGCCTGATAGCTTCCTCAGTTTCATCCACAGCCTCATCCTACTTTCTCCCTACACTGTCATCTATCTCTAGGTTGCGGGATTTTTGAAAGTTAAATCGGGTTCACTCAACGGGTACGTTGGTCGGGGTTACACTCACTGGCGCGGGAATTCGAGTGGGTGGGGAACCGCGAGAATTTTTAAATCCAGAATGAAATTATTTCTGCAGCCTGCGTGTGATTTATACGCAACTAGGGTTACCCTATCTCCACCATCAAGTTGGTATTTCAGGTTTTTTATTTGATAAGGAAAAGGGTGAAATCACGCTGAATTAAATTAAATACTCTGGAAGGAACGTTCAGATTTTACAACTTGTATCGCTTAACTGTAATTCCAAACGAACTATGTAAGTGTAAAGCATGAAAATAAATAATTTGTGTTGAAGTAATAAAAGTTGGCATTTTTTCTGGTTTAACACTGTGCGAATAAAATAGTTAATCAAATTGACCCACAAAACCTTTATTTGATGTGAACAAAGCTTTAGATAACTAAAACGGTATGTAGGGAATAGAGCGCTTGACTAAAATAGCGTTTTCAAAAGCGCGTTTTTCAAAACAGCATATTGTTGCAACGGCGCTTTGTTAAAACAGCGGTTGTTGAAATAGAGTTTCTCAATACTGCGGTTTGTCGAAAGAGCGTTTTGTTTAGTCAGCGTTTTTTGGTTAAGCGTTTCTCAGTAGAGCGGTTTGTCAAAACAGCTTTTTCCATAAACAGTGTTTCTGAATATAGCGTTTCTCAAATTAGCGATTTTGAAACAGCGGTTTTGGTCAAGACAGCGGTTTCTTAAAATTTATATGAATTGATGATGGAAAATGTATAACACACATATGAACTTCAGGGGTTAGGTTAGGTTAGGTTAGGTTAGGTTAGGTTAGGTAAGTTTGCGATAATAACTATCGGCAGAAACCATTAGGTAATGAAATTTTCCGAAATTCCAGAAAAATATGTATTACAATAGGCCTATATTATTATTAGTGCTATAGAAAGCAGCGCCGTTTTGGGAAACGCTGTTTCAACAAAATACGGTTTTGAGAACCGCCGCTATGACAAAGCGCCGTTTGAACAATTTGTTGTTTTGGGAAACGCTGTATAAAGAAACGCTGTTATGACAAAGCGCCGTTTGAACAATTTGTTGTTTTGGGAAACGCTGTTATGACAAAGCGCTATTTTGACAAAACGCTGATTTGAAAAACGCTGATTTGAAAAACGCTGTTTTGGAAAATGCTGATTAAACAAATGCTGTTTAGGAAAGCGCTGTAGTCCCTACAAATCACTAAAACAGTGTTAAAGCTAAATCGGTATCTGAGTTTAATAACATCATAACTCAAATTATATTTTTCCTTTGTATTTTGCGTTGATCTTTCCACTAATATATTTCAACACACGTGCAAAAATTTAATAACAGTTCTGTATCGTCTATTTTTTTGAAAGTCAAGTTTTCAAGTTACGACGTTTTGAAATTGAAGGAACTTAATGATTGCGTCGTAGTTTCATGACGGTTATCCGACTTAAGTCATAATTCAAAATAGTTTATTGTCCAAACCCGAACTCAACCTATGCTGCCATCTATGCTACTAAGTTGACATTAAAAAACATACCTCGCCGAATTTTGTCCCTTCAATGCAAACCGTACGGTATGTCATACAATAACTTAAATTAACTTTAATTAACTATGAATTGCACATAAATAATAATCAGCTAGGCTAATACTAGAGGTGGACAAAACAGATAAATTAACTGCCCAAATATCGATTAACCATAAAAATGCCGGTTAACTGTTTATTTATAGATATTATCCACGGAGAGAAAGTGATATAACATGCCAAAAATAATTTTATTTTTCGGATAATCGTCGGTTGTGGATAAAAAAAGATTAAGTTATTAATTCTTATCCAAACGCCGACCTCTAGCTAATACCCAAGCCACCACCTTAGGCCCAAGTCATCTAGCGACTTTTAATGCCTTTAACAGGTGGCCAGGTTACAATGCGTAGGAGGGTGTTGGCAAGCCCTGCAAGCCACGCGAGCCAACAGCTCCATATACTAACTATTACCGTTAACCTCTACAAGTTTTTATGGAACACGGGGGAAAACCTCTTTAACCAGTGGGGAGAGCACTCTACGCGGAAGAAGTGGTTTCGAACCCGGTTCCTCTTACTACGAGGCGAAAGTGCTAACCACTCCCCCACCCAACTGTTAAAACAATGGTACATATCTCACCGGCCTACAAGCTCCACCGTAAGTCTTCAATATCAAACAAGGAAGTAATATCCAACAGATAAACCCCTCTTATACAAATAGAAAATCGTCGCCAAAAAAACCATAACACTTTGACAGGAGTATTTTTTTATTAATATTGACAAAAGCGTCCGGTCATCTAGAACCAGGCTCGCGGAGGGGTCATGGATGGACGCTGTCTCCCCCCCCCCTGTTCTTATAGCATCAAAGACGACGTGAAAAGAGCAAAGAAGCCACCACTTGTCAAATACAGCCAGCCGATCCGATACGCGAGCACCACCTTACAACCGCGGACGCTAGCGGAACTCTTACGGGAACGCTTAACGTCAGCCTCGCTTTGTACTGCCAGGTGATAATCGCCGCAGGGGCGGGGAAAACGGGCGAAAACCAAATTGGATGAAGTAGCGAAGAGGCGCAACCCATACAGGTACGTAAGAGCCTAGCGGGAAAGACACGGCGTAGGGGCCGAGGGAAAATAATAGGGGCCCGATCCCTTCGGGGCATTTAGAGTCCTTTGTTCCGGCATCTTGCTTAATTAAAGCTGACACGGTACAGGTAAAAGCTATCTTCTCATTTCCCCCCTCCCTCGTCCTTTCATCCCCTTTTGGCTCCGAGCTAGAAATAGAGCGCAGACTCTTTTGGCCAAAGACGCCACCGAGGATCCCAGCAATTTATTTCTCCGCGGGATTCCTCGTAATTAAAAACGAGACTTATCTCGCTACTATTAGTATTATTTTTCATCGCGTTGATATTTAATCTGATGAAAAGGAGGTTCCCTCTGATAGCATTTGCTGTTTCTAAATATAATAATTATAATAGACATATTGGTTTAAGCTAGGAGCAACAAACGCAAGGAGAACGCAGCTAGCCTTTAAACACGCTAACGAAGGGTTGTGTACGAATTTCATTGGACGAGCGTCACCAGCCTTTACGCTGAACGTTTTACGGGCGGGGGGAAGACAATTTCCAAATTTTCCCCTTCCGACGGCAGCAGGCGATAAAGCGTCTAGCCAATGAAAACTGTACGCCATAAAATCCACGACTTTTGACGGGTTACGTTCTCCTTGTGTGGGTTGTTGTGTTTGTTGCTCCTATAGGTTACAAATTCAGAGAAATTAAATTGGCAGTAACGTCCATTGTTTACCATTTTGCAATTTTCCAACCATTCCAAATTCTTTTTACAATAGGTTTCCAATTCCCAACCATTTACAATTGTCATAAGGTTTTCCATTCCGAACCATTTCCGATTCGATTAGACATAAGGATTTCCATTCCAAACCATTTCCGATTCGATTAGACATAAGGATTTCCATTCCAAACCATTTCCGATTCAATTAGACATAAGGATTTCCATTCCAAACCATTTCCGATTCGATTAGACACAAGGATTTCCATTCCAAACCATTTCCGATTCGATTAGACATAAGGTTTCCATTCCAAACCATTTCCGATTCGATTAGACATAAGGTTTCCATTCCAAACCATTTCCGATTCGATTAGACATAAGGTTTCCATTCCAAACCATTTCCGATTCGATTAGACATAAGGATTTCCATTCCAAACCATTTCCGATTCGATTAGACATAAGGATTTCCATTCCAAACCATTTCCGATTCGATTAGACATAAGGATTTCCATTCCAAACCATTTCCGATTCAATTAGACATAAGGATTTCCATTCCAAACCATTTCCGATTCGATTAGACACAAGGATTTCCATTCCAAACCATTTCCGATTCGATTAGACATAAGGTTTCCATTCCAAACCATTTCCGATTCGATTAGACATAAGGTTTCCATTCCAAACCATTTCCGATTCGATTAGACATAAGGTTTCCATTCCAAACCATTTCCGATTCGATTAGACATAAGGATTTCCATTCCAAACCATTTCCGATTCGATTAGACATAAGGATTTCCATTCCAAACCATTTCCGATTCGATTAGACATAAGGATTTCCATTCCAAACCATTTCCGATTCGATTAGACACAAGGTGTCCCATTCCAAACCATTTCCGATTCGATTAGACACAAGGATTTCCATTCCAAACCATTTCCGATTCGATTAGACATAATGATTTCCATTCCAAACCATTTCCGATTCGATTAGACATAAGGATTTCCATTCCAAACCTTTTCCGATTCGATTAGACATAAGGATTTCCATTCCAAACCATTTCCGATTCGATTAGACATAAGGATTTCCATTCCAAACCATTTCCGATTCGATTAGACATAAGGTTTCCATTCCAAACCATTTCCGATTCGATTAGACATAAGGTTTCCATTCCAAACCATTTCCGATTCGATTAGACATAAGGTTACCATTCCAAACCATTTCCGATTCGATTAGACATAAGGATTTCCATTCCAAACCATTTCCGATTCGATTAGACATAAGGATTTCCATTCCAAACCATTTCCGATTCGATTAGACATAAGGATTTCCATTCCAAACCATTTCCGATTCGATTAGACATAAGGATTTCCATTCCAAACCATTTCCGATTCGATTAGACACAAGGATTTCCATTCCAAACCATTTCCGATTCGATTAGACACAAGATGTCCCATTCCAAACCATTTCCGATTCGATTAGACACAAGGATTTCCATTCCAAACCATTTCCGATTCGATTAGACATAATGATTTCCATTCCAAACCATTTCCGATTCGATTAGACATAAGGATTTCCATTCCAAACCTTTTCCGATTCGATTAGACATAAGGATTTCCATTCCAAACCATTTCCGATTCGATTACACATAAGGATTTCCATTCCAAACCATTTCCGATTCGATTAGACATAAGGTTTCCATTCCAAACCATTTCCGATTCGATTAGACATAAGGTTTCCATTCCAAACCATTTCCGATTCGATTAGACATAAGGATTTCCATTCCAAACCATTTCCGATTCGATTAGACATAAGGTTTCCATTCCAAACCATTTCCGATTCGATTAGACATAAGGTTTCCATTCCAAACCATTTCCGATTCGATTAGACATAAGGTTACCATTCCAAACCATTTCCGATTCGATTAGACATAAGGATTTCCATTCCAAACCATTTCCGATTCGATTAGACATAAGGATTTCCATTCCAAACCATTTCCGATTCGATTAGACATAAGGATTTCCATTCCAAACCATTTCCGATTCGATTAGACATAAGGATTTCCATTCCAAACCATTTCCGATTCGATTAGACACAAGGATTTCCATTCCAAACCATTTCCGATTCGATTAGACACAAGATGTCCCATTCCAAACCATTTCCGATTCGATTAGACACAAGGATTTCCATTCCAAACCATTTCCGATTCGATTAGACATAATGATTTCCATTCCAAACCATTTCCGATTCGATTAGACATAAGGATTTCCATTCCAAACCTTTTCCGATTCGATTAGACATAAGGATTTCCATTCCAAACCATTTCCGATTCGATTACACATAAGGATTTCCATTCCAAACCATTTCCGATTCGATTAGACATAAGGTTTCCATTCCAAACCATTTCCGATTCGATTAGACATAAGGTTTCCATTCCAAACCATTTCCGATTCGATTAGACATAAGGATTTCCATTCCAAACCATTTCCGATTCGATTAGACATAAGGATTTCCATTCCAAACCATTTCCGATTCGATTAGACATAAGGATTTCCATTCCAAACCATTTCCGATTCGATTAGACATAAGGTTTCCATTCCAAACCATTTCCCATTCGATTAGACATAAGGATTTCCATTCCAAACCATTTCCGATTCGATTAGACATAAGGATTTCCATTCCAAACCATTTCCGATTCGATTAGACATAAGGATTTCCATTCCAAACCATTTCCGATTCGATTAGACATAAGGATTTCCATTCCAAACCATTTCCGATTCGATTAGACACAAGGATTTCCATTCCAAACCATTTCCGATTCGATTAGACACAAGGTGTCCCATTCCAAACCATTTCCGATTCGATTAGACACAAGGATTTCCATTCCAAACCATTTCCGATTCGATTAGACATAATGATTTCCATTCCAAACCATTTCCGATTCGATTAGACATAAGGATTTCCATTCCAAACCTTTTCCGATTCGATTAGACATAAGGATTTCCATTCCAAACCATTTCCGATTCGATTAGACATAAGGATTTCCATTCCAAACCATTTCCGATTCGATTAGACATAAGGTTTCCATTCCAAACCATTTCCGATTCGATTAGACATAAGGTTTCCATTCCAAACCATTTCCGATTCGATTAGACATAAGGTTTCCATTCCAAACCATTTCCGATTCGATTAGACATAAGGATTTCCATTCCAAACCATTTCCGATTCGATTAGACATAAGGATTTCCATTCCAAACCATTTCCGATTCGATTAGACATAAGGATTTCCATTCCAAACCATTTCCGATTCGATTAGACATAAGGATTTCCATTCCAAACCATTTCCGATTCGATTAGACACAAGGATTTCCATTCCAAACCATTTCCGATTCGATTAGACATAAGGTTTCCATTCCAAACCATTTCCGATTCGATTAGACATAAGGTTTCCATTCCAAACCATTTCCGATTCGATTAGACATAAGGTTTCCATTCCAAACCATTTCCGATTCGATTAGACATAAGGATTTCCATTCCAAACCATTTCCGATTCGATTAGACATAAGGATTTCCATTCCAAACCATTTCCGATTCGATTAGACATAAGGATTTCCATTCCAAACCATTTCCGATTCGATTAGACACAAGGTGTCCCATTCCAAACCATTTCCGATTCGATTAGACACAAGGATTTCCATTCCAAACCATTTCCGATTCGATTAGACATAATGATTTCCATTCCAAACCATTTCCGATTCGATTAGACATAAGGATTTCCATTCCAAACCTTTTCCGATTCGATTAGACATAAGGATTTCCATTCCAAACCATTTCCGATTCGATTAGACATAAGGATTTCCATTCCAAACCATTTCCGATTCGATTAGACATAAGGATTTCCATTCCAAACCATTTCCGATTCGATTAGACACAAGGTTTCCCATTCCAAACCATTTCCGATTCGATTAGACACAAGGATTTCCATTCCAAACCATTTCCGATTCGATTAGACATAATGATTTCCATTCCAAACCATTTCCGATTCGATTAGACATAAGGATTTCCATTCCAAACCATTTCCGATTCGATTAGACATAAGGATTTCCATTCCAAACCTTTTCCGATTCGATTAGACATAAGGATTTCCATTCCAAACCATTTCCGATTCGATTAGACATAAGGATTTCCATTCCAAACCATTTCCGATTCGATTAGACACAAGGATTTCCATTCCAAACCATTTCCGATTCGATTAGACACAAGGATTTCCATTCCAAACCATTTCCGATTCGATTAGACATAAGGATTTCCATTCCAAACCATTTCCGATTCGATTTGACCTAAGGTTTCCCTTTCCAAACCATTTACAATTCGATTTTACATGAGGTTTTCCATTCCAAAACAATAGTAAATGTTTTCTTAAAAATACCATCAGAATACAAATTTTATACTGTTTTATTGCATTTGAATAATATTTTTGAAAGTTACTTAATTTGAAAAACAGTTTTAGCATTCCGCAATTTCTACCCATTCAAAAATATGCCACTAAAATGCTCTGTCGATTTCAGAAACATATATTTATAATCATCACATTCATAAAATTATGAATTAGAACACAGGAGACTACACGAAGAATTCCGGGAAAATGCCCGTTTTAATAAAAAAGGTCCCCGAGACATGTTTCGTAGACCTCAGCGAGCTTCGTTACGCCTCTTCTTCCTTTACCGTACTTCCAACAACCAACTGATCAGGTTAATCAGTTCATAATTTTCAGATACCTGAAGATAATTAGTTAGTCAGACACAGATCGTGTAATTTTTTGTAATTCATATCACTCAGAAATCTGTTTTCAAACTGTTGAGTTTTGAGGTTAATAAATAGGTTAAGCAAAGACCTGCAGATGTTTTAACCTTTCTCCTAGGTTAAACGTATTTTTAGTATTATCGGCTTTCTTGGAATTATTTTGGTCCTATTTGAGACTAAACCCGGCAACAAAACGCGTACGGATAACGTGTAGAAGACGACTAATTCAATGAGAAAAGTCTGTAAAATACAACTCATTAGGTCACTTTCGTGTACTGTGGAAATGGCCAGTTCTTCACGTTTTAGCGTAGGCGTGCTTAATCTCGAAGTTGGTGAATTTCATTAGCACTCGCGTTCTTCTAATAGCGTTGTCGGTACGGAACATTAAGCAAGGGCCTGTTAACGCGTGTAAGAACGCTTCGGTGTCGTCAAAAAGAAGGAGCTCTCCCCGCGGACAAATTACGATTTAGCAGTCACGGAAATTAAAAGAGAGAGAACTAGCTGAAAGGAATATAAAAAAAATAAGTCCAAAGTGTTCTTTCTTCATCTCCTCAGAGTCATAACTTAGCGGAGAGCTCGGGAGAGCTAGAGAGAGAGCCGAGTCTCATAAATCGTGGCTTCTTTCCAGCTCCGTCGTAAGAATCCGAATGGCAAACTACCCAGATGAGACTTTCAAATAAAAAGGACGAGAAGAGGCGGAGGAGAGCGAAGGGATGGTGGTGTATGGCGGGGAAGTTAAGGAGATGTAAAAATGGGACGTGAGTGAAAAGGAACGGAACATGGCTGCAGAAACGGAGCCATCCATCAAGAGCGCGTTTCCAGCCGTCAGCGCCCGTCTACCACCACAGCCAGCGAAGAGGAACTTTTATTCTTCGCAGTCCATCGCGATGCCGTGTCTGGCCACCCGTCACCCCCGGAAAAAGCCAGCATTCTAGACAGTATTATAAAGCATTGCAAAGCAGTAGTAAAACGAGGGGGAAATTGGAGACCGTGTTCTGTACTTCCGATGAGTCATAGCAGCATCTCGGTCTTATGGAAAGGGTGTGCGATGTGACATCAAATGGGGATTTCTTGGTGAGAGTGATATAGCACTCCGGACATTAATATTCCAGGAAAAGGGTTGACTAAGAAATTTCGTTTCCAGAAATAAGTTTAAAACTTTTTAAATAGTATGTAGATTATTTTTCCATATTTTTCCAATGAAACTCTCCCAAGAAAGTTTTACGACTGCCGTAATCGCCAGTAGTCTTTGTGGGAGCACGCCATCTATTTAAAAAAATTAAAAGCCTTCTAGCTGGCCCATTTTCCTTGTGATTGCCGGATAGCGCATTGGTTCTAGTCTCATATCTATTTCTAGGGTTGGCACTACCAGTACGTGATATATTATTTTTAGTCCGACGCCATTTTTAAAAATGGTCGATAACTAAAATACTTAAGTGACGACGAAAGCCGTTGGTCAGAACTTTAAACCACACTAACAAGTAAATAAGAGTCACAACTTTATGGCAGCTTAAAACTAACGCGCAAGACCGTCTCGAAAAATAAATAAATTACCAAAAACTTGGTGGATTGATGCAGTCCAGACTGTTTTAGCGAGGAGTAACAAACGCAGCACCCCACACCAGGAGAACGCAACCAGTCGAATGTCGCGCATTTTTTTGCGTACATTTTTCATTGGTTAGACGCATTATCGCCTGCTGCCGACGGAAGGGGAAAATTCGGAAATTGTCTTCCCGATTTCCGTAAAAGGTTCGTCCAATGAAATTTGTACACAACACTGCGTTATAATCTTTAAATGCTAGCTGCGATCTACTTGTGTTTGTTGCTCCTAGATGGCGCTACAGACCAATTTTTAGCGCGTTACCATTCTGAGAAGTATGAGATCATGGCAACAGGGTACAAAGTTATAGATATTATAGTTCTTACTTGATGATATTAATTTTTTTACCGTTTTTTACCTGTAAAGATTTGATCTGGATTGGTCACCCGTTCATGAAAAATAATTGTTAGAATGAAGAGTTCACAACGATCCTATAATTCCCATATTTTGTATAATTGGGAACATAACATTTTTGTATCGAATATTTATATTTCTTTGTAAATTACTGCTTAAATTTCATTGATTAAGTTAAGTTTTTTCACTCCTAGGTTTTAGTGTCCAAGAGGGATTCCGATAGAAAAGCACCCTGTACATTTCGGGTTTCCTGTAAAATCGTTCCGAAGACAGGGAGACCCTGGCTTGTTCTTACATAATAGAAGTTGAAGCATTATTCCCCCTCCTGCTTCTAGAGCCCATTCTGTCCTTTCGTTTCTTTAAGTTCGCTTATCTGATCGATAACGGAGTCTTTAATTTAAGCCAACTCGAGCCTACCAGACGCATGAAACGACCCCCCTATTCGAGTCCTCCGCCACGTCATCCTCAGCACCACTTTCGCTTATCATCGGACAAGTGACTTCTGCTTCTTCAGGCCCCGCACCCTATTTTTCAGCTTACTACAATATGAAGATTAATGTTTTCCACTTTCTCCCGCCGCTGGTCGCCACAGTCGCTCGCCTATTAAGCGGCCCTGTCTTCCGTGGCCCTTAGCCTACCCTATTCAACCCCGAAAGTACGCTGACTGGCGGGCTTTATCAAAATTGACTTAATGCGAGTCGGCGGTTAACCTCCGTCGAGGTCTGCTTTGTTTTACGGTCGCTTCTCCCGTCGTCTTTTCGCCAACCGAACAGGGCTGCCATTCTGTCGTTTCAAAGGGCTCGAAATAAAAGTTGACGACCAATTTATACAAGTATGGGTAAAATCATAAGTAACATAATAACAATAAGTATGACAATTAACGAGATTTACAACCAAACTGATTTTAATAGTTATTGCGTAATCGTTAGAAGTTTTAACTTCAACTCCAAACTGCAGTTACCCGTCGATCATTTTCTCAGGTTAAGTTTTCGACGTAATGAACGCGGAACGTCTAGGTTTTCGCGTTGCTTTTGCGGAAGTTTTGTCAAGCGAACTTGACAGTGTTGTCAAGCATTATAAATTTGTTGATATTACATAAGTAACATAATAACAATAAGTATGACAATTAACGAGATTTACAACCAAACTGATTTTAAATCAAGATGTTTTCTCAGCACAGAGCCCTCTAGTGTCTAAAATATGCGAGACTTCCGCTAAGCCGAAATATCTGGTTTCCGATAGATAGGCGGAATATTAAGCTAAAATGATAAAAATTAAAAACGTTTTTCTCAACGCCACGAGCTCATGTTTTTTTTACCACGCGTGATTCGCACGCGGGCTTCAAAACAAAGACAAGCCCCTCGCGACTCCAGAACGTGCTCTCCGATATTAGGCTTAAATTTTTATCAAAATGTAGTCATCCAAAACGGTAAGTCGCGAGTCCAAGTCACAGCTTGATGAAGTATCAGTGCCGAAAAAAGGTTCGGTTAGAAAATTAGCATTAAAGCAATAGGAAGTGTCATACTTATTGTGTCATACTTATTGTGTCATACTTATTGTGTAACTTATGGTAAAATTAAACAATAACCGGATTATGCAATTTGTTTAAAATTAGTGTTGTAAGTCAGAAAATTTTCCATATTTTTCCGAAAAAAATAAAAAAAAGTTATAATTCCATAATTAGTCTAATATTGTTTGCAAATTTAAATAAAGCGGCATTTTCGCCATATTTTTTCGAATCTAAAAGTAAAACTAAATCTCTAGACTAGCTTGAAACTGATAAACAACGTAACACTATTAATGTTTTGTAGTATATGTTTACTGATATTAGACATTTTATATCGATAAAAAGTTAAAAACATTAAAAACCCTTAAAAAGAAATTTATGTTTCAATTTCTTATTTTTCCGATTTGCGCCAACTTTTTTTTTGGAAATTTTTCCGCATTTTATTTTTCCGGAAAATTAACAACACTATTTAAAATCAACCAGTTGTAGCCCTCATCGATGTCCCGATTAGTAATCATTGACACCGGTTTCTAACTGAACGCATTTTCGTGTTTCCGGTGTGACGTCACGCGGATCTCGGTTACTCGTGGAAGTCTTCGGTTTTTGAATGGACTAACATTTGCTGGACGTTCTTTTCTAACATAGCAATAATTTCGATTCCTGTAGTAATTTTTTTAACATAATTTTCCATGTTTTTCTTCAAATTAATTACACCAAATCCGAGGGGCAGATCACTTTGTTACAAGGTGTCCTAATAATCATGATTAAAAAGTTAGTCATGATTTAATCATTTTTAATCTTCGTACAGCCAAAGCTACAGATTTAATTTTAATCTAATCTAATCATGATTTAATCATACGAGGGAGTGAACTGCCCCTCGACCAAATCATCATTAGCAAGTTCAATAATTTGTTAAAGCAAAAGTAAAATAATAACAATAAGTATGTCAATTACGATAAATTATCACCAAACTAATTTTCAGAGCTTTTGGGCAATCTAAGTTTAGTTAAGAGCCCCTAGTGTATAAAAACACACTCGAAGATTAATTTGGTCCAAGATTCGCGTCTTTATGTTTACTCGAAGACCTATTGGTACGAGTTATTTGTATGTCTTTTAATTTTAATTTCTTCAAATTTTGTTTATGGTGTAGCTTTTTTTATCCCTTTTCATGATGAACTATTCTACCTATTAGCGTATTCAACACTTTCTTAGGAACCGAAATTCTTTCCGATGGATGACTGTTACTGAGCGCAGCCACTGTCTGCTGTACCAACAAGTGACGCCATTTTTGACTTCGTATAATAGAGATTTATTTTAAATTTATATAAAACGCTTTGTCATAGTTTGGCTAAGATCAAAGTGTAGTACCTTTCCTATTCAATAAAATAGTTGATTTCGTAAAAATATTTTGTTGAAATTTAATTTTAACTATATCTTGGTTTCGCCAAGTGTCGTATATTGTCGCATCAGCTGCGAAACGTATCTTGCTACACCCACCATTAAATCAATTTATAAGATAAGTATATTTATTTAAGACTCGCTCAGCCGAATAGATATGTTTCGTAAATTCAACTAAATTCAAGATAGATTTACATCTTTTGAACTCCCTTGAAGGTTTGGTGTCCAGGGGTGAGAAAAATGGTTTGACCTGGAGAGGGTTACCAGCTGGCAAACATTAACTGGCTGCCTGTAGAGGTAAGATTTGGATCACCTAATTTTCTCTTTTCAATTTGACTATAAAATTTTAACTTTTCCTTAATCTAAAATCTAAAATTTGAATTTTCAATCTACATTATTTTGGTAACGCAGTCACCATTTAGCACAACTAACTTACCATTTGCAAAATTAACTAAGACAAAATTTACCATAAATAACTTACCATTTACCATAATTAACTTACCATTTGCCATAACTTAATTACCATTTACGATAGCTAAGTTACTTTTTGCAATATCTAAGTTACCATTTACAATATCTAAGTTACCATATACAATAACTATCGTTGCCATTGCTAACTTACCATTTACCATAACTAAGTTACCGTTTACAATAAATAACGTAAAATATCCAAGTTACCATTTGCAATATCTAAGTTACCATTTACAAAATCTAAGTTACCATTTGCAATATCTTAGTTACCATTGGCAATATCTAAGTTACACTTTTACAAATTCTAAGTTACCATATACAATAACTAAGGCGCCATTTACCATAACTAAGTTATCATTTACAATAACATATTTGCCATAGCTAAGTTACCATTTACAATAACTAACATACCGCTTACATTAAATAACGTACCATTTAAAATAGCTAATTTAGCTTTTGCAATATTTAAGTTAGCTTTTGCAATATTTAAGTTACCATTTGCAATATCTAAGTTACCATTTGCAATATCTAAGTTACCATTTAAAATAGCTAATTTACCATTTGCAATATCTAAGTTACCAGTTACAAAATCTAAGCTAACATTTAAAATATCTAAGTTACCATTTGTAATATCTAAGTTACCATTGGCAATTCTAAGTTACCATTTGTAATATCTAAGTTACCATTTGTAATATCTAAGTTACCATTTAAAATAGCTAATTTACCATTTGCAATATCTAAGTTACCATTGGCAATATCTAAGTTACCATTTACAAAATCTAAGTTACCATGTACAATAACTAAGGTGCCATTTATAATTTTTTAAATATCTTAATCGTGCAAAGTTTAGAGCTGACCAAATAGGAATGGAACCACACAGCCCTGTCAATAAAGACAATTTCGCTATAAAAACTAGAAATATTTGATGGGGACATGCGGTCGGTTGGGTTTAACAAGATGCAGATTCGCCGTGGGATAACGCAGCCATTAACATAAAAACGGGGCTCAAATTTATTGGGCTGACGAACGCTTGATTGCTATCAGCCATTCTTTCCCCATTTTTATGTTCCGGCCAACCGTCGTCCATCCCAACGGGCACATTGCGGTTAAGCCATCACAAAAGAACCCTCTTTCCTTGTATGACGTCACGCAAAAAGGAAACCAAAGCTCACTGTTGAATAATTTTACTGTATTTTTATTTTATTTATTTTTATTTTTATTATCATAATTAACGTTAGTTGTATAATAAATCGATGCTCACTCGACAATGGATAAAATAAATTTAGATTAAAGGCTCATTTTTAAATACCCGATATCTTGCCATATGGCGCCAAAAGTCTGGAACCTAAAAGAAATTAATTTAGCTTAATAACAGCGAAAAATATTTCTTTCCTAGTAAAATCAATTTCTTAAAATTGTATAATAAGTTTTTAATTTTGATTTATATCTTATTTCTTATGGTTAGGAAAATGGTACTGGTGTAGTGAGGTGGGGGAGTTACTAGCGCTTTCGTCTCACGATAAGAGGAACGGGGTACGATTCCTGCTTGTGGAAGTTGTGGCACTGGGTTGAAACTTGAACCCACCTCTTTTTCGTTGAGTTTGCAAGTTATCTCCCCACGGATTAAAGAGGGTTTTAACTCAAGGTCTTCAGATTCCCATTTCCATAACAACTTGTTGAGATTAACGGTAATAGTGAGTGTAGGGAGCTGTTGGCTCACTTGGCATAATAGGCTCACAACTACCCTCCTACGCATTGTAACCCGGCCAACTGATTTAAAGGCATTAAAAGTCGCTAGCTGACTTGGGCCTAAGGTGGTTTCTCGGGTATTAGCCTAGCTTATTATTATTATTATTATTATCAAAAGTAGCATAAGACCCAAAAGTGTGTCAGAACGGTATAGTAGTTAATGAGAGTTTGTCGCAAAGTAAAAAGGTAAACGAAAGGGGGTGGGGGTCGGATAATACGTCATCAAAATCGAGGTACTCCAGCGCCGCCGAGTGAGGCGTTTTAGAACGTATGTCTACGGGTGAGTAAATCGAAGAGAGTTAATCGCGCCAGCCTATAGACTAAACATAAAGGTGTTAGTGCTATTCCAACTAGTAGGTTATGTAGTCTATAGTGTGACTAGGTCTCATTAGAAATTTTAAAAGGCGCGAAGGTACAGCTGACACACTTTTGGGTCTTATGTTACTTTTGGTATTATTTATTATTAGTTACATCAATCGGTGTTTCTATTTTATATATAATACGGAGGTCATGTGATAATGTTTCGTCTACGTCACTTTGCTGTAGCTCTTGAAGGTAGAGAGCACGCGCTGCAGTCGCAAGACCCTTCGGAATTTGAAAGCCGAGTGCAAAACTGGCGTGCAAGTAAAGCACTTAAATAACTTGTGCTCGGGACGCAGATTAAAACATTTTATATTTATAAATGTTTATTGATTTATTTTGTAACTTCGCTACCAAACCAAGCCCAACCGATCAAATCACGGGCCTAAGGTGGTGCCTAGCTCATTACTTGAATTTACTACCAACTAGATATTCTCCACTTTGGCGTTTACTAGGTTTTGCCTTGAGGCAGTCGTAGTATTAAATGACCTGTTTGCTTTCCTGTAAGTGATTTATTTATTGGTCTATTAGACCGATTTTGCAAAAAGCGTACAGGAAAACAAACATCTAGAGCGAAGCCCTTAGAGGTTCGATTTTAATGCTTTTATTAATACTAGATGGAGCTACAAAACTAAACACATTCTAGCATTCATTTAATTGAACCAAAGTTTAACTAACAAGGATACTACCCGAGGTGTAACACACCGATTTTGTTCAAACTCGGGGGTTAAGTAGGCCTTAATGAATCATGAAAATTCCCAAATGGAAAAGTTTCAACGGGCATTAGTTTTGCCATGGCAACCGAAAAGGTTTTTGACAACACAAAATGGAAAATTTCTTACCGAAAAAACCTGGGATTTTGAAAATTTCTAAGGGTGCCCCCTTGGAAAATTTGATAAATTTAATTTTATTTTTCGTCAATTTTGATAAAATTTTTCTATTTTTTGCATTTTAATTTTTTTTAATTTTTTGGAAACATTTCCAAGGGGGCACCCTTAGAATTTTTCAAAATCCCATGTTTTTTTCGGTTAGTAAAAATTTTACGTAAATACAAAACGTCATATTTATCTTTTTTTAAACCAATTAAAATTACTACGTTTCAGACGGCTAGCGCCATCTACTAAGACTTGTGGTATTTAAGAAATCCCCTCTAATGACGTTACATAATTTAGGGGGGGTTTACAACCAAATCATAATGGGGGATTTTATCCCTATTGTTTCGAATTCAATAAAGGAGTCTACGGCCTCCCAGCCACCTATACCTTCCTGGTGGGGAAAAAGGGCCAAATTCAAAGGGGCTTTTAGACGTATAGAGGTAGAAAATCGAAGGGTTTAGCCCCTGTTGGTCGGGTAAGTTTTATCTTTAATTTGTACGGCGCAAATTTCCCCCGTAATGTATTGATCCTTGTTCGATTTCGAGCCGAAGGGAGGAACCCAGTTCTTTGTCCTTAATGAAAATATTTGTTTTCCAAAACTTTGACGGCACTTTTTTAATTAACTGGGACAAAATGACAATAGGACGATTTATTCTACTGTAGCGTAACGAACATTAATCTTAGATGGGAAACCCTCTTGCAATTCCGTAACGGAAGTAAGCTGTTTTGTGTTTCTGGGGGAAATTAAGAGATGGCGCTGAAATACGTCTCTTGCTGGACTCGCTACCTGAGAGCAAAAGTCAAGTAAGTCGAGATACGTGACTATTGAAAGAAATTCAAAATAAGAATTCTTGAGTGTTTTTAAATTAAGGTTAGTGAATAAGTAGATTAGTCCATTATGAAAAGAGATAATAAAGCCAAACCCTAAACAAATTTGAAGAAATTTAAAAACATACTAATAGCTCGTACCGATAGGTCTTCGAGCAAACCAAAAGACACGAAACTCGGACCAAATAGATCTTCGAGTGAAAAACTAAATAAAATTAAATAAAATAAAATAGCCAGAAATTCCAACGGTAGACCGGTTTCGTCCTATTTGGGACTCGTCAGTACCTTGCGGGAAATCTGGCTTGCGACTATTAAACCAAAAAGAGAAACTAAGCCTAAATATTAAAAATTTAAAAACGAGTTGCATAGCAACGGAAAGCCCAATGGGAGATTAGTATATATGCAATGTTAAGTTAAAAGGAACCACCTATGGACTGCATTGTAAAGGATGATAAAATTAGCGAATAAGTATTAATTATTAATTTCTGGCTATTTAATTTAATTTATTTTTACACTCGAAGATCTATTTGGTCCGAGTTTCGCATCTTTTTGTTTGCTCGAAGACCTATCGGTACGATTTGGGTACATTTGTTCGAATTTCATTCGTCCGAACGGTGGTACAAATGTCCGAATGATCATTTGTCCGAATGCCGTAAAACAGGATCGTATGTCCGAAAACGTATTTCATTTGCCCGAAAAATTTATCACAACTTTTGTTGGTGATTTAGTCGTTCAATTTATTTACTGGCGAATTTCATTTGTTCGTATAATTGTTTGTCCGTTGTTTCTGAACATTAGGAATTGTTTTTTTTAAATATTGTTAATATAAGAAAATAGTAACATTAACGTGAACCTAACATTGATCGATATTAATACGAATATGAAGTAAAATATACAATATATAGATATAGCAGCAATTAAGAAAAAACAACTTGAACAAACAACTATATTTACAATGTAGTTTTTTATTTTTTATTTTTGCACTAAAAAAATCCGGACCAAAAAAAAACAGCAATAAGAAATACTAATTTAGCGACAGAATTCGGACAAGTGATGCTACCGATTCGGACGAATGAAAAACACAAGTTGTCCAATTCGAACAATTGAAACATTTGTTATTTTGGCGGTTCGGACGATTGAAATTCGAACAAATGTACCTACCCCATCGGTACGAGTTATTAGTAAGTTTTTAAATTTCTTCAAATTGTTTAGGGCTTAGCTTTATTATCTCTTTTCATAATGTACTAATCTACTTATTCGCTAATTTTATCATCCTTTACAATGCAGTCCATAGGTGGTTCCTTTTAACTTAAATTAAGGTGACTGAGTACAAAATTTTCAATATATATTTTCACTATTTTTATCAATTTTCATTATTAGATTACCATTGTTATTATGCTAGATTTCGAACTTAAAACTGTTTTTTCTCAAATAGAGGTTTTCAGACTGGCTTGACTCTAAGGTAGTGCGGTGTTGTCAGAAAAATATTTCAATTTCAATTTCACGTGATTTAGTTAAACTCATTGCACTGTTAAAGTTGAAAGCATCGCACGCGCATTTAAAAAACGTCCTCGCGCTGAAATATTAGCTCGCGGAATAAAACGATACTTTAGCGCGTTACATTTCAATTTTACTTTTTTTAAGAAAGTCGTAGCGACTTCTCGCGTCAGTTAGGCTAACTACTAAAAAATACGGTTTTAATTGGGCTAGCGGTGCCATTTTCAAACGTAAAAAAGATTTATGTCCACTGGAGTTATTTCTGACTTCCCCCTTAAGTCAAGTAAAGTCTTGTAAGAAAACTGTTGAAGATAACCGATGAAGATTGTTTAACAACACAGCGGGAAAGATAACAAAACCACGGAGAGATGTTTTTTACTTTACCTCTCCGCTTTATTGTCATATTTGTTTTTTAAATTTTTTCCCGCTCGGGTTTTAATATAAAAACCTTTTACACTGCGTAACAGTGTGTCACTAATTTACCAGCTTTCAATCATGTAACTTGTTCTCATTATTTTAATAAATTAAATCAGTTTATCGTTTATTCGAGTCCCTTGATCATCACTGCGAAGCGCTGCTGCTCTAAAACTTCAACAAAAACCCATTAGGGGATTCTTTCCCGTATTACATCAAAAGACCAAAGTATCGCCCTCTATCGTTGCATTAGCGAAAATATAAGAATTTTGTTACCCAACGCGAACATCCGGTGATTTATCAGAGAAAAATTTCTTAAAAATTCTTGAAAACATTTTAATCTACTATAATGTTTGTTGATAAATATGGGTAAATTTTAATAACTTACCTTATTTTTGTAAAATCTAAAAGATGTTTATTAAAATTGACCCATTCACTAAATACATACAAGGAAACACACTTTTAGCGGTTCGATTTCAATGCTTTTACGCATTCTACAAAACATCACATTCAAAGTTCAACCCTCGACCCTAAGAGACTGTAGATTAAGACTAAAATCGAGGTCATTTTTGAAATCTCAACCAATCAGATCTAATAGACTAGATCGCACTCCCTGCTGACAGCGACATCTATAGAGCCATCGAGATACTATACTAGAGCCGCCATTTGTATTTTGCAAAACATTATTGGCCAATACGTCTCACAAACCGTGTTAAAACAATAGAGTTAATTAATATCTTTAAATTACCCATAAACACTTGAATTCAAAATAGTTAAATTTAGCCATCCAAATTAAGGCATTAAAAGTCGCTAGATGTCGTGGGTATTAGCCTAGCTGATTATAATTATTATTAGTTTTATTAAATAATTTTAAATGTTTTTTTCATACGTCTATAATTGTGATTATTAAGTGTGTCAGTTAAAATAATTACTGATATCAGAAGTTATTAATATGTTTCATACGAGATAAGTTTTAATTTACTCCATTAAAATGAAGATTTGATGAATTTTGCTCCGAACTATGTTTCCTTCAAAATAAATGTTTTGGGAAACCATCGGGAGCCTGCAAAACAGATGTTTCAAGCTAATAACATAAGCAGGAAAGGAAATAAATATTTCGTTTATTCCCATTCGACCGAAATCCCATTCGACCGAAATCCCATTCGACCGAAAGAATTTTAAAATGTAGCCCAATTGGCGGGGTGATTTGGTATTTTATTTATAAGGTATGTACTATCGAAGATCCATGTTTAGGTTAGGTTAGGTTAGGTTAGGTTAGAGTTGGTTAAGTTTACTATTTCAGTTTTGGTTCAGTTACTTTTCTTGACTAGGTGAAGATAAAAATATAATTCATGCTCATTCCAAAAGCCAATTTATATAGCAGCGTTCGGTCGAATGGGACACATAAAAGCGTTCGGTCGAATGGGACACATAAATACCGCACGTTTCGGCGGAATTCGGTCGAATGGGACACCTCAAAAACCGCCTTCGGTCGAATGGGATTTCGGTCGAATGGGACTAAAGCAAATATTTATCTCTTAAGAGACATATTATACAAAATTTATACCCACCTTTTAAAAGCATAGCTTCTCTAAAGGAAAGCAAATATTTTTCCAAAAAACATTTAAACTAATGGCATTCTAAAGTTACTTCATAATTTATTTATAAAAGCAATTAAGAAATAGTTTAGTGTATTTTTAAATTAAAAAAATTGTAACAGTTAGGCACTACAGGAAAGCAAATGTTTTTACTAAAAAAAGAAATAGCTTTTTGTATTTTAAAATTAAGAAAAAATTGGTGCAGTTAAGCATAACATGGTTGCCACAATATTTTTAGAATCAAATTCTCCAACTTTTGTCGGTTTTCACGGGCAATTTTTAACTTGATATTTAAGTTTTATCAGAAAATAATAAACTGACTTCAACCAGACTTGGTTCCTTAAAACCAATGCGATTCAAACAGCTGGACGCTGGTGACGTTTTTATTTCATCCCCCACTCCTCTCATGCGGGGGAAATAAATCAACTATGACGTTAGCGAATCGACTCGACATTACGCCAAAGTATAAATAAATATTATCTTGGTTACAATTTAACAAAATCCTATTATTGCAACGTCAGTCTGACGTCCACTAATGTGTGGTCATTTTAGAAATGGCTCCGAATAAATATCCAAGATAAGAAACCGTCACACTAATGCCAATCATAATTATAAACATAACGTATAGCATAAGTAACATAAAAACAATAAGTATGACACTTCCTATTGCTTTAATGCTAATTTTCTAACCGAACCTTATTTCGGCACTGATACTCTCTTCAAGCTGTGACTTGGACTCGCGACTTACCGTTTTGGATGACTACCTTTTGATAAAAATTTAAGCCTAATATCGGAGAGCACGTTCTGGAGTCGCGAGGGGCTTCGGCTTTGTTTCGAAGCCCGCGTGCGAATCACGCGTGATAAAAAACATAAGCTCGTGGCGTTGAGAAAAACGTTTTTAATTTTTATCATTTTAGCCTAATATTCCGCCTATCTATCGGGAACCAGGTATTTCGGCTTATCGAAAGTCTCGCATATTTAAGACACTAGAGGGCTCTATGCTGAGAAAACATCTTGATTACGCAATAACTAAGAAAATCGGTTGGGTTGTAAATCTCGTTAATTGTCATACTTATTGTTATTATGTTACTTATGCGGATAGTAATATCAGTAAAATTTTAACGCTTGATAACACTGTCAAGTTTGCTTGACGAAAACTCTGCAAAAGCAACGCGAAAACCTAGACGTTCCGCGTTAATAACGTCGAAAACGTAACCTCTTAAGTGAAAATGGTGCAGCCTCAGAAAATGATCAACGGGTAACTGCAGTTTGGAGTTGAAGTTAAAACGTCTGACGCGAGGACTGTTTGCACGGTAAGAGCTTCGATAATATTTAAATATCTCAAAAGTAATAAAAACCCCAAAAATTTTGAAATATGTTCGTAGGGGTTGCAGCCCTCCATTTTCGATTTTTTTTTTCCTTTATAAAGAAGTTCAGCACCTTCTTCCGAGTCTTGGTGAAAATCGAAGAGAGCATTCTGTTAAAAATAAATGATGCAGGCGCCTCGCTATTATTTGCTTTTTTGTGATCAATAGTAACGCGTTTCTTGGTACTTTCTTTTTCTTTGTAAATGGCCCGGGGTTAGGAACCCCGCTCCTAAAAAACGATGAAGAGCTTCGAAGGGTTTAAGTTTTATCAACGTGCCATGCGGATTATTAATGGGGGGTATAGTGCCTCTTGTCACGTGATAAATATTTCAATTTTGTAGACTTTGTTTTGCCACCTATTGCTAGGTAATATATGATCTTTACTCTTTAGTTGCAGCGTGAAAAATATTAGTTTACTTCTTTAACAGGGCGTCCACATTTGATATCTAAAATTTCCCTTTTTCGACTTGGAAATTTCCATTTTTTATCCCTCGCTATATTTTGGAGCTTTTAATACTACTTTATATAAATATTCAGTTTCATTCTGAAAATAATTTCAAATATATGGTTTTATTTATTACAAAATAACTTACATTTGAATAATAATAAATAATATATAAGTAGCAAATGGATATTTAGATCATAACATCCATTACTCTCAAAATGACCAGCATTTTAGGAACGTATTAAAATTATTTTTTTCATCAGTGATTCATGGACTAAATGTAAAATTAGAGTAGATTACAAAAGGCAATGTTAATAGAACAACTAAATATTCCCTTTTTCCCCGTGCAGAGAACAATACTCCCTCCGAAGGGCTGTTTTCCCTTTTAAATTGCATTATTCCCTTTTAGCATATTGGAAGGTTGGGAAAGGGAAAAATTCCCTGCATGTTGAAGCATTGTTCTTCAATTTGCTATTTCATAAATCGTCAGACATCTCTATTTCTTGTATATAGCTAAGGTAACGTATGTGACGAGAGTATTTTTTGAAATAAAGGAATATTTTAAATTGAATTTTTTCACAATCAATATGATAACTGTATTTCACTATAAACAATGGTTTGTTAAAAAATAAATACGGAAAAAATTATAAAAAGTATTTAGATATTTAAAATCCACAATCATTTCTAGGTGATAATGCCTCAGTCCCTAACCTACCGCAATTGCGTCTATAATCTTAACCTGACACAACATAATAACCCAGCAGGGTGGTGTCAAAACTTATCCTGGCACAAAATTATTGTGCCTCAGTCTCTAACCTAACATAATGGCGCCTAAACTTAACCAAACACAACATAATGCTGCCACAGTGTCTTACCTAACACAGTGGTGCCTAAACGTAACCTAATACAACGTAATGCTTCATCGGTCTCTAACCTAACGCAACGTAATAATGACTCAGTTTCTAATGGTGCTTAAACCTAAAATAACATAATGGTGCCTAGGCTGATATCCTAGCATGGGGATGACCACCCTGAAACCTAGGAGCAACAAGCACAGCACCCCACACAAGGAGAACGCAACCCGTCAAAAGTTGTGCATTTTCTTGCGTGCATTTTTCATTGGTTAGACGCTTTAGCGCCTGCTGCCGTCGGAAGAGGAAAATTCTGAAACTGTCTTCCCCCTTTCCGTAAAACGTACAGCGTAAAGGTTCGTCCAATGAAATTTGTACACAACACTGCCTTAGCGTATCTAAAGGCTAGCTGCGTTCTCCTGGTGTTTGTTGCTCCTAGCTGGCCCGAAACAAAGTTTATTTTAAACAATGGAAATATGCCGGTACTCTTGCGTTATAATTATTTAATTAATTAATAATTAATATTCCTGATTTAGGTAGGTGTCTGTTGCTTAAAACTACTTAAATCATTTGAAAGTATTATTGATATATTACTATTTCAAAAAAATTTGAAAAAATACACGTTAGAGAAAGCGAACTTGACAGTGTTGTCAAGCGTTAAAATTTTACTGATATTACTATACGCATAAGTAACATAATAACAATAAGTATGACAATTAACGAGATTTACAACCAAACTGATTTTCATAGTTATTGCGTAATCAAGATGTTTTCTAAGCACAGAGCCCTCTAGTGTCTAAAATATTCGAGACAGCCGCTAAGCCGAAATATCTGGTTTCCGATAGATAGGCGGAATATTAGGCTAAAATGATAAAAATTCATAGAGATAGAAAATAAGTAGAGGCCCAATGAAATCTGAGGGTTTGTTCCGCGTAGCTATCCCCCTTCGCGAGATACGCGTTATAGGGAAGAAAACACGTGGCGCCACAAACGGCCATCTAAGAAACTAAACTCCCTTTGTGGCAACCAGCTGGGCTCTATGACGTCATTTCAGAATGTAAACAACGTCGATATTTGGAGAGAAAAAAAGTAAATTTACCTCTAATTTTCAAGATTAAATAAAATTATCAATCGTAATAATATATTTCTGATTTGCATTGCATACAAAATTGTCCTTGGAAAAGGATTCTTGTGGTAAGTTTTTTCAAACTGCTTCTTTCTTTTGACTATCGTTGATGTATCATGCTGATTTTTCTTAACCTTATATTAACAAGTTTCCTATAGGGACTTTCCAATGGCCGTTGATAGCCACAGCCATAAATACAAGGGCTGATGTTGCAATTTCGTCAGTGGCTCGAGTTTACGAATCCGGAAAATTAATTTCCATTCAGTATGTTTCTTCATTGACGTTTCATCAATAGATAATGCTATTAAAAGTTGATGATATGATTTGTCACTCTCATTTTTAATGTAGTTAAAACTTGGAACGATTTTGTTTATCCATTCTCGTAGATGGTTGGGATGTGGTAAACAAAGGTGTTTTCTCAAGAAATCGTTTGCTTTCGGAGAATAAAAATGAACTGTCATGGCAAAGCTTCATATTAACTGAGGGTATTGCTGTTTTTTTACTCTTCAATCCAGTTTGTTGTCAAAATTTAAACAGTTCTATTGAAGTTGGACCAAATCTTTTATCTAAATTCAATAAAAGCTTTTCTCATTTCATAAAGAGAGTTTTTTAGAGATGAATCATCTTCAATCTCGTCCATTTCAGTAGATTCAAAATCCATCCATACTGACTACAAATTTTAAATAACATTAATCATGGAATATTAATTATTAGGGCAACCATTTTCTTCTGTATATTCTTTATCTGAGGATGACACTTCTAACTCGAGAGTGTCGAGATCTTAGAACGTTTCATATTGGATATCCAAAGACGTTTTTGGGAGTTTTAATGTTTCCGTGCAATAGTAAGTGTTAGATGTATATTATTAATCTCGAGTGTCTCCGAACTGACCAAATCATTATGTTAACTGTAAGTCCTCTATAAAGTTATTTTGGTATATACCGATATCACCAGAAGTACTTCTGATATCACTAACATTATTAAACCCTTAAAATTGTATACTTTTCTCCCGGTTTTGTTGAATCTCAAGAGAAAATCCAATTTGGAACTTCACAAGCTTCAACTATTCAACTAAATCCATCCATACTGACTACAAATTTTAAATAACATTAATCATGGAATATTAATTATTAGGGTATCAGAGGATGAGACTTCTAACTCGAGAGTGTCGAGATCATAGAACGTTTCATATTGGATATCCAAAGACGTTTTTGGGAGTTTTAATGTTTCCGTGCAATAGTAAGTGTTAGATGTATATTATTAATCTCGAGTGTCTCCGAACTGACCAAATAATTATGTTAACTGTAAGTCCTCTATAAAGTTATTTTGGTATATACCAATATCACCAGAAGTACTTCTGATATCACTAACATTATTAAACCCTTAAAATTGTATACTTTTCTCCCTGTTTTGTTGAATCTCAAGAGAAAATCCAATTTGGAACTTCACAAGCTTCAACTATTTTCAGATATATTTAAATTTACATAATTACTATAATTAAATTATTATAATTCACTCGATTGTTAACACTTTCTGGCTAAAACTTGTGCGTAATACATAGTTGAAAGTGATTCGAACCACTTTTACACAATAAAAGGGTGGTTCGTATCTCTTTCAATTATGATAATTCATTCAAAATTGTATGTAAAAAGTATTATTTCAAACTTCAAAAAATGTTACTTTATTTATGATATTAAAGCCTATTACAGAAACTTCCTTAATACCCTATTCAGGCGAGGCTAATAAAACTAGGTTCAGTAAACCCAAGTTAAATTTTTATTGCACATTTCAGTATAGCTAAATAAGCTCTGGTTTCAAAAACGGGATCTAAACCCGGGTTTATAAGCCTCGTCTGTAAAGGGTATAAGCCTAAAAAGTTTGTTTTTCAAAAGCTGTATAGTTAGTTTTCATGGTTTCTTACGCCTATTTCTAGTTCTTCCCTGTAACGCATGTCACGGGGGGGAGATGAGATTTCCGTAACAGAAAGAAGCTCTTTTTCCCCCTGACTGGGCCTCTACTTATTTTCTATCTCTATGTAAAAATTAAAAAAGTTTTTCTCGGCGCCACGAGCTGCTTCAAAACAAAGCCAAATTAAGCCCCTCGCGACTCCAGAACGTGCTCTCCGATATTAAGCTAAAATTTTTATCAAAACGTAGTCATCCAAAACGGTAAGTCGTGAGTCCAAGTCACAGCTTGAAGAGAGTATCAGTGCCGAAAAAAGGTTCGGTTAGAAAATTAACATTAAAGCAATAGGAAGTGCCATACTTATTGTTATTATGTTACTTATGATTGTATTAAAGATAAATTCTAGAAACCGACATTTTACTTATTCTAAAATATTCAGCGGATAGGATCTGTCGAAACCTAAATAACTGGTCTAGGGTATATGGTTGCTCTATTAAAACTCAATTTAATTGAAATCATTGATTTAAGTAACTTAATTTAAAAAAAAATTATTTATTATATGTACAAATCAGAAATGCCAATTAATAACAATGAAATAAAATTAAATTTAAATAAATTATATTAAGCATTGAATGTCAGATAGTGTTGTTAATTTTTCGGAAAAATAAAATGCGAAAACATTTTTCCAGAAAATTTTCAGAATTGCGGAAAGTTTTCGGAATTGCGGATAATTTTAACCTAAGTAAGTTCTGGATAAATCAATAAATTTGAAAAGAAATAAATGTTGTAAATCAAAGAAAACTAGTAGGCCTATTTTAAAAAAGCTTACTGTAAATCAAATAATTATAATTTTAAAACCTTTTGTTAATCATTTTATTAAAAAGATTTCAATAACGTTGCCAATGTATTCATGAGAAGCAAAATGACTGACAATGTATCAAATAACTATCTAATAATAAAAAAATCTAATTTCCATAATTTAAATTATCAACCTATAAAATTACTCAAGATACCAGAGATTTCATTTAAAAAAAAAAAGGTTTTACGCTCCACCACCAAAGTTTTACATACCAAATCAGGGTATTAAAATATCTCATTTCCTAATTTGGTGTAGGAAAATAGAAAGCTTCAGATTCCAAGTTAACTTCCTCGCATCCATTTTTTAAGTAGCATTTCCTGAAATAAAGAAAAAAAACACGCTCGTAGAAGGTTAGAATATCATAGCGCTAAGAAATGTTAAACTCATTCGCTAGCGAAGAATTTAATTTTAAATCTGAATTTCAAAATCTACTTTGGAAGGATTTTTACGGTGCAACGCCATTAAAGCCCGAAGCGCATTATGCAAAAAAGGGCAGTAAAGGAGATTCTTTTCCTCTCAACGGAGCTTTCCTGTAAGACGCGCTATGCGGAGAAGAGGGGAATAAAAGATTGTCCCATTTTCTTGTTTACTCGCCTTTAGAATGGAAAGGATGTCGGATAAATCTACGGCGAAGACACTTTCTATCTCGAAATTATTATCCGTTAGAAACGAAGAGAAGGCGATTTCCATTTAAAACGAACGCCTCGAAGCGAAATTGAAAATTGAGTTTTAACTCAAACGAGAATCTCATTTCTGTTTTAAGGGATGTAGATTGCGCTTGGTAGGGCCAACTAATAGTTCATTACAGGGGAAACCCCGGGGGATTCTGGAAGACAAGAATAAAATAGTCAGTAATTTAAGTGATCAAGACAAAAGATCGATTGTATTATATCTGCTCACAAAATGTCATAAAATATATTTACTTTTGGATAATACGCCAAAAGTATTTCAAATTTAAATATAAATTAATTACTAAAAAGCTTAAATTTTAACGCTCAAGATTACTTACCGCTATAAAAAGTTATTAATCTTGTAAGGAATTTATTTAGTTATGAAATATTTTGTCAATGGGTACTGAACAGGTTTTTTAAAAGAAGTGAAAAATAGGGTTGTCAATTAGTCTATTGGTTTACGACTCGTGTTGGCCAACAATATTTTACAAAAATGTCGGTTCGTTTGAATAGACCTTTACTTGGTTTACGATCCGTGTTGGCCAACAATGTTTTGCAAAAATGTTGGTTTGTTTAATAGACCTTTACTTGGCTTACGATCCGTGTTGGCCAACAATGTTTTGCAAAAATGTTGGTTTGTTTAATAGACCTTTACTTGGCTTACGATCCGTGTTGGCCAACAATGTTTTGCAAAAATGTTGGTTTGTTTAATAGACCTTTACTTGGCTTACGATCCGTGTTGGCCAACAATGTTTTGCAAAAATGTTGGTTTGTTTAATAGACCTTTACTTGGCTTACGATCCGTGTTGGCCAACAATGTTTTGCAAAAATGTTGGTTTGTTTAATAGACCTTTACTTGGCTTACGATCCGTGTTGGCCAACAATGTTTTGCAAAAATTTAGGTTCGTTTGAATAGACCTTTACTTGGGTTACGATCTGTGTTGGCCAACAATGTTTTGCAAAAATGTTGGTTCGTTTGAATAGACCTTTACTTGATTTACGATCTGTGTTGGCCAACAATGTTTTGCAAAAATGTTGGTTCGTTTGAATAGACCTTTAGTTGGTTTAAGACCAATGTTGGCCAACAAAGTTTTGCAAAAATGTTGGTTCGTTTGAATCGACCTTTACTTGGTTTACGATCCGTGTTGGCCAATAATGTTTTCCAAAAATATAAGTTCGTTTAAACAGACCTTTACTTGGTTCACGACCAATGTTTCGAAAAAATGTTGGTTCGTTTGAATAGACCTTTACTTGGTTTACGATCCGTGTTGGCCAACAATGTTTTCCAAAAATATAAGTTCGTTTAAATAGACTTTTACTTGGTTCACGACCAATGTTTCGCAAAAATGTTGGTTCGTTTGAATAGACCTTTACTTGGCTTACGATCCGTGTTGGCCAACAATGTTTTACAAAAATGTTGGTTCATTTGAATAGACCTTTACTTGGCTTACGACCCGTGTTGGCCAACAACTGTTAAACACAAATATTGACCCGTGTGAAAAAGGGTCTAAACCATGAAGTCACGACCCCGAACATAACCCTGCTTCGTAGTACAAGATGAGGCACAACTAGTCGGGGAAACGAATTCCAACCGATTCCAACCCCTACCAGTCCGAAAATCTCCGCGCTGTACTTAAGTCGTTAGAGTCGCGGGCGGGTTGCTAAACCAAACGGCTTAATCCCCATCGGAGAAGAATCGACGTCCGCCACTAATATTTTCCCCCGCACCCCAATGAATTAAAAGCGAGGACGTTTTAAAAAGAAGTAACGCTCAAGCTGCTCCCTGATTTCTATATACGAGAGGGGCTTCCTCGGCATACGTCGCCCCATATAGATCGCGGGGGCAAACTAGGGCCCGCGCTCGGGGCATAGAGATCATTAATTCTAATTTGTTACATGACGACAGAAACTGCTTAAGGCTTTGGCTCCGGTTGCGACCCGGCCGACACCGACGGCAGCAGCTAGAAATGACACTCTCTAAAGGCCGTTTTCCAAACTTCAATCTCTCCAGGGAAAACTTCCGATGAAAGAGCTTCCAAAACTGTTTCTAGCGCTTTTTACGAATTAAATCTCGTTGAAGCTTTACCCCTTTTATTAAGCTGGAATATTTTAAAAGTTTTCAGTCTCCCCAATTAGAATTTCTGGATACAAGATAAGCTACTTAGCTCCCAAAGTTAAAATGTCAAAGTCACTTTTTTTGCGTCTTATTGTTGTGTTAAAGCGATTAATATTAATTCAGCTCGCTTCCAAAGTACGCAAATATATAGAAAATTCTGGTTTTTGTCGAGTTTATTCTCTAGCTACAGGGTGTTTAAAATTACTTTGATTAATTTTCTCCAAAAACTGTAAATTGTCGATATGTTTTGAAATAAACAAATTGAAATGTCGCTGAAAATTTGCAAGTTGAATATTAAAATTAATATTGAGAAAGATGGTTCAATGAAATTAATTACTAAATCTTGACTGTTTATAAGACTAAAGTTGTATCGTCCCAAAGCCATGAAATTTTTAACATAGATGAATTGATGTAGGGTGCTTTGCTGTATAACGAAAAAAATATGAGCCAGTACTATCTTTCACGCTAAATCATGAAATACAAATGTAGAAATTCTAATAATCCTTTTCGAAAGGCATCCGCTGGTCAGATATTTTGGGATTGGGCGTCTTTGAATGTTTATATCTGTTAGTTGGAACTTTTTCGGTGGGGGAGTGGCCAATCCCTTAACCGTCAATCATCCAGTATTAGTCCAAGAGCGCATGACAAAATAAGCATGTGATAAGGTACACGATGGGTCAAGGTATTTTTTAATTCGGTTAGTGATTTGTAACAAAGAACTGTTTGTCTTACGGGTCAAAGTAGGGGCTTTCCGGAAATACGAACCACGTGACGTCACTTCCGGTGACCTTGAAAATTGATATGAAATGATATTGGTATCATTCGATTGGTCTCAACGTGCTCTTACCAAATATCGCTAAATTAACCTTCAAATCTGAACCAAGAGGCGTATAAGATTAAAAAACTAATTTCGAGCCCCTGCCAAATTTACATGTATAAGATAAAATTACCTTTTTAGTCTTATACTAACCTTGACCCATCGTGTACCTTATCACATGCTTATTTTGTCATGGGCTCTTGGACTATATGGTTTAGCGAGGTTCTTTCTAATATAGTGTGTGTGTCCCCCCCCCCCTTTGTTTCTTGAATTATCAATAATTTTGAAACCGTTAAGAGGTTGCCGAGATATTTTTGGAATATGTATGTACACCACATCGAGATATTTTTTTACTTGACGTTTTTAACGATTTTTCGTTTTTCTCCATAGGGAAAAATGGCATATCAGGTTTTAAGTAGTACTATGACACGTATCACCATGAAAAATTTCATAACTTTTCCACCTTTACCACCCGAGATACACGCGATTTACAATTTTTCCCTATAGAGAAAAATGAAAAATGGTAAAAAACGTCAAGTGAAAAAAATACCTCGATGTGGTTCCATATCAGGTTTTAAGAAGCACTGTGACACGTATTACCATAATAAAATTCATAACTTTACCACCTTTACCACGCGAGCTACACGCGATTTACCATTTTTTATTCCTAAAGTTGCGGAGATGCGGTGTACCGTCGAACACAAAATTTTAAAACACAATTAAACTAAGATGCGCGTGTTCTCGGCAACAAAGGCTTTTTTTGCTTATAAAAGTTTTTCCAGTCGGTTTTTTTGAAAAATAAAATTTAGGTATCGAGAGTATAACTCAAGGCACGTGCATATTAATTTTCAGAGCTGTATACCAATTTCGAACAATTTATCACCATGCGCTCTCACTATAAACAAAAAATAAGATCCTAACGGTTTCTTGAAAAAAAGGTTATAAAATATTTAAAAAGATAGAAGGAAAATCAGTTAAGATCGGGAGTTGGTTCGTAAAGGACACTTCTAAAAATCGGATACAGATATTATCGGTTAATTATTCCACATATGTCGCGAAAAGTGTTCTAGTTTTGTTGTTGCTTAGCTATTTAGTATTTGGTTAGGTAGTTAGGAGTTTTCTTTTTATTAGTGTTGAAAATAAATAATATCAGTCTCTGGCAATCTCTAAACTGGTTATTAATAACTCTGCTTATTTTATCCCCTAGACAAATTTATTAGTTGAAGGACCCTCGCTAACTCATATACGTTATGCGAGTACCCCTTATGTATATTAAGTGTAGAGGAAGTTCACGGTGACTTCTAGAGTAATTATCCTAGTATAACAATTATTTCCTCTATAGCTGTGTAGGTTTTGGTGTTACATCGAAACATAGTTTTAAACAGTTTTTTTTGTATCCTGTTTCATTAAAATAATGAATGGATTGAAATCAAGCATTCTTTGAATCATAAGTCGAATTTTGTTCATTTCAAAAAGTGTTAAAAGGTCTAATTGGTTGGCCAGGCTGGTCGGTTACCAGATTCATCTGTTTATCCGAAGCCAAATAAAATCCATTTTCAAGTCAAACTAGTCCACGGCCAACTTTGATCACGCGCTGTTCGCGCTACAGCGGCCAAAACATTCGCCGAAATTCCGCGAGCAAGGATTTTCCCCCTATAAACTGTACTATAACGTGTAGGAGTAGGTTGTTATATTGACTTCAATGTAAAAACTATTCTAAAAATAATAATCCACGTCATACACAACTTTTGCTCATAGGTTAACACAGAAACGTCAACGAATGAGATGGCCGCTGTAGCGCGAGAGATCAAAGTTGGCCGTTTCCTGACATAAGGTTTTCGCGTAGACGCAAAAAATATCGGTTAGGCCTAATTTAGTGGGTGGTTTTTTTTTTCACTTGTCCAAGGACAAAAAGTGTAAACTTTTTACCCTATAACGTTTTATTCGCCTGTTCTCGGGGTAAGATTTACATTGTCCCGAATTTTGTTCGCTTGTTCCCTAGCTCAAAGGTTACACTATTATTTACTCCTCCTCGAAAGGAGGTGTAGAGCATTGAGTTGGGAATAAATAGAATTACAACTAAATCTAGCTGGCGCGGGACCAATTTCTTTCAATAAGGAAACTCTATCAACTTTATCGTTCTACCGAGGCGGCATCTGTCTAATAATAATAATAATAATAATAATAATCAGCTCAGCTAATACCCAGGGCACCACCCTAGGCCACTAGTGGTGGCCACTATATGGCAATTGAATTTTTGCGCGAATCTGACGCGAAATTAAAATGTATGATTTCTCGTAACAAACAAACTTTTGAATTATAAATATTTTCTTTTATTACCATGGTTGACTAAATTTAATAATTATTTAAAACAAAAGATCTGCTACTTCATGGTTATTTTCATTTAAAATCACTCGGGAGCTTTCGGACCGAGGTCCTTCTTCAGCCGCGTCTTACAATTGATTAGTTACAATTTTCAATAATATTTAAATTTTTTTTTAATTAATAATAAACAACGATTAAAAAACCACAATATCAAGTAATGAATACAACCCCTTTAGACCATAATGCTTTCATTCTCTAATCTCAAAATCTCCCCACCCTTTTACGTCTATTACACCCTTGTCTAAATTCAAATGTCCTATTTTTTTGATATACACAGCTTCTTTAAAAACTCTCTTATTCCAATTTAGTTCTTGAATTAAAACGTTGGCCGAGTCCCAATTAATTTCATGTTTTCCATTTCTTAGTATATGGTCCGCTAGGCCGTTTTTTTAACTAACTAAGTTTTGAACCATCATTTGGTGCTCCCCCCTTCTAATTTTAAGTGTCCTTTTTGATTGCCCAATATATGATTTTTACAACCACATTTTATTTTGTAAATTATTCCGGTCTTCTTTAATTCTTCTACTTTAGGTTTATTTTTTACTACGTGGGTTTTTAATGTGTTTGCAGTTTTATGTACCAAATTAATGTTATATTTTTTTAACTGTCTACTCGTTTTCTCACTAATGCCTTCTATATACGGTAAAGAAATTACATTTTCAATCTTTTGCTTCTGAGACTCATTTCTAACCAAGTTCGTTTCGAAAATTGTGTCTATTAAATATTTTGGATACCCACTATTTATAAATTGGTCTCTAATATTATTTTTGTCTTTGATGGGTGTATCTAATATTAATTCTATTTTGTTTTTAAATGATTTTAAGACTCCTAGTTTAACTTTAAACGGATGTGACGAATCAAAATTCAAAAAAGTTTTTGCGTGTGTCGGTTTTTGGTATAGACTACACTCAAATGAAATATTGTCATGTCACACCAAAATATCTAAAAATGGTAATGTTCCTTCTATTTCTCCTTCAAAAGTGAACTGTATATTTTTATGAAAGTTATTTACTATATCCAATAATTTTTCCGTAGTTAACATTTTGTTTTTTATTAAAAACACGTCATCCATAAACCTATTTCACAGTTTTATATTTGAGTTCATTAATTCCACTTCCATTAAGGATTGTTCCACATATTCCATTACCATATTTGCTATGGGGGAGAAAGTGGGTTTCCCATCGCTAATCCATTTTTTTAATCGTTGTTTATTATTAATTTAAAAAAAAATTAAATATTATTGAAAATTGTAACTAATCAATTGTAAGACGCGGCTGAAGAAGGACCTCGGTCCGAAAGCTCCCGAGTTATTTTAAATGAAAATAACCATGAAGTAGCAAATCTTTTGTTTTAAATAATTATTAAACTTTTGAAGTTGTTTAAAAATAATTTTATTCTGTCAACACCATCCCTTTTAACACAAGTTACGGTACATAAAAAATGTAGATGGCGCTAACGCCTAATTATTATTTCATACAGTCTTCTCAGAACAGGTCCCGCGTAACCATGGCAACCGAAATCGTAATTGTTATTCTAGCAGTATTATTCCCAATTCAATGGTGTAGAGGGAGTAATCTAGCTTATATAGAAAATTCGTCTGCTTAAATTTCATTTCACGAAAACATGACGGGTTTTGAACATACTCACATGTGACAAGCTTTTAATAACGAAAATCCAATTGTTAAATGCTATTTAATGACTTAAAAAGTCGCTTGATGACTTAGGCCTAAGGTGGTGCCTTGGGTATTTGCCTAGCTGATTATTATTATTATTATAACGGTAATAGTGAGTGTAGGGAGCTGTTGGCTCGCGTGGCTTGCAGGGCCATAGACATAATAAAGAAATAGACACCTTACGCGGAGTTTGATTTGCCAAAAATATACGGAAGTGATAACTAGCAGACAGCCGGCAGTTGTTCCGTATTCCTGTGGTACCCGTGTAAAGCGCCACCTAATGCTTATTGGGTTTAAAAACAGACGCAAAAACTTTAGCGGATAATTTGAAAAATGCGTAGTACGTTTATGTTTTGGAAAATTGGAAATTTAATTATAAAATATGTTACCTAAGTTTAAAAGAAGTGGTTTAAGTGTTTTCTACTAAAAATCAATTTTTATTTGGTAAAAATGGTAAACATTTGTGCTTTTACGCATTGCAATAACTTTTCAACAAGTAAAACAATACCGGAAAAGGTTTCATTCCATAAGTAGGATTAAATTATAATATTATTTAGATAAATATTCATTCTTATTTAAAATCTTTATATAACTATAGGTTTCCTTTACCTAAACCAACAATACTTTCTCAATGGATAATTGCTTTAAATCGCGAAAACTGGACACCTTCAAATCATGATTTCATTTGTAGTGATCACTTTTTAGAACGTGATATACAAATTGTAAATGGCAAAAGGTGGCTCACGCAAAAAGCCATTCCAACTCAGGTTTTCTTCCTATAAAATTAAAACAAGTAAAAACAGTCTAAATAATTTTTGTTTTATTTAATGTAAAGAAATTACATCCACTTGAAAGTGATGCTAACCTCTTACCTTTAAATTTTGACCACGGATCATTTTGTGTTGGTTAAATTATGTTATTATATTTTGAGCGGGATCTCCTTTTGTTTTTAGCAAATTTGGTTAAGTTGTTATGAAGAGATATTCCTCTCTCTATAAAAGAAATGTAGTCTAAGAACTAGAAATTTTACCATACCTACAGTTGAAACATCTTTATTACAGAATTCCTTTGACGATTACTTTTTCGGCTTGTGTGGACTCATCAATAGCTACGGTTCTACATTCGGTTGAACAGAATTCAGTTTCGGTATATATTGTTTAATGTTTTCCAACCAAACAGTCCGTGAAAAAATTGTAACTTCCATTAGGTCACTGTTGAAAATGAATATACTTCAGATATTTCAAATACAGTAGGCGAAATAGAAGATTTTTTAGTAAGTTATTGCCCCTGAAAAAAAACATGTTTAGTTAGATTCAGTAAATTAATTTCAATATTATTAAAATTATTATTTCAAGGACAATAGCCTCATACCTTTTGAAACATCCATTTCATCAATATTCGATTTACTTTTATTTACAATTTAGAAACTCATATAGTCAGAATATTCCCATAACAACCCATAACCACAACACCTGTAAATGTAAAGTACTTTAAGCCTTGGACAAAATATGATTTCGTCAATTAGATTTTTTTTATTTTTAATTAAAAGATCATCTGCTGCTTTTTATTTGGGTTTCGAAAGAATTAATTGACTTATTTACAAATTATAATGAAAATTTACCTTATTTTAAATTCTCACAGCCGAAATATTCGAGAATCACGTCAGATTACCTAAAAGATTACAAACACTATTATCTATGCACGAACACGTGACGATTTTTTATTTTCTCGCCTAATCGACAGGTGTCGCTTAAAAGTAGTACCACAGGAATACGGAACAAATACCGGCTGTCTGCTTGGCGTCGCCTCCGTATTAACCGCCCGTAGAATCTTGGGTCTATTTCTTTATTATGTCTATGTGCAGGGCTAGCCACAACCCTCCTACGCATTGTACACGAATGCGAGAATGGGGCCAAAACTTTTGGCGCGCCATTTTAAAGTTTGGTAGAACTTCCGTTTTAAAATATTTGTCCGGCAACACTGATATCCGGTCAAAACGATGATGGCAGCCGACGGGAGATTTAGCTCGAGCGCTAGCTCAAACAAAGGCTTAACAGTTTTAAATGAACAAGTGCTTGGTTCAAAAGATAATAAATTAATTTTCCCAATTCTTGGATTTACAAATTGTATTGAAAATGTACCTAAAATTAGCGTTGAGGATATTTTATCATATTACGAAAGGAAATCAATAGCCAATCGGCAATTTGAAAGAAGTTGCAAATTTGCCATTGAAAGTTATTTAAATAGTGGATCTGTACAAACATCATACAATAGGTTTGTATTATTATTTGATAATGAAGTATTAGTCGTTTAATTTAAATGAATCAATTTCAGTGGAACTAAAGTGGTATATATCAAGGGAAAGTTGTTTCAGAGTCAACGAAAGAGGTTGGAGCCATATACTCCAATGGTCGCTATCAAAACAACATAGCCTGTTACAATTGTTGATGGTGACTGTGAGTGCAAAGCTGGAAAAAAGGAACATGCAATCATGTTGTAGCTTTGTTAAGATTGTTATGTCTTTTAAAAGAAAATGGATACAAATATGCACCACCTGCTTTGGCTTGCACCGAGCTGCCTCAGAAGTGGAACCGGCCAAGAGGGAAAAGCGTATATTATTATTCAATAAATGAGAAAAATTAGTCATATATTGATGACCTCACCACCGGTCGCCATCTTAAAACCAAACTATGGCTGCTACGGCAAATAAATAACCTTTAATTTTTAACTACTCCCTTCTTACTCCAACTCGGTTTTTTCGTCAAGATAGAATTGGAGTAAAATGACGTCAGATGGCTACACTTTTTAACCTGCTCAAAAAACCGAGAACAGGCTAAAAAAACCACCTAGTGTTTTCCCGTCGACGCAAAAATTCTCGGTTAGGCCTAACATAATATTTTCGCGTCAATTCATATAGGCTTAGCCTAGTTTGTCGCACTTACGCTCTCTTTTGAAAACCATCCCTTACTAATCTGTAAAGTATGAATGTTATTGGATCGTTTTCTTGAAGTATATTTTGGGGCCATACATCTTAGATTCAACTCGTGCGTCGTAGGCATACGTCGTAGTTAAGCTCCGCCTTAAAACGGCCGCCATGACTTTATTCCACGTCACAGATCACCAGGAAAACAAACATCCTGCAAAATAATCATATGACCCCTATAGACTTAAACGTCTTACCATAGCAATGACCATAGACCACACCCACCACGAGACAGCTGTGAATAAGCAGCAGCAAATTTATGTATTTATTATTTGGTGTCTCCTAATAAACGCGCCCCATATTAAGCGATTTTCTCTAAGCTTACTTTATCTTTACTGGTGCCCTAATTTCCTGGAAATTTCCATCCCTCAGATACATTTTAGATGGGGCAGTAGCCCACCCGGCCCTTCCGCGCGCACACCAATTTACAGGAACAATCCATAATAACGACAAACCTCGCTACAAAATTTACAGTAAAAATAAAAATAGGTCGTTTAAAAAATAAATGTTTATTGATATTTCAATTCAGCGCGTTTCAAGAATTTATAGAGATTTATCCGCCATCTAGGGGATATTATATAAGTACCTGATAATTTACATTTCAGTTACAAAACATATAATTATTCAAAATATTTATAAACAATAAAGTAGTAGTATAACACAATTAAATTGAGAAAAATCATGTAAAATTTTTATTAAAAAAACAATACTCACAGCTAGATGTCGCTTTAGACGTGTGCGCAAACTTCTTTGGCTCGATGGTTTGGCAGAAGCCATTGAGAACCACCGAAACTTATCAGCGGCTCCAGTTGACTGATTCCTTAGAAAATAACGTCCTTGAGGGTACTTTCACCTCCAGTTCGAACCACAGACACTTAAAATAAAATACACATGTAAAAGATTTTTAAAGCAGATAGTAACAGGTTATTTAATAAAAGATGAAAGAAATTGCCATCATTAAATTAAATGGAAACAGTCACGTTTTTGTTCTATAAATTAGAGAGGTTAAGCACACGATGTTATGAACGTCAGTGTTTTACAGTCATTTCGTCACCCTAACCGTTAAATGCTGTAGAACAATCTTGAAGTACTTTAATTTTAATCAATCCCTACTACCATAAGTGTATAATATTGACACATAAGTTTGACACTTCCTATTCTTCACATGCAAAAGTTATTCGTCACATGCAAAAGTTTTACTGATAACTATTCACAAGACAGACTGCGTCACGGGCTTCTTCGTAGTTTTGTGTCCACTTGCTAACTAGTCACATGTAGCCTTCGACAGCGCCTCGCTAGGGAGATATTTTCTTCTTGTAATGACGTCATTCCGTTACTAGCTCTCAGTAAAATATTCCCCAAAGGGACAAATTTATGGAACAATATTATAGACTTATGCTACTACCTTAATTAAATTAACAAACACAGTTTTCAACGAAAGAACTTTTTAATTTTTACCCCATCAGCCGTGGCAATTTCTAAATTATTTCCGTTGCCATGACTACTGGATTTCCCCATGAATCCTCCAAGTTTATCATCCAATCCATAAATTGATTTTCCTGGTAGGCGCTGCCATCTTTTTCAAAGCATTGCTAAAGCTACGCGTTTTTAACTGACCAGTAGCCAAATTGAAATAAGTAATTCGTTGGCAGTAGACCATTGACCCAAGTTTAGGACAAATAATACACGATTTTTATCTAGATTGTAAGAAATGGAAACGTATTCTAATCAAATCTTTTAATTTAAATTGGAAATAAATTTATTTCAATCAATTTAAATTTACATACTTAAATTTGTATTTTAACTGTAACCAACTTCAAATGGGAAATTAGCATAACTATAAAGTGCCATTAATAACTTTAAAAATAAGCTTACATCGATATAAGAATTTATTAATTATTTTAACGATTTCATTCGCGAAATGACCCGCAGATGTCGCCACGAGTGTAAGTATCGCGTTCGAAGGCCACCCTACCGGAGAGAAGGGGAAACGTCGGTCTGAGAGGGCCGTCCATTGGTTTGAAGAGTCAGAGAGAGAGTCAGTCTCTCTTCGGAGTTTTGATTGCTACGTCGACGAATTAACGGATACCTTGAAATAGTTGAAAGTGACCGCAGAGTGGACCCGCATCCGAAGCAGGTAAGAAGCCCACTTACTACTTTCGCGATGAGATCTGGGTTTTTGTAGCTAGAGGTTTAAAACGCGGAGGGCATCGAAGGAGGTTGCTGCGAAACGGCCATTAGAAGCGGGACTGCGTTTTGTTCTCTCTAGCTTCGATCATTGTTGGGATCTGGCCGCTGCCTCTCACTCCGTTGCCCGGGGAACTCTGCACTCTCATATTTTATCCCCTCCCCAGATTCATACGCTACTCTTTTATCAATAGCTCAATTCTCGATTTAAGTTCCCTTTTACCAAGTACATTTAGCGTAGCATTTAATATAAAGCCGGCACAGTTTTACGTCGCTTTAGAGTTGATAAGCGGCGTGTTTTAAACCATTTGCATTGAGCTTTCTCTTTTTCTCTGGCAACCCTGCAGAAGAAATAGCGGGAAATTAGAAAAACGAGAAGACTCGAAAATTATTATCTTGAAAACTACTTTTAATTGGTCCAAATTATTATCTTGCTACTTTAAATTCGTTCAAATTACTATCTTGCTACTTTTAATTCGTCCAAATTATTATCTTGCTACTTTTAACTCGTCCAAATTATTATCTTGCTACTTTTAATTCATCCAAATTGTTATCTTGCTACTTTTAATTCGTTCAAATTATTATCTTGAAAACTACTTTTAATTCATCAAAATTATTATCTTGAAAACTACTTTTAATTCGTCCAAATTATGATTTTGAAAAGTACTCTTAATTCGCCCAAATTATTATCTTGAAATCTACTCTTGATTCGCCCAAATTATTATCTTGAAAACTAATCTTGATTCGTCCAAATTATTATCTTGAAAACTACTTTTAATTCGTCCAAATTATTATCTTGAAAACTACTTTTAATTCGTCCAAAATAATATCTTGAAAACTACTTTCAATTCGTCCAAATTATTATCTTGAAAACTACTTTTAATTCGTCCAAAATATTATCTTGAAAACTGCTTTTAATTCGTCCAAATTATTATTTTTAAAACTACAGTTAATTCCGCAAAATAAATATCTTGAAAACTACTTTTAATTCCTCCAATTTAATATCTCGAAAATTACGGTTAATTCTTTAAATTAACATCTTGAAAACTACGGCTACTTCCTCAAAATAATATCTGAAAAACTACAGTTCATTCCTCAAAAATAATATTTGGAAAACTACGGGTAATTCCTTCAAGTTAATATCTGGAAAATTACGGTTAATTCTTCAAATTAATATCTTTAAAACTACGGTTAATTCCTTAAAAGTAATATTTGGAAAACTACGGTAATTCCTCCTAATTAATATCTTGAAAACTACGGTTAATTCCTCCAAATTAATAACTGGAAAAATAGGGTTAATTCTTCAAATTAATATCATCAAAACTACGGTTAGTTTTTCAAATTAATATCTTCAAAACTACGGTTAGTTTTTCAAATTAATATCTTCAAAACTACGGTTAATTACTTAAATTTAATATCTTAAAAACTACTTTTAATTTCTTCAAATTATTATCTCGAAAACTACTGTTAATTCCTCCAATTTAATATCTTGAAAACTACGATTAATTCCTCAAAAATAATATCAGAAAAATTACGGGTAATTCATCAAAATTTTGGTTTTAAAAACTTCAGTAAATCTCTCCAAATAACTATCTTGAAAACGAGAATGTTTTTTCTCGCGGAAAACTTTTTATTCGTAAAACGTTTAAGGTGAATTTTTAATTCCAACTTGTGAAGAACTGTCAAAAAATATTAGCGTATATGGTAAGAGTCGATTTAGAGCTTTTATTGAAACGTTTAAAGTAATTCTGGAATTAAAAGCGCGGGAAGTGAAAGAGCTTAAAGTATTAGAATGAATACGGAAAAAGTTAAGATGAGCTTATCGGAAAATGTTTTGAAATTTTTTTAATGAATTTTCTTTTTCTAATATTATTCCGGAGAGTATTAAAAGATATATTTAGAAATATTAAGATTGAAGATTTTATGCGGTTTTTATGATTAAATATTGTAAAATATTGGTAAATTGTTAATTTATTTTAACACTTAATGGCATACTGAAACAAAATACGAACTTTTTCGAGATTTTATTTGCACTTTGTAGTGACACAATTTTGCAATTTTTCGAGATATTATTTTGCACTTTTTCGAGACATAATTTGGCTCTTATTCTAAGTATTATTTTGCACTGTTTCGAGATACAATGTGGCCTTTTCAAAGTATAATTTTGTACTTTTCTGAGATACAATTTTGTACTTTTCCAAGATACAATTTTTCACTTTTCCAAGATTCAATTTTTAACTATTTTGAGATATAATGTTGCACTTTTTCTAAGTATAATTTTGCACGGTTTTGATATATAATCTGGCACCGTTTCGAAATGTATTTTGGCACCGTTACAATTTAGCACTTTTACTGAGATAATTTTTAAGCGTTTTCTATCATCTTTTTTGTCGTTTCCCGCGGCGCACTTAAGACAAAAAGCAAAGGTTTTTCGGAAAATTCTAGACTTTTTTACAAATCCGTTTTAATGTAACACGGGAAAAACAACCAAGGTTGTCTCTTCTTATAAATCAATCAAATTTCAAAAATATACTACACTTTGATCTTAGTAGAAGCATAATGATAGATAGCCTAATAATTAATGTGTTTTGATAAAATTTCAAACCCTTTAAGAAACATTTTGGCTCATTAATCGTAATTTATATTTGGAATCTACCAGTAATCCTTGCTAGGCCGGTTAATTTAGTATTTAATATTTACTGAACTACGTAAGTACTAATTACTGTTTCTGCAAACATGGTAAATCAAAAATTCCCAACGAATTAAAATTCACGCGTTTGAACTTCAAATGATACGTTCCATTAGTTCGGAGCCCATTTTGTAAACAAATTTTGTTTATTTTAATCTTTTAATGTTAATTTGAACTTTCCAAAGGCTGTATAATATACCAGGCTTAAAATATCGGGTATCATAGGCATTTTAAATTCCAAAGCCTACTCTTCCAAAGGATCCTTTTGCGTCTAGACAAGAAAATCTAGGATCGTATTCCCTTTCGTGATTGATAGCAGACAATGCCGTTTATTTCAAGCCCTTAAACAATAGATGATACGGACTTTTAGGTCAAATAATTTTTGGAAATTGGGGAAAAGGCAATTTTAAGATTTTCGAAAATGTCAAGGAATTCAATTTTATCTTGAAAAATATTTTTAAAGGGATTATTATTTATAATATTATTAATATTAATATTTAGTGCCTTTAACCTAGGAGCAACAAACACAAGGAGAACGAAGCTAGTCTTTAAACACGCTAACGCAGTGTTGTGTACAAATTTCATTGGACGAGCCTTTAAGCTGAACGTTTTGCAGGCGGGGGGAAGACAATTTCCGAATTTTCCCCTTCCGACGGCAGCAGGCGCTAATGCGTATAGCCAATGAAAATTGTACGCAAGAAAATCCATGACTTTTGACGGGTTGCGTTCTCCTTGTGTAGGGTGCTGTGTTTGTTGCTCCTAGCTTTATCGTTCTGGCCATTTTTTTAAACGATGCAATTTTTTTTTGTTAAATTATATAAACAAGATAGTGGTATTATTTATAAAAACATTAAGAATAACTTTATTTACAGTTTTTTTTAGAAATATAAGTAGAATACTCTATTAAAATTATATATTTACTCTAAAGGATACTTTGGAATAGATATAGAAAATATTTGCTCAGGACATTCGCAATTGTTTTAGCGTATTGACTTGTCAAATACGAAAGTGCTTGAGGTCGAGAACTGGTTCGTTTCACGGAATTACTTCCAATCTTAAGGAACAACAGTTGTAAGATATTTCACAGGCCCGTTAAGCCAATAATTTCTCGCCCATTCGACTAAGTCCGGCTTTTAGGTAATTGACTTTAATTTCATAAGGGCCCGATAGCCCTGGCCCGCTGAAATATTCCAGGCTTAATCCAAACAGGGCGACTCAATTATCAAAATCCAGTCCAAAGACGTTGTCCACCCTCCGAGTTCTTAATCAAAGAGAAGGAGATTTCCGAGGCCCCCGCTAGAAGGCGCTGACGAGTGGGCCCGCTCCGAATGATAACGGATCAGGAGGGCTAAAGACTCCCTATGGCGGCCAACATGGCGCGTTCCCAGTTGCCATGGAAACCCCGACTAGAAATATCGCTCGCTGGTTGCGGCTTTCCCAGCCGCCGCATTGTGTCCGTGTATACCCCGATTCTACATCCCCCGCGAAGAGACCCGGACAGCGTGGCGAAAGGCCGGGATGCAGGTACAGTCGGCGAGATCAACGTCGTACTTCCGTTGTCATCTTACAACGTCAACGCTCGCCTATGCATTGAAGTAGACCGATTTGAGATGAGCGAGAAGGGAATGCTATAAGCGCGGAGATAGGCAAATCAGAGGGGCAAAAAACCTCGCCCCCTACCGTAACGTCATTGGTAGGAGCCCCCCCTAGTGGGCAAAAGTAGTAAATCAAATATATTCCGCTGTTTATTTTGGAGAGAGCGAAGACCGAAAATAGAATAGACTTTTCGCGGAGAAAGTTAGGCCTTGGTCGTTAGTCGTAATATATTCGCATTTCGCTTTCGTGGCCCAATTCGTTGGGAAGCCCCATTTCCAGGGAAGAGAAACGCAATTTAAGGCTTCTTTTCTATAATCCTATCTGCCTCGGATACAACGGCCCTCCCGTGGGTAGTTGTAACGTAGGATTGTTTAACCCGTTTTGTCGCTTAGACGTTGATACAGACTTTGTTTCGCGACAAAACGTGGGCGCCACCATTGCTGCTTCTACCGCTCCCTACGTACCACCATTCCCGCTCTATATGTTCCACCATTCCTGCTCACTGGGTTCCAAAATCCCAACTCACTATGCCCCGCGATTCCCGCTCACTGTGTTCCGAAATCCCCGTTCTATATGTTCCGCCATTCCCTCTCACTCAGTTCCAAAATCCTCGCTCACTACGTACCACCATTCCCACTCACGGTATTCCGAAATCCCCGCTTACTACGCCCCGCCATCTCCACTCACTGTGTTTCGAAATTCCCACTGTATATGTTAATCCTACATTCCCACTCAATGTGTTCCTTAATTCCCACTCATTATGTTCCACCATTCCGGCTCACTACGCCTCACCATTCCCACTCATTATGTTCCACCATTCCCGCTCACCGTGTTATGCAATTCCCGCTCTATATGTTCCGCCATTCCCGCTCACTACGTCCCGCCGTTCCCGCTCAGTGTTCCTAAATTCCCACTCATTATGTTCCACCATTCCGGCTCACTACGCCTCACCATTCCCCCTCACCTTGTTCCTTAATTCCCCCTCACCTTGTTCCTTAATTCCCACTCATTATGTCCCACCATTCCCGCTCACCGTGTTATGCAATTCCCGCTCACTACGTCCCGCCGTTCCCACTCAGTGTTCCTAAATTCAAACTCATTATGTTCCACCATTCCGGGTCACTACGCCTCACCATTCCCATTCACTGTGTTCCGAAATTCCCGCTGGGTATGTTAATCCGAAATTCCTACTCACCGTGTTCCTAAATTACCACTCACCATGTCCCACCATTCCACTCATCGTGTTCCTAAATTACCGCTCACCATGTCCCGCCCTTCCCGCTCACTGTATTCCTAAATCCCCGCTCTCTACGTCCCGCCATTCCCACTCACCGTGTTCTGAAATTCCCGCTCACCATTTCTCATCATTTCCGCTCACTGTGTTCCACAATCCCCGCTCACCATGTCCCGCCATTCCCACTCACGGTGTTCCGAAATTCCCACTCACTTAGTAGTGATTGTAAGTGTGGATTTTGAACTATTCTTCCTATAATCATCCTCAGCTGCTTTTGCTAGAGTGTTTTCCACTTTTTAAATATGACTGGTTTCCAAATATGCTTCTTAATACCGTATGGCAATAAATTTGACCAAATTATAAAATTAAATATCATTTTACAAATTACAAGGGTCCAACTAATCACATTAATTTAAAAACGAAGTATATCGATATACACATTTTTTATATTTTTTTTATAGAAACGTTTTATTCATACCAAATATTAGTAATATGGTAATCGTTGATTTTATAAAGGGGAGGAGCTTAGCTTTAAAATGTCTACGACACTTGTCTAGCTTTAACAAGTCTACGAGTGCGAGCTAGAATTTTGCAGTGGTGATGCAAATCGCTCGTGCCAAGAATAATCAAATAAAGCTCTGCCTCCTGACGTAAAGAGCAAAATTTTAAAAAGTTGGCTCAGACCACAAGTTATTTGTAAAATTAACTATTTCAGTTTAGAAGAAATTCTGGGTCACTGAAAAGTATAGATTTAAGCGAGAAATTATATATATTACACTTATTTTTAAAGATTAATATTAAATGGATTTACAGACAATACTTTTAATAGGCACCGTGGTACGCGCGCTTTTCGACATTAAACCTTGGCTCGAATAGAAGTTCACTTATCTCAGTTTTGTAAACATATAAATACTTGAATTGATGCGAAATGATAGAGACCAGTTTCGTGAAGAACATTATAAATTCTCCAAGACTAGCAGTGTGAGAACGAATCGGAATCTGGTTTTGTTTATTATCCGAGTGGGCGTCGTCCATTTTTCTTGCTCCGGCAGCGGCTGCTAATTCTCGTTGTTGTTCAGTCAATGAATTTGAAAATTAGGATTATGTATTACAAGAGCGTTTTAAAAATAGAGGTGAAAAGCAGGGTTGGCACAATTTTGCCAAGGTGGAAAAAACCTGGTGGAAAAAACTAGATTTTCCGCGGTTTTTCCACCTATTGTTTTCCTGTTAAAAACCGTGTGGAAAATCGTACTTCCTTGGTTTTTTCCATCTCTAGTGGCAAAATTCAATAAAAAATAAATAATAAAAGCAGTATATTCTTCTATTCTATTCACTCTTCTCCCGGCCTTTTTGTCATCTTCTATTTTCAATGACCAAATTAGTCACTTAATAGATATATCAATTATTAATTTAGCATGAAAAGAGTTTTTTCCGATTTTTACCAGTTTTTCCCACGTGTCCTGGCCATTGAGTTGGGAATAAATAGAGGTACAACTAAATCTGGCTGGCGCGGGACCAATTTCATTCAATATGGAGACTTTATCAACTATATCGTTCAATCGTGGCGACATCTGTCTCTAGTGGTGGCAACTATATTGCAATTGAATTTTTGCGCGAATCATATAACTTTACAAAATATAGATGGCGCGACCGCCTAATTATAAAGATGAATTTCGTACAGTCTTCTCAGAACAGGTCCCGCGTAACCATGACAACCGAAATCGTAATTGTAATTCTAGCAGTATTATTCCCAATTCAATGGTCCTGGCAAAAACCAGTTTTTGCCGGGTTTTTGCCAACCGTGGTGAAAAGCGACATAAATATTGCACCACGGTGTAAATGCACCATAGCCATTCTGAATGTATTCATATATCACTTTTTGATTGAAGTCAGTGGTTTTCAACCTGTCCGCGAGATGGCTGTGGGGGTTCCACGGAAACATTTAAAAATATACATAAAAAGGTTAAAATCCTAAATAACAAATTTATAATCTAACCTATACTACTTCATATATGTGTGGTTTTGGTTAATAAATTGATATAGTTCTGCAGTTTTGTTTATAAATAATTATAAATAGTATTTTTATAAATAATAATTCATTTTTTTATAAATAAATTATTATTATAAAAAATAATAATTTTTTTTATAAATAAATTATTATTATAAATAATAATTAATTTTTTTTATAAATAAATTATTATTATAAATAATAATTTTTTTTTATAAATAAATTATTATTATAAATAATAATTTTTTTTATAAATAAATTATTATTATATATTATAATTTATTATTTTATAAATAAATTATTATTTATAAAAAAAAATAAATTATTATTATTTATAAAAAAATAAATTATTATTATTTATAAAAAAAAATAAATTATTATTATTTATAAAAAAATAAATTATAATTATTTATAAAAAAAAATAAATTATTATTATTTATAAAAAAATAAATTATTATTATTTATAAAAAATAAATTATTATTATATATTATTATTTATTTTTTTATGAATAAATTATTATTATCTGCAATGTTTCATCTTACCAGATTCAGTTAGCTTAACAATTATCTGATTTATACGCTAAGTGTATATATAATCTGATGAAAGCCAATTAAAATAAACCGTAATTAAAATTTTGAAACAAAATTTAATCCGGAATATAGAATATCGGAAATCCGCTCACATTCAGTCTGTCGGCTTACAATGAATTAGTTTCGTACTTAAACTTAGAAATATGAATGACCCGTATCCTGGAATGGAAAACTGTATTCCCTCAATGCGGTAACGTAGCTCAAGCTAAAACTTTAAACTAAGCCTATATCACCATCTTAAGGCAGGCAGTGTTACTAGATTAACATATATGCGTGTACATATAATCTCTAATTACAACAATATATATTTACCATGATTTTTCTGTTTTTTACTTTTGGAAAAAAACAGTATAGTTGTGTTCTTGGAAAATTAAATTGAACGCTTTTCCTTGTTTCATTGTAACAACTAGCAGACGAAAATATTTTCTTAAGTTCAAACGTTTTCCGCTAGATGTCTATGTTTTATTAAGTTCAATGGTTTCACGTTAACAAGCCTACCTACCCAGTCTACTCCATAATTTCCTCATAGATAAAACAATCTGGTTTGCATTTTGACCCTATTCAACCAATCTGATAATATCTGAACGTAAATACAGATTATCTGATATCTGAACTATATTAATTATTTCTTCGGTTCAGATAACTAAACTCTAATCTGCAATCGAGAAGCACTAATAATTGTTGATCTTTGGGAAAATTAACTTGAATTAAAATTTAAATGTCAGGCTGCATGAGCGTATATTAGTTTGTGGTAATAGGGATATGTCGGCTCGCGTGTCATGCAGGGCTTGCCACCATTTTCCTACGCATTGTAACCCGGCCACCTGTTTAAGGCATTAAACGTCGCTAGATGACTTGGGCCTAAGGTGGTGCCAAGGGTATTAGCCTAGCTGATTATTATTGTTATTAATATTATTATTATTATTATTACATGTCTTCCATTTGGAGACACTAACAAGGAGACGACCCGAGGTGGAACACACCGATTTTGTTCAAACTCGGGGGTTTGGTAGACCTTCATGTAACTTGAAAAACTCCAAAGGGAAATGTTTCCATAGGCAACTGTTTGGCCATGGCAACCAAAAATGTTTTTGACTACACAAAATGGATATTTTCCCATTGAAAATAACACGGGAAATCTGATCAATTTTTTAAATAGGTAAAAATAGAAAATATAAATAAAAAAGTAATGAAAGAGTTCGAAATTAAAATGGTCAGATTCCCATGTTATTTTCAATGGGAAAATTTCCATTTTGTGTTGTCAAAAACATTTTTGGTTGCCATGGCAAAACGATTGCCTATGGAGACATTTCCCTTTATGGTTTTTCAAGTTACATGAAAGTCTAACAAACATCCGAGTTTGAACAAAATCGGTGCGTTACACCTCGGGTCGTCTCCTTTGTAAGTACCTGGAAATAGCAACATCCGTTAAAACTAACAGCGTCATGTATGTTTCTCATTACAGGGTGAAATAGAAATAGCGAGATAGAACGGAAGTCAGCATGATTGTCAGCGGAAGGACCACCTCGGTGGCCTCTCACCTTCTACTCTTCCTCCTAGCACTCCACACAATCAACGCTAAGGTAAGTCTCTCCGCTTTTCAATTAAACCACCTAAGTGATACTTTAACACATCCCTCGCGCTTAATTAAAACGAAACGCTATCTATTTTACTGAAATAGACGTTAATAAAACACACCCCAGCCCGTAAAACACCCTTATATAAACTTAAATGACACAGGCATTTACAGGCAAAGCACTTCACACCGTTGAAATTTGCATAAAAAAAGCAGGTAAGTCCAAACGCGTTAAAACCAGAAAAAGAACACGTCCTGTATATCACATTACCGAAAGAGACCAGGTCCTTTAAATAAATATACCTAAAAAAATCCTTTTAAAAAAAGGTCCTTTTAGAAATAGGGTTCGTATAATATCTCACTTACTGGCCCAACCCCCGTTTCAAAAAAGAGGCCTTAATACGAACGGGGGTCTAGGCTCCATATTTTTCAAACAAGTATCCTACTTAAAAATCAATCCGATTCATTTTTTTGAAGAACGTGGATTGAGAACCTATATTCGGGGTGGCCGATAGTCAAAGCAAAAGATGGGGCGGGGGTACGAAAACTTTGCCTTTTTGGACAGCGGTATCCATCCATCTTAAAAAAAGGCGAAAGGATTCGTTTTCAATCAATATCGGAGGAGCTAGACAGGGGGGGGGGCAAGTTCTTCTCTTTTGGGCCTCCAACACCGTTTATGTAACTTAACGGATGGGTTCTTACGCGTGGCAGCGCGTAAAAGCCTTTTTACGGAAAACCTAGAGCGCAAAAACTATTTTCCTCCGTCGCTACCCCCTCCCCCCTTACCTCATCCATTGCCAAAAGTTCCTTGGACCTTACCAGACCTAGATCCGCCTAGGCCCACCGAAACCTACTCCGACCCCTCTAGAAGAAGAGTGTTAAAGATTTTTCTTTAAAGGAATAAAAATCCTTTCTCTTTTAGCCGGGGATGGAAACGGAATGGGGCTGACTTTGCAGCGTTGCGCAATGCGCTCTCACCTTTTGGAAGGTTTAGAGACGGTTAAGCACCGACAAAAATGATTCTTTTGACCTACATATGTCTTTAATACCGCCATCTATATGCGGGATTCTTACTGGTTGTATCAAATACTCGAGAATACGTGGGGAGACCATCTTCGATCGTGGCTCCCCCATCGGTTTGGTCCCTCTTACCTCCCACCTCCTCTGGTGGTCATTTCCGACTAGACCCCGGGGATCATTTTCGTATATACCGCCCTCCAAAAGGTCTACCCCAACCCCCCCGAAAGAGGTTTTTGCCATTGGTCAGAAGAGACCCCTCGCGACAGGAAATGATCTAAAAATGGCACGCGGATTGATTCGAAAGTCTAAAACGAGACAGACGTACCCCCGTCAACTTTCGGCCCCACATTTTCCCAAATTACTCAATTTATCTTCTAGAAATAGTCCCCTTTTCGCGTTCTACTTACAGCTACGTACTCTCGCCGATAAATATCAGGGGCGCGTCAAAACTCTAAGAAGGAATTCTTCTCTTGAGAATATTAAAACGATTCTTCTAAAGATGAAATTCATATTCATCCACAAACATATCATAATTGATGTTTATTTTCTAATGGACTAATCTACTTATTCGCTAATATTATCATCCTTTGCAATGCAGTCCATAGGTGGTTCCTTTTAACTTAACATTGCGTATATACTAATCTCCACCACTCTCCCTCTATTCGGCTATGCAACTCGGTTTGAAATTTTTAATGTTTAGGCTTAGTTTCTCTATTCGGTGTTATAGTCGCGGGTCAGATTTCCCGCACGGTACTGACGAGTCCCAAATTCGACGAAATCGGTCTACCGTAGGAATTTCTGGCTAATTTATTTAATTTAATTTAGTTTTGCACTCGAAGATCTATTTGGTCCGAGTTTCGCGTCTTTGGTTTGCTCGAAGACCTATCGGTATGAGCTATTAGTAAGTTTTTTTTTAAATTTCTTCAAATTTGTTTAGGGTTTAGCTTTATTATCCCTTTTCTAATGGACTAATCTACTTATTCGCTAATTTTATCATCCTTTGCAATGCAGTCCATAGGTGGTTCCTTTTAACTTAAAACTGACTAGAATATTAGCTGGTAATTTTATATATAATAACCATCCGTTTTTGAGCAAGTGAGAATGCTTGGAGCCATTAAATCTTTGGCTTTCATTAAAGTGATACCACATTACCAAGAATGTATATTATCATATGTAACATAACTACTCATAAGTGTGCCTCTGTTTCACATCTCTGTATTAAAATTTTAAATGAGACCTTGTTTCACAGCCACCAAAGAAAATACAGACTAACACGTAAAACTGGTTTTAATTTCCTTACCTCCCCGCCAGAACTAGTTTTGATGACGATAAAACCGTTATCGATTGCGAAGTGACGTCAATTACGTCATATCCTCGCAACAAGGTCTCATTGAGAAAAAGTAATTTCTGGCACACTTATGATATCATTTATAAAACATTTCTATGGACTTCCTACAAAATTTCAATGAAGTTTTTAAAAGCTCTAATAGTTTTATAGAGTTCTCTATAAATATTTCTATAGAAAAGACCGTAGAAAATATCTGTAGAGCTGCCTTAAACATTTATAAATAGGTCGATCGAAAACGTCAGTGAGTGAAAATTTAATTTCACCCATCTTGTCAAGATTAACTTCCCTTTCGTCCAAACGTCGTCTGTTCAGTCGTCTTCTGTCAGACTCTTAAAATTTAAGGTGGCGATGACGTAGCGGAAATGAGTCTTGACAAGATAACGGAACGAAATTTCGACAAACTTATACTTGTCTAAGACTGTATAAAATCGAACTTTCAAGTGTTCAAGTGGCAGTCAAGTGGATGGTAAATTTCAAAATTGGTTAAGAAGGCACTAAAATAATTAAAATTTAAGACAGATACAGTTTATAATTTATAAATATATATATAAAAATAGATAAAGGTTCAGTTGGAGGTCAAGGTCAAGATCGCATAGAAGCAAAGATTGTACAGACCTCGTACCCTAGATTCAAAATCACTGCCTCAAGCTTAGTCAATGGCGTTAACCCACTTCCTGCCGGAACTCCGAAAAAATTAGCCCCATAGTTACCATGGTAACCAACTATAGATAGTGCTCTGTGGCAACCGATGGAGGCCCATTTTTCAGGAGGTCACGGGCCGGAAGTTACAAAATCGTCAATCGGAAAGCTCTCTAAATTCGAATTTAGTTATATTTTACCTTTGATAGACGTAACTAACCCGAGGTGTTTAATACCGATTTTGTTCAAAATCGGGCGTATATGATATATGAAATTTCCTAAAAGGAGACGTTTGCACTACCCATTCGATTTGCCATGGCAACCGCAAATGTTTTTGACCACTTAAAACAAAAAAAAATCCCTATTTTACCCAAAAATTTCCCCAAACTTGATGAAATTTAGCTAAATGTGGTCCAAATTACTCATTTCGTGATTTTCAAATTTAAAATTTTTAATGAAACCGAGAAAATCCCGTGCTTTTTTAAATTGAGATTTTTTGTTTTAAGTGGTCAAAAACATTTTCATTTGCCATGGCAAATTGAATGCGTAGTGCAACGTCTCCGTTTGGGAAATTTCGTATCTCATATAGGTCTACATGACTCCCAACTTTGAACAAAATCAGCTTTGCAAATGGTATATTTTTCCCAACTCTGATTTAAAATTGAATAAAGTCAGATAATAAATATTTCGCATATAAAAATATTAATATTATCTAAATGATAATTTATATGAAAATGTAGACACAAAAAAGCCCCAATTAATTCCCTCAGATTGAGAAGTATAACTTCAAGGTGCCATGGACCAAGAATTTATTGGACTCACTGTTCAGGCTTTAAAAAGCACGCGGTAATACTGAAAATACGAAGTCACGGATAATTTTAGTTCAATGTGGACAAACTTGGCGTCGCTGAAGTCGATTTCCGGCGTAGTTTCGTAGACCGTTCACGTTCAATTTCGAGAAAATGGCGCCGTTGTTGTCGGTTAAATGATGAGGCTTAGTAAGTTTTTGTACATTCATTTTTGAAATTGGTTCTTTAAGAGTTTAATTAATGGTAATTAACCATTGTGTTAAATAAAAATAACTAGTAAGTCACGTATGGCTGAGGTTTTTTATCAAATTCACTAAAATCCTTTTCATGTCTAAACTTAAAAAAATTAATGAACTAAACCTAGCCTAACTTTCCCGCCTAAGCCCCGACTAAGCCTCTCGCAGTGATAGTTGAACAGAATTCTTGAGGCGCTTCAAAGTGGCTGTTGTACCTCAGTAAGCCTTCCGATTTTGGCCACGTCTACCGTGTCAAAATATTTGGAACAGCTAGTTAGTCCCTTCAGATTCTAGGTCCATAATGGTGCTAACATTAAAAATTTCCATAGTTCTTAGTGACTTATACGAATTCTTCATAGTATCAAGCTTCCACCCTAATCAAAATTTATATCGAAACATTTTAACGCCCAAAAACACTAAACGAAATGTGGGGTATAAATATTTACAATATGTAAATAAAGGGCCGTTTAGAATTCTGTTGAAAAAAATTACGTTTACATTGAAGTTTTTCGGTCCCAAACTCGAAACAGGATTCCCGATGGATTCGCAAACCGTAACTCACTCGATAGAAATATTAAACAAGCCACGTCTAACCAGACAGTAAACGTGACGGGTGTCGCTGGGGTACAGTCAATACGTAAAAAAATAACAGGCCTATTTCATTCATACCGAAATATCATCGAGACCGAAATACAGTTAACTTTAGAAGGTGCAAAAAAAAAAAACATACAAAAACTAAAAAGTTGAAAAACCAAAAAATCTATTTCGTAATAGGCTTCTGCCGCGGCTAAAATAAGCTGTCACTGTGCCGTAAAAAAATAACGTTAGGTTTTTTTCGAGGAGGGGAGGGGGGAAAAGAGGGAAGTTGAATGTTTCCCTGATGCATAATTTGCATAATCATCCGTGCACAGACAAGTAAAGCTCGGCTCTTTTTCGACGAGAAAAATGAACCGAATATGCCTTTTTTTATTTTATCCCCTTCTGAATTTTTATTTTTTTGCCTTGATTCTTGAATTATCCAGAGAATGGGCTAAGTTTACTTTTTTTTTTAATATTTCGTAGAATAATGAAAAATGTTTTTTAAAGGGGGGGGGTGACTACAGGGGTGGAATAGACCAATCGTAAATACGCTACGAAAACGTGTTTTCGTATTTTTTTCTTAGCGGTGGTTTTTTATATTTAGAAAATTCGAAAGTAATTTCGCCGTCTCTTGGGTTTAAAAAAAAACGAAGTGAACTCCAAGATAGTTTAATATTAAAGATGACTGTTTGTTGGGCGGTTTAATAATAAAAATTAAATTACGGGAAAATGAAATATCGTAGTCATGAAGTCATTTTTAATTTATTTTCCTTCACATTTTTTTATTAAATTATATATATCTTTTTCTTGGAAGAAAGATTTTAATCCCTGTTAGTCATGATGTTTAATTTTCAATACCGCTTTTGATAAAAGAATAACAAGAACGTGTTTAGGTAACTGAGAACGTATGAGGTGACTAGTTTATAGACTATAGAAGTACAGACGTAATTAATTTAAATAAGGTTTGGTGGCACCATCATTAATGTAAACTTTTAAAAATGAGGTTTAAATATGAAAAAACTGTGATAGTAAATTTCCCAAGTTTTTGGCTCGCGTGGCATGAAGGGCTTGCTCCCACCCCCCTACGCGTTGGTGGTGCTCTGGGTATTAGCCTAGCTGATTTTTTATTATTAATATTTAATATTTCAGCTAAAATTAATTCAATAAGAACCTTCAAAGCTTGTTAAAACTGATCACAGATGGCGCATCACGCGACCTTTAAAAATTTTGTCGAAGATAATTTCTTTTTTTATAGTAACATTACGAGTCTCTTTGGATTTATGTGGTCTCAGACGGAATAAATCTACTTACATACTAATTAATAATTTACCAACGTTTTTCTCTACTTTTGATGAATTAAATCGTTAAATTAAGATTTAATTGAAATTACCATAACTAAATTTTTAGTTAAATTGATCTTTTCCTTAACTATTTAAACACTCTTCACAAATGAAAGGTTTTACGGGCCCATACCAGATGGCGCTATGTAATTTGAAAAATGGAAAATTTTCGTTTGAAAGAGAAGGTATATTCTCAGTACAATAAACACGTTCTTCGTCTTAAACAAATACTACTTGGTATTAACATTTACATTCAAAATTTGAACACGCCCTTTAGACATAATAATCGATATTTTTTATTGAAATGCTCTAGGAAAATAAAATACTAATCTAAGTAATAGACCCGCAAACAAAAGATTTCTAGGCACGAAAAGCCATTTTCTGCTCCAAAAACAGACTCGAAAAATCGCAAATACCTTCTTTTCCAGTTATTTTGCACCTGTCAATTTATACTGCCAAAAAAGCATTCCTTTCTCCCGAAAGTATTATCAAAAGTCCATACATAATTTATCTTGATGGAAGTAAAAATATTATTATTTTCCTTTTCATTTCTCCGAAACTCTAAACTGCTTTCGGTGATGACGCATTTCCGTCGCACGCACCCCGGGACCCATATTACCCGACAAACAGTCCAACTTGGGAGTGTTGCGAAACGTATATTTATAGGGTAAAGTCTGCCACGTTTTCGCTCTCAATATCATTGACTGAATCGTGTATTTCGGGATTACAATCTCGGAACTTTTTTCGTCGCATGCAATAGTGCGATTTGAATTATGAATTGAGTTGGGGTAAAAACACACATATCTTGATAGGGTTAGGACTAAGGCTGACCCCGATTTTTTACGGGACTAAATTGATCTTCTCTTCGCGGACGACGATGTTTGTAGATCGCAAAGGTCAAAATCTATTTATATTTACATATTCAAATTAGAATGACTTTTTTTATGTAACGTGTACGCGCGGCTTTATGACTGTTTCAATATTGTATGTCAATACTGATTGAATGGGAAGAATGCGATTCAATATTTGTTATCTTGGAAACAAATTAGTTATACCCTTACTAAATATTCTATAGAAATGCTATATAAATGTATAATATTTCACAGAAATTCGATATAATTGTAAAATATTCTGTAGAAATTTTTCAATTCAATTCAATTATTTTTCAATTCAATTTTATATAAATGTAAAATATACCATAGAAATTCGATATAAATGTAAAATATACCATAGAAATTCGATATAAATGTAAAATATACCATAGAAATTCGATATAAATGTAAAATATACCATAGAAATTCGATATAAATGTAAAATATACCATAGAAATTCGATATAAATGTAAAATATACCATAGAAATTCGATATAAATGTAAAATATACCATAGAAATTCGATATAAATGTAAAATATACCATAGAAATTCGATATAATTGTAAAATATTATATTCAAATTTTATATAAATGTAACATATTCTATTAAAGTTTTTCGCCTTGAAGGCCTATCGGCCGAAGTACCGCATATTTTTCCCCATTAAAGTTTAGTTTTCTCCCCTACTTATTGGTCTCTTTACTTGTTCGCGTTTTTACTCCTCACTCTCTAGACCATTGGTGGTTCTCGTGTTTTTGCTCTAAAATATTCTATACCAATTTTATATAAATATAAAATAATCTACAATAATTTTTACATAAAGGTCCAATAATCTTTATAAATTCTATATAAAGGTCAAATAATCTTTAATATTCTATATAAATGTAAAATTTTCTATAGATATTCTGTAGATATTCGATATAAATGTAAAATTTTCTGTAGATATTCGATATAAATGTAAAATTTTCTATAGATATTCTGTAGATATTCGATTTAAATGTAAAATAATCTATAGATATTCTGTACATATTCGATATAAATGTATAATATTCTTTAGATATTCTGTACATATTCGATATAAATGTAAATTATTCTATAGATATTCTGTACATATTCGATATAAATGTAAAATATTCTATAGATATTCTGTACATATTCGATATAAATGTAAAATATTCTATAGATATTCTGTACATATTCCATATAAATGTAAAATATTCTATAGATATTCTGTACATATTCGATATAAATGTAAAATATTCCATAGATATTCTGTACATATTCGATATAAATGTAAAATATTCTATAGATATTCTATATAAACATAGATTCTATAGAAGTTCTACACAGATTAATTGCTAAAATATAAAAATATTTATGTAGAATTTTTGGGTTATTTTCAATAGATATTGAAAAACGTATATTCTAAGGAAATATTTAGCTAAGTCTTTTCATAATCATGTATATAAGATTTTTTAAGAAGTCTGTTGCAAATATTTTTGTATGTTTAGTGCCAAGCTAGTGATTTTCTTTTGAATTTCGATATACTCTTAGTTTCTTGTTTATTTATTCAAGTGACGAGTTGCAAAATGCCTTTCAATGTATTTGTATAGCGGATAAGCAAATATTTAGGGGCTAAGCCCGTGAAATTTGCCGCTATTTCTAAAAGTACTTTTATCACATAAAATATCTAAGCAGACCATTTTATATCTCAACAACGATGCTACAAAAAGTCATTTAATTTACGTAGAAAAAGCGCGAGTTTTCGGTACAAATTTAGAGTCTTGATTTTATTATATTTTTATTTCTACATTTTACATTTTGTTTTGGGGATAGTGGCGTAAATTGCGATATCGTTGTTTAATATTTTTCTGCAGTAAAACACCTTACCTACTAAAAATACGTCAATTTACATATTTTCATCAAGTTTTGTGTAAACAAAAGAATGAGTACATAAATTATTGTATTTAAAAATTGTTATTGTATTTAAATATTTATAGTTAAACCTTGATTAGAAAAACATGACGTTCTTTAAAACTTCACCAACAAATGCGTTTATGTGGCCAACACGTGAAAAATTGTTGTCCATTCAGACGGAGCAATTTGGTTCACAACCAGTGTTGACCAACAAAATTTCCAAAAACGTTGTCTCATATCGTTTTTTAAAAGGCGTAATTTTCAAATAAGAGCACCCACAGATAAAGAAACTATCTCGCAACTTACGGGCTTTGCACTGAAGCTCGTGCGGATAAATCATCATGTTAATTCATATAGAAAAATGTGCTTTTTTCTGTCCAATCGTTAGTCCTTAGTTGTAAAATATTAGAAACAAGGTTGCCATGATCGTTTTAATGTAGAAGCGGATGTTAAATTTTTAGGTGGGAAAATATTTTATGGAAATACCAATTTTTTAACAAGCCTCTTCAAGCAAGCTCTTACTACATGGAGTGGTTAGCACTTTCGCCTCGCAGCAAGAGGAGCCGGGTTCGATCCCAGCTTGTGGCACTGGGTGAAAACTCGTAACAACTCTTTCCGCGTTGAGTTTGCAAGTTATCTCCCCACTGGTTTAAGGGGTTTTCCCTTCCATAAAAACTTGTTGAGGTTAACGGTTATAGTTAGTGTAGGGAGCTGTTGGCTCGCGTCGCATGAAGGGCTTGCCAACACCCTCCAACGCATTACAACCCGGCCACCTGAAATAAAGGCTTTAAAAGTCGCTCGAAGACTTAGGCCTAAGGTGGTGCCAAGGGTATCAGCCTAGCTGATATCAGTGACAGATAATCAATTTCACTCAACTCTAATCTAATAATATTTAACATAGATCACTTTATGTAGCGGACTATTTTTTCCGGCGGAGGCTGAAAAATACCCGCCTTCGTAGTGGTCGAAGGTAACATTGAATTCGAGTATAGCTTTTGTTGAACCTAGCCAGGAATCCATACTTCTACTTGGAATGCATACAAATTATTGTAAATAAAAGCGTTAAAGGTGCTTATTAAATTAATATTTATTTAAAATATTAAATATTAATAATAAAAAATCAGTTAGGCTAATACCCAAGGCACCACTTAATACTTAGCCCATGTTAAAAGCGACTTTTAATGCCATTAATTCAGGTGGCCGGGTTACAATGCGTAGGAGGCTGGTGGCGAGCTCTTCATGCCAAGCGAGCCAACAGCTCCCGACACTCAATATTACCGTTAACCTCAACATGGTTTTTTTAAAGAAAGGGGAAACTGAAGAACTCGGGGCAAAACCCCTTTAACCCGTGGGGAGATAACTTGCAAACTCTACGAAGAAGGAGTGGTTCCGAGTTTTCACTCACAATTTTTCAGTGCCACAAGTGGGATTTGAACCCGGCTCATATTGCTGCGAGGCGAAACTGCTAACCACTACGCTACCCCACCTGAAGGCAGAGATTTAAAATTCATTGATCCAATCCCTTTAAAAAACACAAAAATTTCTGTACAATTCTTAAGCCGTTATCTAAATCACGAGAATCCATTATTATTTAAAAATCATTAAAAAAAAACGTCCGACACACAATCAAAAGCTTTCCACCCGTGAACATTTCACCTTCAAAAATGACATAATCGATTTTGGAGCTGGGAGAGATATTGTCGCCCCTAATGTCTTCATTGTCAGGTGAGAATTGCCACGTCGCGTTTAAACAATGTCAAACATCAGTTGTAACAGCTCGCGTTTAAGTACGGCTCGTAACGAGATAACTTCACCGCGGGACAAGAGACCATCAGTTCCCCCGACAGTGTCCCCAAGGACCCGTTACGCCACACGCGGAAACGTCAAAATTTCTTAACCATAAAATATCGACGTCTTACGACGGGACAACTTGTCAATGAAAGGTAAGACGGGGTACACTGTTTATCCAACGCGGTAACTGCTATTACGGTTAGACGCGGATGCGGGCTTTGTCAAACACTAACCAGGATTAGTGTACACGCCGTTGGTAATAAAATGTTCTATCTAAGACAATGGTCGATGTACCGTTGAACTCGCGAGTACCGTACGTACCACGCTACGGTAGGAAAGCGACATTACGGGGGCGATAATAGTGTGAAAGCTGGAAGGCTGTAAAATGGATAATAAAGTACCGGTGAAATATTTGAGCAGGGAGCGAAAGCCGGATGTTCGGAATTCCCCGGAGGAACTTATCGACGCGGAGGGTTACATTCCGCCCCGGCAAGTAGTGCCGGGATGGGTCACGTGGTGGGGAAACTTCCGCCAGGGGGCGTTTAGAAATTCATTATACGATAAGGCGAGCGATTTATGGACGAAGCGTGATTATGGTCGTGAAATATCGTTTTATGGTCTTCTTCACTTCGGTTCGCCTTCAAAGTAGCTTCTACCGTGATACACGTGCCACGTTGAGAAAACCATTATAATCACGTGGCCTGCACGAAATTCCACCTTCCGCATTGTTATTTCTATAATATTTATGGGTTAATGGCTTACGAACCTTCGTTTGGTTTAAAACATTCACCAGTCGGAGCAAACGACATCTGGCGGGGATTCTAATTTTCATTATTATCCTGACCGACTCAAACATCGACAACGTGCGGCGGAAATTCGTAAGAGTTAAAAAAGTAGCTAAATTATTTGACTTGATTGAAGTTTGGAAAGTACGAGTCCAAATTCCAAAATTTGACCTTTGACCCGTGATATTTGAGGTAACAGGTTACTCTGAAAATAGCTGTAGCCAGGAATCCATACCTTTACTTGGAATGCTTTACTGCCGTATGGCGTATGGTAAGATCACTCTGACGGCTTTGGCCCCTCTGCGCGCGCTTCCCTCTCAAGTTGTTGTGTGACAATCTGTCGCCAGAAGTTGAGGTATGGGTTCCTACTGTAGCTAATAAATTCAATGTTATTTAGAATTACGAGTAATGAAGTACGATGTCTTCTAGTCTTTAGTAGTGGCATAGACTAAGAAACGTGCTCACATTTCTTACAAGGAGGCATCCCTAAGTGTAACCCACCGATTCATGTATGTAAACATTTTTCGTTGCCATGGCAAAACGGTTGCCCATTGAATAAATTCCCTTTAGGATTTTTCATGATACATGAAGATCTACCAATCCCCCGAGTTTGAACAAAATCGGTTTGTTACACATCGGGATGTCTCCTTGCTAGTCTATGGTAGTGGTAACAAGTATGGTTGTAAGCAAGCAAGCCCTGTATAAAATTCCTAACAGCATCACACTTTCCAAAATTAAAAAAAAATATTAGTTTCTGTAGAACTTTTAAAAATACAACCAAAAATCTTGAAGGGTAAAGCAGTCGCTTAAAAACTGGCAAACTTTCCTTAATGCCTGTTTGTAAAGTTTCCGAAAAAGCCGAAACAAGAAAGCGAAAAATAGTCGACACCCCGTCGAGACTGTCGGTCCTTCACGCGTGGCTGCCTTCCGAAGAAGCCCGACTCTCGGGAGAGTACATTTTTCTTTATCCCGAAGAGAAAGAACAAAAACTGTAAACCGCGTCCGCAAAACTTTTTTCATCTATATACGTCATAAAATAATGAAACCAATGAATAACGAGGAAAATAATGTAAAGTCTACGCGCTAAGACTAAACGAGAGAAGCGATGGGTTCAAAAGAAAGGGATCCGAATAGAGCGCGACCAACCGCGCCACCTATCGGACGCTAATGCGCCGTTTACTCTAATGTTGTTTATTGGCGGAAGAGGCGCCACCAGTTCGGCTAGTCTTTAGTTAGTCGTCCGTGACAAATTTATAACGTCATCCTTCGCGACTTCCCAGCGGACTTAGCCGCGAAGGTACGGAACGGCGGAGTACTCGTAGGTCACATTTCTTATCGTCGGGACGTAGAAAAGAACGAGTATTTTTCGCAGCTTTTTTCCTTTATTACGTCCTAAGATTAATAAAGTGAAAGGCTGCTCCTGCGCACGCGCCAATTGAAGGGTTGCACAGTGTGTTTGGCCGCCGATAGCCAACGAAAGGTAATCTAGCGTAAATTGCGAGTCATTTGTCGACACCTCTCGACTGACCGCCGTGGCTGGACCAAAGGGATGTGTCGCCGACAGCTGCCCACCCACTCACGCTTATACTACTATATAGAGCCACGGCAAAACGTCTTAGCATCGTATAACCCGTCTCTACTACTCTGGCGTTTTCCCATCTCGGTGCTTGACTATTTCCCGAAGGAGTCGGTTTAATAGGAGACATAAATTTACGTTTCTTTTCTTCATTGACAAAGATCACCTACGATGCACCGTTTTTCTGTCCTCTCGTACGAACTTTTTCTATAGACTTTCTATAAAATGTTATAAAATTTCATAAACAATATGGGATTTTTGGTAATCTAGACAGTACCCTATAAATTTTTCTATTAAAAAACTAGAAATTTATTTGTAATCTTGAAAAATTTCGTTTATTTTTCTATAGAATTTCGATTATAATTATATAGAAATTTTGATAATTTTTAACTCGATTATAGAGTTTCTATAAAATGGGGCAAATGATTCTCGAGATAATTTAAGTATGGCCTTGAAGACATGGGTCAAGGCTCGGTTCAAGGTCATACAATTTTCTGAATATTAAAATCACTTACCATGATGAGAATGTCTAGCAAATTTCGATAATGTAACATGACTTGTTTTGGAGTTATTAGCGCTTTCTTGCAATTTTCCCTTTTACGACCTTTGTGGTTTTGGTAAATTTTTTCTCGACTTCCTATTGGTCGAATCCGATCGGGTTCACGCTATATAAGCGTAGAACGTGACGGGGAAAACTTTTGTAATTGGAACCAGCTTTCTAACACTTACGGTTCTCGATATAGTTTTTAGATGACATTGAAGACATGTCTTCAAGGTCATCGAAATTTTGAAAGTAGGTTTCCCCCTACACACTCTTTGTAACCTAACATTTTCAAATTCGTACCCAAAAGTGTTTTGGAGATATTCGCCCTGGTCCATATTTTAGTGGACACCCTGTAGAAATTGGCTTATTTGTGGTAGGATTTCGATTTTTATTATATAGAATGTCTATAGAAATGAAGCTACTTTTTCTGTAGGATTCCAATTATAATTATTTAGAATGTCTATAGAAATGTAGCTACTTTTTCCGTAGGATTCCGATTATAATTCTATAGACTGTCAGTAGAAATGTAGCTACTTTTTCTGTAAGATTCCGATTATAATCATACATAATTTCTATAGAAATTTGGCTAATTTTATGTAAGATTCCGATTATAATTATATACATAGCTATAGACTAGAGCTTTTGGTTTGAAACGTTTTGCACCGGCATCCAAACCCAACGTACTCAATATTTGGGATTAAAATGAATTAGTACTAAAGTTACCACACCAAGCTTGAGTCGCGCGCCGTTATTAATTAGAAACAGGTGAGCCCCCTAATGTTGTGAGCGCCAACTTCAGTATAGACAAGATAAAAATGTTCCTCATTTAGGTGTGGTCACTCACGAAATCTGGTGTACACATTTCACGAAGTCGTTAAAAAAATTCGAATCTTTCAAGCAAAGTTTAAAAAAAAAATGATGAAATCTTTTGAATTCTCAATTTTTTTTAATTAAGCCTCCCAAAAAAATCTCGCGAAGTCTGAAATTTTATGACAAAGTCATTTGAAGTCCGAAGTCTGGTGTACACATTTTCTCAGAGTAGTTAAGCCCCTCGCCGTGAAGGGTGAATATACGAATATGGAAGCTAGGAGCAACAAACACAAGAAGAACGCAGCTAGCCTTTAAACACGCTAACGCAGTGTTGTGTACAAATTTCATTGGACGAGCCTTTACGCTGAACATTTTACGGAAAGGGGAAGACAATTTCCGAATTTTCCCCTTCCGACGGCAGCAGGCGCTAAGGCGTCTAACCAATGAAAAATGTACGCGAGAAAATGCACGATTTTTTACGGGTTGCGTTCTCCTTGTTTGCGGTGCTGTGTTTGTCGCTCCTAGCTGGAAGGATACCTAGTCGAGACTACTTGTTGGTTCGCACCTTGGCCATATCCAAACGCAATAGGTTAGAATGAGGGTTATCTCCCTTTGGGGTTTCTGACGGCGGCATTCGCTATTGGACACCTCCGCGAGAGGTGGCTGGCCAGTCAGAGACCAGCAGTCGAGTCCCGTTTATCCTGATCGAAATTCGACGTGAAAAGGCGCCTCTATGCAGAATGTCCACACTCCGCCAAAAACCCTCTACTTAGCCAGACCCCTCGCGGCCTACTTGACGGCCCGACGTGTTTTTCTTTGCCTACACACACGCAGCCTTTGGCCATTCGAAAGACCCAAACGCCAACGAAGATCAAACGAGAAAATAAGGACTGGCGTTTGCCGTTACGTCAAATTGGATAGAACGCGTTGCAGGCTGGCTCCGGCCCATCACACTACCACTCTCCTGGAGAATGGCAGCCGTATATTACCCTTTAAGCGGAGAGGGAGATGGAACTAATCCGCGGGGGGGCGCTCGTTGTTGTTCTTTCTGGCAGACAAACCTTTTCTTTGGATGTGGGTGGCCATATTTTAAGTCTCTCGGACATGATGACCAATGTCATTGAAAGTGCGGAGCCGCCTTTATTGGACGGGGCCTGTCACAACGATTAACGAGATACCAGCCAGTCGCGCGTCTAATATTTATGAGACAAATAACTTTGTTTTTATATATATTAACTCCGAGAACTTGGGCCAGACTCGGCGTCTCCTGCTAAATGCCATACTTCTCATGCCTAACTGCGCACTGTCCAAACAACAACTTGAAATAATGAAGATTCTCCTTTCGCTTTCTTCAACCTATTGTTACGTTCGCTAGGACGGAGTAACAAAGAACCCTTATCTACAGGGTTGGGGGAAAAACGGCTTTTTTAAATTAATAATAATAATAATAATCAGCTAGGCTAATACCCAAGGCACCGACTTAGGCCTAAGTCATTGAGCGACTTTTAGAGCCTTCAATTCAGGTGGCCGGGTATTAGCTCATTGATTTAAATATTTGGGGTTCTGGATAGATGATAAACTGACATGGAACATCCAAATTAATAATTTATGCAAAAAACTGGCGAGCGCAACATACTTAATACGAAAATGTAGATAATATTTTCCAAGAACCGCACTTTTCGACCTTTACTACAGTTTTTTCTATTCGTACCTTAACTACGGCATTGTAGTTTGGGGTAATACGTCAAACCACAATTTAAACAGATTAAATATTTTACAAAATCGAGTTTTGAGAGTAATTTTAAATTTAAATTGGATTGCACCAACGAGTCACTTATTTCTAAAAAACAAACTTACCAATATTTATCAATTGTATAAAATGTCATGCCTAAAATTTATCTATAAAAATACTAACAGCAGGAATACAACGTTGTTTGAATTCGGTATTGAAAACCGAACTACTAGGCAAAATATTCTGTTAAAACCACCTTTATGTCTTACTTCCAAAAAACAAAACTCAATATTCTATCAAGGTGTAAATCTATACAATTTATATTTTAACTAAATACAGGAATTAAAGACAGTAGGTGCAGTCACAAAATTTTTTAAAGAAAAATTACTAAATGATTTTTAAATTTATTATGTGAAAATTAATTGTTATTTTTTTGTTGTTTTGTTTTTTTTAAGAAATCTTGATTTTTTTTTATTCCCGAATTAACTTTATTTATTAATGTAAAAAAAATGAGGGCTATAAGTCGTTTGAAGACTTGGCCCTCAAACACCGTATTGTAATGATAAAATAAATAAAAACATTTTTGAATTTGAATTTGAATTAAAAAATCAAGTATGATTAAAACTAGTTGTAACCGGTGGTTTAAGCTGGTTAAAACCAACTAATAAAAAAAATTCTGAAATTGCTTATATCTAGCCCTCATTACTTCGTAAATACTCAAATTGCTTATATCTAGCCCTCAATACTTCGTAAATACTCAAATTGCTTATATCTAGCCCTCAATACTTCGTAAATACTCAAATTGCTTATATCTAGCCCTCAATACTTCGTAAATACTCAAATTGCTTATATCTAGCCCTCATTACCTCGTAAATACTCAAATTGCTTATATCTAGCCCTCATTACTTCGTAAATACTCAAATTGCTTATATCTAGCCCTCATTACCTCGTAAATACTCAAATTGCTTATATCTAGCCCTCATTACCTCGTAAATACTCAAATTGCTTATATCTAGCCCTCATTACCTCGTAAATACTCAAATTGCTTATATCTAGCCCTCATTACTTCAAAAATGCTCAAATAGTCTATAGCTACGGCGCAAAATTTTCGTTTTGAAAACGAAAACATTTGAGAGAGTTGGCCGTTTTCGGTATATTGAAATTAGGCAACCTTGCCTGCCTTCTGGCCTGTAGGGGTCGGAGTGTGCAATAACTGGTGGCTTTACCGGGGAGTCGGGGTCCGGCTCTTGTAACCCGTAAGGGCGGTGGCGCACTGGGAGATGTTAGCTCCGTCCAAAGGGTCCTATCTCCGACCTCCGACTTCGGTCAGGTGTGGGCTGGATACTGGGCTTCGGCCCAGGCTAATGGAGAGGGGCCGGGCAAACTGGCCGCCTCGGCGGATTGAGTAGCCTGCTGTGGGGCTGCGGGCCTCCGTATGAGGGCACGGCGGACCCATCTCCCGGCCTTTTGGGCTCCCACCGGGATCTCCGGTGCCAGCTGTGCCGGGTTATGCGGGCTGCTGTGTGCCCGCCGTTCCCCTTTAGGAGCTCTCTCCAAAGGGCTTGGCTCCCTGCCTTTATAGGTGGGGTGTCGGCCGGAGTTGCTAGAGCATCCGTTCTCTGTCCCACTGCTGTGTGCGAAGTGGCGGGCTGGTCGTCCCATTGTTGCACCTTCTGCTGGGTTGAGCGGCTTGCGTCGAGGGTGCGACCATCAGTAGTGGGGTTCTGCTACCCATGCTGGTTTTGTCACCTGTCCGGGCTTGTGGACGCTGGCGTAGGGCATTCTGATGATAGGCCTCCGGTGGTGTGGTTCTCTTTCCGGTACACCGGGCTATAAATTCTGACAACATGGCCTGTATCTCCATACCGAAAATGGCCGACGATTACGCCGCCGAAAATATTTTACTAAACTGATCGGCGGTGTTTTGACCGTTATTTTGAATTATCGACTAAGACTATTGACCGATTTCAAAATTACGTTTATGCGCGTGACAGTACCGTTACATTGTGAGGTATAGCAGACCTGCTTTTATACCCTAACATGGCGGCGTATTTTCACGTGCAAAATGAATTTTATAAGATCTTCAATTGGTTATATCTAGCTCTCATTACTTACGACAAAAAGTGAAGTTTAAGTTTTTGTTTCGTTTTGGAAGAAAAAATTCAGAAACTGCATTTTTTATACAGTATTCTATTTATAAATAGTATTTAATATTTTCAATATTTCTAATTCATTTCTAAATATTTTTTTTAATGAAAAAAGTGGTTTTAACCATAGATTTTTTTGGCGCTTAAAATCTGGCTGGTTCTTGATAACCCTGCTTATCAAACTAATGCTTTTCATATTTAAAGTTTAATTTCCGCTAGGGAATCATAACGTAACAATTGTATATTGATAAAGCATTAGCAATCTCTTCGTGGTACGTCATGTTAATTGATGCCCCCGGAACGCCATCTGTTAAGCTAAATTTTAATTAAAAATCAATCCTTTACCGTAGAGCTACCTATCGTGCATTAGCGAAACTACACAGCAGCTGGAAGGCCATATGGCAACCAATGAAAGATAAGATAATTATAATAATTTACCCCCAAATCATCCTCCAATTATTTTCATAAATATGATTTATTTAAACGCGTACAAACACTGTTAAAAGTTAAATACAGCCAACTTGATGAACTCCTGATACCAATTTCTCATAAATACTGAAATAAATGATACACATCAGATTATAGATCATTAGTAGGGGACTAAATTCTGGATAAATATCGTGCAGATTCGAATAGCTCTTTCTATAAAATAATATATGCGCATACATGTATAAAAAGTGTTATTTTTTGGAGCGCGCGCTTCCTAATATTTCCGTGCAGAGGGTCTCGTGCGTTTTCGCGCGAGCTCAACAAAAACAAAAATATGTGCGAGCTCTCTAACTTAAACTGCACGATGAATCTAACGTAATCACTGGACCTCTCGTTTTTTATATAAAGAGCTATTGACAGGCTCCCCAAGACCAACCGGGTATTACATTACAAATCAAGTAAGTCAACGCAGACTGTACCATTCGTCCGCATTACGCCCAACTGTCACTCCACCTCGGGATCGTATCCACCTAAGAAGTTAGTTGGATGGCACGTCAGTCACGTACATATCCGCCCTCTCCTGAAGGTGGTCCAACGCGACAAAAGCGATTTGCCATTCTTTCCTCGAAGGGGTCATTAACTGAACGACCCTAAGACATCTTCGCCTTTCGTCATCTCCCTTTGACAACGTCCGCTGTCAGCCCAACCACCCCTTGACGCTCCTTGCTGAACTGCCCATTTGCTACTGTCATCTGCAATTGTCCACGGTAAAGGGATAGTGGCCAAAAAAAGAGACCATCGGCACTGGTCCGTGAAATGGATAACCGAATGGGGCGGTAGGGTGGGCGGCAAAGTGGGCTCGTGCGTGCACTTCTATTATAGGTACCATTTCTTCGTTAAGAAAGAACTGAAGAAGTTCCTGTCGATCTTTCTAAATAATTAATCCAGCTTTTCTATACGAGGATAATTGTTATGCCTTCGAGTCATAAACTGCGGGGATACTGAAGGCTGGAAGTGGTCGCGGTTGTGTGCGGATTCTAAAGAAATTTTCAAACAGAATTTGGCAAGGTCGAGCAGATGTTGTCAGTTTTTTTTTGTTCGTTGTTTGGAAATGATGAACATACCATCTGCTCGGTTACTTATATAAGATTGTCTTGAAATAAGTTGATAAGGATATTTTATTTTGTCATTTAAATTTACTTTATTTAAAGGCAATATGTAATTTATGTCACAAATGACATTATAAATCATATGATAAGAATTTGATTGTTTCGTAGTTTTTCAATAACAGAAAAATTGACAGATGATTTATTTATTATTTGAAATTAAAATATAGACAAAATGAAAATCTTAATTCTTTATTAATTTTTAAAAGTCAATTAAATTGTTTTTATGATTTGGGTACATTTGTTCGAATTTCATTCGTCCGAACGGTGGTAAAATTTTCCGAATGCCGGAAAACAGGATCGTATGTCCAAAAACGTATTTCATTTGCCCGGAAAATGTATCACAACTTTTGTTGGTGATTTAGTCGTTCAATTTATGTTAACTTTATTGGCGAATTTCATTTGTTCGAATAATCCTTTGTCCGTTTTTTCGAACATTAGGAATGGTTTTTTTTTAAATATTTTTAATATAAGAAAATAGTAACATTCACGTGAACCTAACCTAACCTAAAATATCCACAAAAAACAGCAATAAGAAATACTAATTTAGCGACAGAATTCGGACGAATGAAACAAACAAGTTGTCCAATTCGAACAATTGAAACATTTGTTATTTTGGCGGTTCGGACGATTGAAATTCGAACAAATGTACCTATCCCGGTTTTATATTATCTTGAAAAAAGTGTTGGAGTCAGTAAAAGGAGATTTTATTTTATCATTTAAATTTATTTTATTTAAAGGCAATATGTAATTTATGTCACAAATGATATTGTAAGTCATATGATAATAATATGATAGTTTTGTAGTTTTTCAATAACAGAAAAATCGACAGTTGATTTCATTAACATTAAAAATTAAAATTATAGACGAAATAAAAACTCTTAATTGGTGAGGTTCTTTGACGTTCTAATCTCAAAAAATAATAATCAAATTTCCACATCAGTATATAGAAAACCATTCTCAGTGTCTCTACCCTCACACGCTAACTCCAATCATCCCCAATGTCAAAAAACAACAGCTTTCCACTCGTACATATATAGAGCCTTTAAGATCTCATCAGACCAAGTCTCACTAGATAACGAAATAAATTTTATAAAAGCTATAGGAAACGATAAAGGATACAACGAAACCATAATTAACCAGACTATTTCGAAAGTTAAAAGCAGACATTTAATAAATAAAACCACCAATATTCCATATGAAAAAAAAATAAAAAAATATATACAGTTATTCCTTACATAAAAAAATATATCCGAAAAAGTAGGCAATACTCTCAGTAAATGCAAAATTAATCCTGTTTTTAAACCATGCAATAAAATTAGTAATACTCTAGCCCCAAAAAAAGACAAAATCCCTAATCACCGAAAGCTACGGTGTTTACAAAATTCCATGCACATGTAAGGGTGCTTATATTGGCCAAACAAAGCGCAATTTTAAATTCCGACTAAACGAACATAAAAATGATTTAAAAATAATAAAACCCATTCGTCTGCTCTAGCTGAACATATAAAAATAACCCTCGCCATTCCAAACTATTTGATGAAAGTAAAATAATATGTAAAATCGATAACTATGTAAAACTTGACCTCAGAGAATCTCTAGAAATTTTAGACTATAAAAAAACCAATTGAATTTTCAATCGTGACGAAGGGCCAAATAATTTTTAGCCACATTGTGGAAATTGTAACCGAGTTTCGCTTACCTCACATCACACCTGATGATGCAACCGAACGTCAGCGAAACTAGTCGTGACCAACATTTTTAAATAAAATTTTTAAAAAAAAATTTACTATGCAAAAGTGGTTGTTTTTATTTTATTTAAAAAAAAACTCTTAATTGTCTATACATCTTCAAAAGTAAATTAAACGAGTAATTTGGTATGCCTTTAATAAGGGAAGATTGGTAACGACAAAATTCAAATTATGCAAATTATAAAAATTAAGGACCGCAATATTTACAAAATAAAATTTTAGCATTTAGTATGTAAATTGAGCTTACTAAAACTCTCATTTTGACATTCAGTTCTCGTATAATTCCGCCAGGCGTCCTTATTATTCAAACTCATACCATCATTATTAACGATATTTACCAAATAATATATTAGTATACTATAATCGTAATATATATATATATATATATATATATATATATATATATATCATTTGGGCAGCCAGTTCTCATAAACTTTCCCCAGACCCTTATAAACTTCATTATTCAAACCCATACCTTCATTATTCACCGGAAAACCGATAAACGAAAACTGTCCAAAAAATTGTATAATAAAACCTGCATTGTTCTGGACGGGCTTGAAAATAATACTTCATTGTTTTCGCGACAGACAAGATTAAAAAATGAGAAATTTTTAAAAGCCTTTTCGGCTTCTGGGATGAAAAAAATCCAATCTTATTTTCTTCTTACGAATCTCAAAGATAATTCGCAAAATTAACATAGAAACAATGCAAAGTTAATGAAAGGGCGAAATACGAGCGTATAGAATGAAGAGCTTGTCGAATATTTATTAAGAACTTTTTCCTTCCGAGAACCCGGGTAACATCCAGAATTTATTTACTTGACGCGAGAGCGAAGGGACATTCTAGGATTAATCCGCTAGTTGGCCGTCAGAGGTCACCCGCTTCCGGCGAAGAAGAGCCTTATTAAGAATTCAGCGCGACCCAACCCTCGAAAGAGCGAAGCTATCGTATTAGATTTGTTCTTGTTCCATTCTCTAATGTATATTTAGCGACATCTATATCTGCTTTCGATAAATATTTATCGAATTTCCCTTAGTCTGTATCAAATCCTTATTTGCCTACAAGGTTTGTTTTGGTCATATGTATATTCATTGTAATATGAATGTTCAGTAAATACGTAAATACAAATTATTCGTTGGATAATTACAATGATTTTTGATACACTTAAAAAATCGGGATTATTTTCTTCCATAATCGATAGTTTAGTTAACCCTCGTCTCCCAAAAAATATATCTGATATTTTAAATAAAATACGCAAGTTTTTGACGAATTTCAAAATCGATTTTCCTAATTTTCATCGGTTCGATAATATCACCTATAATTTTATACTTTGGTTAAATCTATTAATAATCGATATCTACGCGATTTTCCTAATCGATATGACTTTTAACAATTTAAATTATTATTTTTATATATGGGATTTTTTAAACGATATTTGTCATCGACATATTTTACGATTTTTCATTGTGTATATATTTTACTATTTTTTCTTTTTCATCGATATATTTTACTATTTTTGTTCGTCATCGACATATTTCAATATTTGTCTTCATCCATATATTTCACCACTTTTCTATTTCGATATATTTCACTATTTTTCTATTTCGATATATTTCACTATTTTTCTATTTCGATATATTTCACTATTTTTCTATTTCGATATATTTCACTATTTTTCTATTTCGATATATTTCACTATTTTTCTATTTCGATATATTTCACTATTTTTCTATTTCGATATATTTCACTATTTTTCTATTTCGATATATTTTAGTACTTTTCTACTTCGATATATTTTACTACTTTCCGTGATCGATATATTTACGATTTTTACTTATGGATATATCCTATCTTTCATTATAGATATATCCTATCTTTCATTATAGATATATCCTATCTTTCATTATAGATATATCCTATCTTTCATTATAGATATATCCTATTTTTGAATATGAATATATTTTTTGAATATGAATATATCCTCTGTTTTAAAACTTTTAATACGAATGTTTATTTTCCTGTTTGTTTTTCACTATTATTTTACGACTTTTCTTCATCGATATATTTTACGATTTTCTACTTCGATATATTTTACTATTTTCCGTGATCGATATATTTTACGATTCTCCGTGATCGATATATTTAACGATTTTTTTCATCGATATTAATTTATGGTTTTCTCAATCGATATTTTTACCGATTTTTTTCCATTAATATATTTTACGATTTTTCTCAATCGATATATTTTACGATTTTTCTCAATCGATATATTTACCGATTTTTCTCAATCGATATATTTTACGATTTTTCTCAATCGATATATTTACCGATTTTTCTTCATTAGAGTTTTTTTTCCGAATCTTCAAAATTCCATAATTCGAGTAATTTCATTTAGTTTTTCCTTACAAAACCTCGCGAATGGGACTAAAACCCAACCATTATTCGCTTCGTAAAAATCGTCCTGCCCTGATATCAAACCTATATAATCTCACGGCAAACAGAATCTTAACCAAGTACTGCGACCGTAACTCCCACAAATCCTTGGCAGTCTTAAGGGTATTCAAAATATGACCACCTTATATAATATTGAACTAGCTCATAACACACGCTGTAAAAATAATATCACAGCCCGCTAACGCAATTTCCCAGTGGTAGGAAAACAAGGCAATTTTCCGCTTATGGATATGCCGCGTTTTTACGACTAAATCTGCGTGGAAAATCAGATAAAAGGTATTTAGCGAGGCTATCTGCCGAAATATGCGTCCACCCATAAAGTACCCGCTTTTAATACGCATCGCCAACGCCATCACGCGCCCACAAAATAAGAAAATAAATATTGCCTAAAAACATACGCCGGTATTTTTCCGCGCGCGGTTATTGAAACTGTCTAGACGGCGTTCTTTTTTTATCGGATAAACAGAGTTGCCAATTCGTCGGGGAAACCGCCCAATTGGGCTACTTTTAAAATTCTTCGGTGGGAGGGGGTTTTTGGGTTGTGGTGAAGAAGGGTTTAAGTTATAATTAATAATCAAGCTAAAGTCGTACAATAATTTTACCCAGAAATTAAAATATAATAACTATTTCTTAATTAAATATTAAATAATGTTATAAAATAACAAAATTATAATATAAAAATATAATATGAATAACATAATTGTATATTTCAGCAATATAATAATATGATATAAACATTTATTATTAATAACAATAATAAAATTATTTGACGATAATTTTAGTTTTTTAAAACGTTTTCTACTCGTGTCGCGACAGTCTAGAAAGTAGTTAAAAATCTCATAACAATAGTTTTAAACACCTCGAAACCAGATGGGAAATTGTTATTTTATACTACTTTCTAGACTGTCGTGCCCCGAGTGAGTGTTGACGGAAGCTTGACCTTCCTTGAAATGATTATATTCCTTATAATATATGGCCGGAATCCATACTTCTACTTGGAATGCTTATCGCTGCAGATTTTTGTCTCGATGTGGTTGACGGTTTTTTTGGCTTCAGAATGTTAACTTAACATACAACAACGTCAGAGGGGAGCGCGTGCAGAGGGGATATTTTCTCTTGTAGGCGGGGCCAAAGCCGTCAGAGTGATCTTACCCTACGTGATACGGCAGGATAAGCATTCCAAGTAGAGGTACGGATTCCTATATATGGTTATAAAATGAACTCCTTAATTTAAAAACATTTGTGATAATTTCGACCATTTCTAAAAATATAATTTTTGGGCTAGATTTATTTCCATTTGGGCGGGGAGATACGTTATTTATGGCTGGCAACCCTGCTTCCAAGCCGTTGCGGTCGCCCATCGGCGATATGGTAGCATATGGCAGACGCTGTTTACGTGATAGATATTTTCGGTGCTAGCTTTTCGCTTTCTTTGTAAAGGCGTATTAAATTTATTGTTTATTACCCTTCGGACCTCTGGGCGAAGAGGGTATCGCTTAAAAATGCAAATGAGCACTTCGTTATCGTCAATATTACAGAATACTGTATAATTAAGAAGTGATTTGTTTTTATCTTTCAAAATTAAATTCATTTTAATATTAATGAATTTTGGAAATAGGGGTTATTTGCATTCGCGCTTTTTAAAACACTCTTTGTATAGAGTTATTTCACGTCGTGGCTTTCACCATTTTGTGCGGGTTTTTTCTCTATGCGAAAAAGCATGGATGACGTCGTGTCACGTGAGACTTAAATCACTGAATATGACACTGGAACAAAAAAAAATGCGATTCTTGATAGTAGTTGTATTTTAACTAAATTAAGGATATTGACTTCTTGAAATTTATTTATTTATTTATTATAAATATGAATTTTAATTTCGAAAGGCTAATTTTTATGGACGAATAAAAATGCTGGAAACAAAAGTTACTAAGCTTAATTTGAATTTAAAAATAGAATATCACATTTTATTTCAAATGGGATAAAAATGTTAAGTCAAGGAAATAAGTAAATTTTATTTTATGCATTTTTTTACTCGAAGATCTATTTGGTCCGAGATTCGCGTTTTTATGTTTGCTCTAAGATCTATTTGTAAGTTTTATAATTTCTTAAAATTTCTTTAAGGTTTAGCTTTTTTATCCCTTTTTATTCAATTCAATTCAATTATTTATAATTATTTTTCTTGGTTTGTCATTGATGTTAGAGGGCCAAGTCTGCATGCGACTTATAGCCCTTTTTTACAAAATTATCATAAAATAACAATAACAGATCTCAACGTAAATCTAAAAACCGATTAGTTAAAAAAAGAGAAAACAAAGTTATTGAAAACAGTAAAACAATTTTTTTGGTACAAGACTAACAGAGCTTAGATGAGATTTGATTATTTATAATTAAACATTTCACTTTTAAAAAATCTTTATGGTCTATTCTACCTATTCGCATATTTTATCACTATTTAAAAATCTTAAGCCGATTAAATAGTTATATTTGTACACCTATCCTTATGGGAGGGGTACAATTTGTTACGAATAATATTTATTATTTATATTTTCATTAAGAAATAGCTTTATCAGCTAATGAAAAGAGTTGAATCATGAAATACATTTGAATTTAAATTAATTCAATAAATATAACTTTATGAGATATCGCTCCCACAACTCAACCTGCGCTGCCATCTATCGTGCAAAGTTGGCATTAAAAAACTTCCTTAAATAAATACGCTTGTCGAACTTGTTTTGATGTTGCTCTTACGTCACGATGTCATAGCTTTATTGGAATAGTTTTGACAAGCGCGGTTTGCACGCGCACGTGAAAATCCGACGTTTTTCTCGCCTTAAGCGCGTGCTCGTAATATTACCAAAATTATAGCAGTGACGTAGTAGATACATTTATAGAAACATCTATTACAAAAAAAAAGAAAATCGAAAATTTATATTAACGCATGGACAGTAAACTAAGAGGACAGGTTTTCGATACCCTTCCACAGTGCATTTTATTTCTCCCCGCGTATCAATCAGCTCGAGAGACTCCGAAGGAGTCTTGCAAGGTCGTTTGTACCACGTGATCTTAAAATTTCAAAATGGCAATCTAATGCGGTTGGTATTGTTACGTAATTTTTTGCGCTTTATATTTTAGTAATTTTTAATTCAATAAAAAATATCAACTGATATTTAGTATATCATATTTAATCAATAAAAACGTGAAAAAATACGTTTTGGCGTAAAAATGTACTTCGTGTTTATCTTTTTTCTTTTTTCGAACAGTATCGTCCACTCTTAGCGATACTTATTTTTTTTTTCAAATAACCTTGGCCGACTCCCTTAGTGTGATTGGTTTACGGGGTCTAAAAAACAAGCTTTTTACCGATCCTCTAAAATCTACTATCCATGATTAACGTAATTAAATTTGATTAGAATAAGAAGTGAAAAAATTGGAAAGTTGACCTTAAGGGGCTGGGTCGAAATACCGACCCCTATACACCAAGGCTACACCACTACCGACCTTTTCCCATACGGTTGAGCAAAAATCGTAGTTCTAAATTGGCCGCTTTCAATTATTCACGAAGATGGTAGGTAACCTGCCAAAAGCGACAGGGACTTGGTGGCTCGCGCCGAGTCGCACGCCATACGGTAATTAAAAAGAGCGATAAAAATCTACCCTCCCTTGTGCCTCCCTGGGTTCACCTTGTCCACCAATTTCTTTTGTACGCGGCCTAAAATAAATAGGTAAAGGTAGGCGGCTCACGCGGCGTGTTGGATCTGCGTGTCTAAGCGGCATCATTCATCCGCTTGCAGGTAGGCTCTTCCGTTTGTTGGAAGATGCATTTAGGAGTAGCCCACTTTTAACTAATGGCCGTAAAAAGGCGTTCTGTTTTGTAAAAATTAAAAGCGATTTGCATACATTTTCTACACTGTATAAATTTAGATTATTATTCTAAAGCGGTAATTTTTTTTTTATAATTGTAGCGGAAAAGAAGTTGACTTAATTAAATTTAGATTTAGCGTACTTCTGTATAAATTTTGAGCGTGGTTTTTTTGTAATAGTGTTTAGAAATGTTCTTTAAAAGTTTCCATATAAATTATATAGAATTGTTATCCGAATGCTTTAGATAAGTTATACAAATATCTATAGAATGTATATAATTTTATTTTTTGGATGTTAAAGACCTTACAAAACATTATACTTTCTATAAGAAATTGAAAACATTAGACTTTCTATAAAATATAGAAAACATTACACTTTCTGTAAGATATAGAAAACGTTACATGTTCTATAAGATATAAAAAACATACAACTCCATAGGATATAGAAGATGTTAGACTTTTTATAAAATAAAACATTAGACTTTTTATAAGGAAAACATTAGACTTTCTATAAGGAAAACATTAGACTTTCTATAAGATATAGAAAACATTAGACTTTTTTTATAAAATAAAAGATTAGACTTTCTATAAGGTATAGAAAATTTTCAAGGGGGTATGAACTAAATAAAAAAATCGTCTGCTAACGTTTTTTAAGTAACTAGCGCCAAATATCCCTAGCTTCGGTTAATCCTAGTGGCCAAATGAAAAATTCGTTGATCACCAATAAATATGGACTTTCATACTTCCTTTAAAATGTATTTATCTAGTAGATTATTCACAATGTATAACAAAATTTTTAAAATAATTGAAAGGAAATTAAAGTATATGACGATAGTTCCAATAAATTCGATTATAACAACTCAAGAATGAAATTAAAAATATTCTATTTCAATTTTTGATATTTAATCAAAATATATATTATCTAGATGGAATTGTTTTCAGATTGGAGTATCCAGATATTTATTAAGACGACGGAAATTACAGATATTTAATTAAAATTCGTATGTGGAATCCTTAAATATTCGTTCCCAATTTCTATTGTCCACGGAGTGAAAAATATCTTCGATATCGAGAGCCTGTAATTAATTTTTGCTTTATATGAAAGCCCCTTCGAGTTAATATTGAGAAATTTCGTCCTTTGTCGCGCGCCGTTCTAAATATCGCTCCGTCCGAATAATTAAATTTCCCAAACAAACGTATTGTTGCTCAAATCGCCTATTCAAAAGCCATTAAAATATATCTCCAATATGTTGCTCAAGAATTAATTAAAATCGTACAAGTATATTGTGTACTTCCCGTGGACTAACCACGTATTAGAGTTAATTTGGAACAATAGACGAAAATAAATAAAAATAAACCAAGATTACATTTATTTATATAGGGCGTTTTAAAAGGTTATGCAAAAATTGTAAGGAGTTGTAGGGGGTGAATTGAGAAGTAATGCCTGTTTTTTTTAAGGGCTATTCGTTTATTAATTTGGCAAATTTTAAATTATGTTTCCAAGTCGAGTAATTTAATTATTAACTGGAATTGTAAAATGGAGTCAAACGGCATTGTGAACATCGAGCAAATATTTTACAAATATAATCGATTCGTAATATCTGTAATTGATTACGTAATCGGTGTACCTTCTGGTTGATATGTTTACAGTAATATCTCCGTACTAATAATAATAATCAGCTAGGCTAATACCTAGCTATTTATATACCATTTTAAACAGGTGGCCGGGTTACAATGCGTAGGAGGGTGGTGGCAAGCCCTTCATGCCACGCGAGCCAACAGCTCCTTACACTAACTATTACCGTTAACTTCCGCATGTTTCACTCGGGTGAAAACTATTCTAATCAGTAGGGAGATAACTTGCAAATTCAAGGCAAAAGGAGTAGTTCCAAGTTTTCACTCACAATTTGGGATCGAACCCGGCTCCTCTTGCTGCCGTAATCATGCCGTAATCAATCTGTTACACTTGCTTAATCACTCGGTAACCATTTTAATCGATTTCGTAATCTGTGATAACGTAATCGGAGTTCTCAAAAATATGGAAGCGTTTAGTTCCTAAATCCCAAAGCAGTCACCTATTTCTTCCTGCTCGTTCAAGTGAGACCAAAATATCCCATAAATTGGCAATCAAAACACCCTACGTACATACGTATATTTAGTCCAGAATTGGAGCAGCCACTATACGTTTGGTCGATATAATAACAATAGAAGCAGTCATCAAAAATACTCGGCTATAGCGAAGCGAAACGCGCGCTGATTGCAAAGTTAGAAGTAGAGAAACCCGCTTAATATATTCCGAGCAACGGGGTTTCATTACTCATTTTTGGCAACCGCGCGCGCGGATACAGACACGCCATTTTAGCGAAATTGGGCAGATAACGCCCTCTACGGGAGAGTCTATGAATGACTAAAACACATTTCGCGGCCATTTAATTTTAATTAGAGCTCTTCTCTCCTTTTTCACACGAGCTCCGAAACCTGCTAGACCTAAAAACGACCTCTTTTCGGGCCTAATTGGAAGCTCGCCAAGTCCTAGTTAATATCACGTAAAGGCCCTTTAAGTACGGTAAAGTCTTCGTGGACTTATATTGAATAACGTACCAGCATACCCTTGTTTGTCTTTAAGCTAAGCCTCGTCATTAACGCCACTTTTTTTAAACTGGTCGTGTAAGATACTTTTTCATAGTAATAAGGTTTTAGAGGGGTCGAGATTTTTAATACGCTTAAAAGCATTATATAATTAATGATTGGAAGATGGGTTCATCTCATCCATTAACTCTTACGGATGCCAACGCTCCCCGACGAGGAATGCAACCATCATCATTATTATCATTTAATTCCCAAATGCCCATTTGCATATTCTAGCTATAATAATGAACGTTTTTGAAATATTCCCACCATGTGTTCCAATTTATGAAATTGAAGTTTACTACGGGGAAGCGCAACTTCATTTTCAAACCCTTCGCCCTTGGCTTTTAAAGTTTATTATACTTTAATAATGAAACTTTTGTTTGCACTGGTAAACAGAAATTGTATCGATTTTGGGAGGAAGCGCGTTTAAATTTTGAAGTGAAAGACCGCTTACATTTTACAATTTCGTTATAACCAAAGCAAACGCTTCCTTTTTGACCACACGCTTGGACAATCATAACTGTTGTTTTTAGTAAAATGAAAATACTGGACGATAAAAAGGAAACAAATGAACTACATAGTTTATGTACAAAATTGTCTCTATTAAACTTCAAACCAAGAAACGAAATTGACCACAACAGGAATCCATACCTCTACTTGGAATGCTTATTGCGGCAGATTTTCGTCTCGATGTGGCTGGCGGTTTTTTTGACGTCACTATAGCCGTGTTCACACTAGCCACTTTGGAACAGTTTTTAAACGGTTTAGAAAAATAATATTGAACATTTTCGGTGTCAACTGTATTAATGTCCATACGATAAATACATTTGACAGCAAAATTTTAAAATTTACACGTTCGAAACCGTTTTAAAACGGTTCCAAAGTGCCTAGTGTGAACGTGGCTTATGTGAACTTAACAAACAACAACGTGAGAGGGGAGCGCGCGCAGATGGGATTTTTTCTCTCGGAAAAAGCCGTCAGAGTGATCTTACCATACGCCATACGGCAAGATAAGCATTCCAAGTAGAGGTATGGATTCCTGACCAAAACAATACCGACAATATAGACCCTATTACTAACAATGCAAGTCCTAGCTAAGCCATTAAATCAAACTACATAGTGCTACTACCGAAGGACTCAAAACTGGAACTTTTCTTTGGTTTAAAAATTAGGTTTATGCTCAGCCCTTTTCGGTTGGTATTTTCCCATGCTCCAGACATAAAGTAAACGTTGTTTTGTATATAGGTTAGTTAGTCTACGCGAAGATAATATATTTCAAAACATACATATTTTGTTAATTTTGAATTTCTGCACAGTAAACGTGATATCGTTATTTTACTGTACATTATAGTTTGTACAACTTACAGCGAATGGAATATACTTATTTTACTGTTTGTACAACTTACAAACTTTGAAATTACCGCGATATTTTGCATAGCAAATTGAATCGATTTCTGTCCATTAAGTGAGGTGTTTAGTTTAAAATTAATTGAAAACGTGGTTTAATCACGGGTTTAATCGTACAAGTGGATTAAAATAGATTAAATTTGAGATTTAATTTCTATAGAATTAAAGTATTTTTAAAAGTCTCTTAATAGTTGTGCCAGACAATATATTAGCTAACTGTAATCTAATTATACTTAGTGTATTAGTTTATATAGTTGATTTAATTTCGTGTGTATTTCCTAAAATCTCTACCTCTGATCTTGGTCTCGGGTAACGGTGATTGCGTTTGTTGTGAGGTTTTTTCCAATGAGCCAGAAAATGGGAAGCTCAGTAGTGAAATTACACCCGCGTGGACCATTTCTTGGAACGAGTAGCAGTGGCTTGGGATGGGGCACTTTGCTTAATTGTTCGTCCCTGAATTCCCTCGACTAGCGCGTCAGTCACGTAATCTCTATTAGAATTACTGGCGGCTGACATTACGACGATGCGGCTGTGACAAAGAGACCATAAAGGCATCCAAGCCTTCATAGACTAACGCTTGACCTCTACAACTTCATCACGACCACGCGACTCAATTAAGCCGAGAGAAACTCATTTAGGAAAAAGGAAAAAAAGTAACTGCATGGTTTTCTAAATATGCCTAAAAATAGTTTATCGCTCCTGCAGAATAATCTTCTAAAATATAATTAATTAATTTCCACTTCGTTTTTAGTTCCAAACTTCTTTGAATAAATAGTTCAAGGTTATCCGAAATGCATTATCTAATGATCCCTTTGAGAAAAGTGACATGGAAATTTCTCTTTCGAAGCCTTTATAGGTGGAGGTTTTTGTTTGAGTGTCTCAAATGCGTATAGTTCACCATAAAAATAGTAATGGTCATCACCTTAAGAAACGAGTACTTTTCGAATTTCAATCGCATCGGACAATTACTTTCCGTGCAAGTACTTACAAAACGTCATTTGCTTTTAGGATTCGCTCTATCTGTCTCCCGCTTGGCGTTGTTAATGATATCTGCCACGGAAAACCTTTTAGAGACGATCGTTAATTTAGCAAAGGTGGAGCACAAGTTCTTGTTTACAATGTACTCCTTCCCCAATTATTCTCAAATGAAAGCTTGACTTCTCTAAATGGATTGGACACTGCACTTTCCCTACTATTTAAAGCAAGCACTTATACGAGTGTTAGCTTTTTTTTGAGTGGAAAACCTATACGGATTTTTGGATAGCTTTGTTATTGAGCGGAAGAGCTATTGCTGGTTCTAGTATCGATTGGATTTTGGACAGAAGAAACGAATACAATTTTTGGATAGCTTTGTTATTGAGCGGAAAAGCTATTGCTGGTTCTAGTATCGATTGGATTTTGGACAGAAGAAACGAATACAATTTTTGGATAGCTTTGTTATTGAGCGGAAAAGCTATTGCTGGTTCTAGTATCGATTGGATTTTGGACAGAAGAAACGAATACAATTTTTGGATAGCTTTGTTATTGAGCGGAAAAGCTATTGCTGGTTCTAGTATCGATTGGATTTTGGACAGAAGAAACGAATACAATTTTTGGATAGCTTTGTTATTGAGCGGAAAACTATTGCTGGTTCTAGTATCGATTGAATTTTGGACTGAAGAAACGAATACAATTTTTGGATAGCTTTGTTATTGAGCGGAAAAGCTATTGCTGGTTCTAGTATCGATTGGATTTTGGACAGAAGAAACGAATAAAATTTTTGGATAGCTTTGTTATTGAGCGGAAAAGCTATTGCTGGTTCTAGTATCGATTGGATTTTGGACAGAAGAAACGAATACAATTTTTGGATAGCTTTGTTATTGAGCGGAAAAGCTATTGCTGGTTCTAGTATCGATTGGATTTTGGACTGAAAAAACGAATACAATTTTTGGATAGCTTTGTTATTGAGCGGAAAAACTATTGCTGGTTCTAGTATCGATTTGATTTTGGACAGAACAAACTAATACAATTTTTGGATAGCTTTGATAATCGGCGGAATTACGTTTTACGAATTCTAAAATAGCTTGGATTTTGGGCGGAACACCTATCATGGATTATAAAATAGCTTTGATTTTGGGCGAAAACCCATTACGGATTCAAATAAATATTTGATTTTGAACGGGAAAAACCTATTACGAATTCTAAAATATCTTTGATTTTGGGCAGAATAAATCTGACTCTTCTAGGATTGCTTTGATTTTGGACAGAATAAACTTAAACGGATTCTAAAGTAACTTGAAATTTTGATGGAAAAACATTTACTGATTTTGTGGATAGTTTGATTTGAGGCAGATAAACTATTACCTATTCTAGGATCGCTTTAATTTTGGGCTATAATTAAGCTTCAATGGTTTTTGGATCGCTTTGATTTTGACAAAAAAAAAACGTTTAATGATTTTTTGATGGCTTTGATTTTGGCAAAAAATGTTTAATAGTTTTTTGATCACTTTGATTTTGGGTAAAAAATATTTAATGGTTTTTTAATCGCTTTAATTTTGGGTAAAAAACGTTCAATGGTTTTTATCGCTTTAATCATGGACTGTAAAATAAGAGGACAGGTTTTCGATACCGTTCCACAGTGCATTTTATTTCTCCCCGCGTATCAATCAGCTCGAGAGACTCCGACGGAGTATTACAAGGTCGTTTGTACCACGTGATCTTAAAATTTCAATCTAATGCGGTTGATATTGTTACGTAATTTTTTGCGCTTTATACTTGAGTAATTTTTAATTTTGGATTTTTAATTCCATAAAACTATCAACTGATATTTAGTATATCATATTTAATCTATAAAAACGTGAAAAAATACCTTTTGCCGTAAAAATGTACTTCGTGTTTATCTTTTTTCTTTATCCAACAGTATCGTCCACTCTTAGCAATATTTGTTTTTTTCTTATAACCTTGGCCGACTCCCTTAGTGTGATTGGTTTACGGGGGCTAAAAACCAGGCTTTTTCCGATCCTCTAAAATCTACTATCCATGCTTTAATTTTGGATTGTTTTGATTTTGAACGGAAAATCTTTTAAAAATTGTAAGATCGCTTTGATTTGTTAAATACATATAGTTTATTATTCCGTGTTAAATCGAACGACAAAGATTTATTGTCGTGTTCTTATAAAGACAGATCCTGTGCTGATAAAAAAAAAATCCAATGCTTGGGAAATTTCCTGTCTCGAATTGAGTTCTCCATTACCGTTGTTCCGATAAGAAATAAAATAAAAGTCTCCAAATCGAAGCTAAGAGCCTTTCGCTCTGTTCTTTTCATTTGTCGGCGCCCGGACATCTCGCCCGTTCCTTTTGTCAGTCGCGTCTTAACTCTGACGTAAAATTATTAAAATAGATGGCGCCTTTGGTATTTTTAACGTGCCAAATCGTCCCCGCCTTTTACGGAAAAAAAAGAAACAAGCGTATCCCGCTGGGACAAGAGAATCCCTCAATTTCCTTTGGAAACACATCGCTACCAAAATCTATTCCCACTAAAAGGAGAAAATCCTAAGCGAACAAAAAAATACGACAAAATTCCCTCCAAAGAAAAGAACGTAAATTTTTCAAATTAAGAAGAATTCTTCAGCACTCTTCCTTCGCGTATCTCCCAATTTGTTTCTTCTTTTTGGTGGCGATGGCCGATGACTTCTTACAATATTTACGCTCTTTAAACCTGATACGCAATTTTAATACGAGGGAAACTAAATTATTTGAGAATTTGTTATCAGTAGTAGTTTACTGTTGTGGGATTCCCGTGTTCCTAAAAAGCCACCTTTTGGAAGAAAACTCCAGTTTAATAAAGAAAAATTGCATTTCAAAGCTTTAAAAAGTTCTTGGAATTAAATTTGTAAGAAGTTTATTGTAAAAATGTCCTAGTTTACACTGAACTTCCAATGTTAGAATTAATTATTTCAAAACAATTAATAGACTATTCTAATAATATTCAGAATCTGACCATTCATATGCATATATATTTGCCATTATTTCAAAGCATTAACAGACTATTCTAATAATAATCAGAATCTGAACATTCCTATGCATATATATTTGCCTTAAGTAGCCCAAGTCTGAAATTTCTGTCTTAAAATATTTTTTTATTATTATTTTATAATTTTCCGTGGTAAAAATATTTATTGGCCACTAAATTAACTTTTTTATTTTCCACTATTGTCCACCCGGCATTTTCCACCTCGGAACACGGTGGGATTCAAAGCGAAAAATATTTCGATTCTAAAAAGTGACCTCTTCCCCATGGTATAATTGTATTGCTACACACGAAACTAGTACAGTATCCGTTGAACACGTTTTTGGTCAACACAGTTTTCGAAATATGTTATTTCATATTGTAGGAAAATGATTGAATTTAAATATTAAATAATTAAATGTTTTCTCTATCAGGGTTGGCAAAAACCCGGCAAAAACCGGTTTTTGCCTGGACATGTGGGAAAAACTGGTAAAAACCGGAAAAAAAAACTATTTTCATGCTAAATTAAGCAGTGATATATCTATTAAGTGACTAATTTGGTCATTGAAAATAGGAAAAACGAGTGAATAGAATAGAAGAATATACTGCTTTTATTATTTATTTTTATTGAATTTTGCCACTAGAGGTGGAAAAAACCATGGAAGTACAATTTTCCACACGGTTTTTAACAGGAAAGCAATAGGTTGAAAAAACCACAAAAAACCTAGTTTTTTCCACCATTGGCAAAATTGTGCCAACCCTGTTCTCTATTTTATAAGACGGTTCGCCATCCATTTTTTCTAACAACGTTTTGAAAAAAGAATGTCCAACTTTAGGAGTTTCTTTTACAATAAATCTATCTTCATTTGCCATACCGGAAGGGCAAGACTTAAATAGGTATTTTTTAATGGCAAATTAGTATCACAAATGGCAGCAGAGATTCGCGTTGGGGGCGCCAAAATAAATAAACTAATAGAACTTTAAATTGATAAGTAAAAAAAATTGGAGTCTCACATTTTTTAACCGAAGCAGAAATAAAAAATTACCCTTATAGATCCTGCCCCTTAAATTCCGTCTTTCCCAAATAGAAAATCCTTTCCATTTCATTAGCTTTGTCAAGAATATATATATATATATATTTCTACTTAGGGAGAATAACTATTTAGAGACGATTTTTAGCGTTGCTCTGAAACCCGTTCTTATTCGAGGAGTTAGCTACTCACCCGAAAATATTTAAAATCAACCCATTATCCGATTGGTTCCCTAAAACTGACATTCCACGCTGGTGACATACCCCCCCTCTCATGCAGGGGTAAAACCATAAGTGTATAATATTGTTACATAAGTGTGACACTTCCAATTCTTCACATGCAAAAGTTTTACTGAGAGCTATTCACAAGACAGACTGCATTAGGGGCTTCGTCGCAGTTTTGCGTCCGATTTCTAACGCGTCACACGTAGACTTTGACAGCGCCTCGCTAGGGGGAGATTTTCTTCTTGTGATGACGTCACTCTGTTATTAATTCTCAGTAAAAAATTCCCCGAAGTGACAAACGTATCTTCTTGTGACGTCCCTTTACCCTTTTTACCGTTTTTAAGGATCAAAATTTCCCTAGATTTAGCTAATTTTTGGTCGGATTTCCCTTTTTCCTTTTTACCGTTTTCATTTTTACCGTTTTAATGGTCACAATTTCCCTAGATTTAGCTAATTTTTGGTCGGATTTCCCTTTTTCCTTTTTACCGTTTTAATGGTCACAATTTCCCTAGATTTAGCTAATTTTTGGTCGGATTTCCCTTTTTCCTTTTTACCGTTTTTAAGGGTCAAAATTTCCCTAGATTTAGCTAATTTTTGGTCGGATTTCCCTTTTTCCTTTTTACCGTTTTAATGGTCACAATTTCCCTAGATTTAGCTAATTTTTGGTCGGATTTCCCTTTTTCCTTTTGACCGTTTTAATGGTCACAATTTCCCTAGATTTAGCTGATTTTTGGTTGGATTTCCCTTTTTCCTTTTGACCGTTTTAATGGTCACAATTTCCCTAGATTTAGCTAATTTTTGGTCGGATTTCCCTTTTTCCTTTTTACCGTTTTCATTTTTACCGTTTTAATGGTCACAATTTCCCTAGATTTAGCTAATTTTTGGTCGGATTTCCCTTTTTCCTTTTTACCGTTTTAATGGTCACAATTTCCCTAGATTTAGCTAATTTTTGGTCGGATTTCCCTTTTTCCTTTTGACAGTTTTAATGGTCACAATTTCCCTAGATTTAGCTAATTTTTGGTCGGATTTCCCTTTTTCCTTTTTACCGTTTTCATTTTTACCGTTTTAATGGTCACAATTTCCCTAGATTTAGCTAATTTTTGGTCGGATTTCCCTTTTTCCTTTTTACCGTTTTTAAGGGTCAAAATTTCCCTAGATTTAGCTAATTTTTGGTCGGATTTCCCTTTTTCCTTTTTACCGTTTTAATGGTCACAATTTCCCTAGATTTAGCTAATTTTTGGTCGGATTTCCCTTTTTCCTTTTGACCGTTTTAATGGTCACAATTTCCCTAGATTTAGCTGATTTTTGGTCGGATTTCCCTTTTGCCTTTTTACCGTTTTAATGGTCACAATTTCCCTAGATTTAGCTAATTTTTGGTCGGATTTCCCTTTTTCCTTTTTACCGTTTTAATGGTCACAATTTCCCTAGATTTAGCTAATTTTTGGTCGGATTTCCCTTTTTCCTTTTTACCGTTTTAATGGTCAAAATTTCTCTAGATTTAGCTTATTTTTGGTCGGATTTCCCTTTTTCCTTTTTACCGTTTTAAGGGTCAAAATTTCCCTAGATTTAACTAATTTTTGGTTGGATTTCCCTTTTTCCTTTTTACCGTTTTTAGGGGCAAAATTTCCCTAGATTTAGCTAATTTTTGGTCGGATTTCCCTTTTTCCTTTTTACCGTTTTAATGGTCACAATTTCCCTAGATTTAGCTAATTTTTGGTCGGATTTCCCTTTACCCTTTTTACCTCAGTCTGGTCTCACTGAACTGTTCACGCGACGGGATCCAAACGTTGTGACAGCGCTCGCATTTCAGAGGCTAGGTGTGAACGCTGCTTTGATTGAAACCACCGCGCGGAACCCCGGACTTTTTCGCGTCAGACACTTTGAAAACACGCCGAACAATACGCGAGAGAGTGCGGCAGCTATTTGACACTCTTGGCCACCTCGTTTCGATTCCTTTCGCCGACGACAGTTGATCGTCTGTCTTTATCGCCGGGGATTTGTCGCGGGGAAAGCCACTTTCGCGGGGAACTGCCAGCTCGAACTGTCTCAGGGTGGTAAATCGATATTTAATAAATGTATGCGAGTTAGCTCGTCACCCCAGCAACGGTGTGTTCTCCCCCGCAGCCACCAACGCCCCGTTTTCATTTCCCCCACGCGCTCTGCCTTCTTTCAATTCGCATTTCGTTTTATATATATTTTCAATTCCGCTCGCGTGATTCAAAGCCAGAGACAGATTGAATATATTGGGAATCCGAAATGTGATGTGGTCGAGTCGATAAATTCCGTATTCGAGGTTTGACGCCATTCAAGAGATTATACTTTACAATCGCATTGTATTGAAATCCCGGGCCACTCTCCCTCTTCAACGGTAGCTTCACGTGGATTTTGGGGATACGCAGGTGCATCGCCTCTCTCGCCTTTTACCAAAAGTATATTATACATTTCTACGAGAAAAGTATCCAAATACGGTGAAAAAAATTAAATGTTTACTTTCGTATTCTCGGTGCAGTTTTCAATGGAAGCAATGAAATAGAATTGTAAAAATTACTACTTTATCAACCAAATTTACAATATTTTTCTCATAAAATGGTTTTAAAAATCACTTTAGTAACATACTATTTATTCTTCCGTATTTTGGAAAAATCTTTACTTCATTATAAAAGAAATTTACAATATTTCTCTAATACAATTGTTTTACAAAATCACTATAGTAACGTACTATTTATAATAATAATAATAATAATAATAATCAGCTAGGCTAATAGCCAAGGCACCACCCTAGAAAAATCTTTACTTCATTATAAACTACTGTTGTTAATTTTTCGGAAAAGTAAAATGCGGAAAATTTTCCGCAAATCAGAAAAATAAAAAATTAAAACATAAATTATTTTTTAAGAGTTTTTAATGTTTTTAACTTTTTATCGATATAATATGTTTAATATCAGTAAACATACTACAAGACATTAATAGTTTTACATTGTTAACCGGTTTAAACTAGTCTAGAGGTTTAGTTTTACTTTTATATTAGAAAAAATGAGGGGAAAATGCCGTTTTATTTAAATTTGCAAACAATATATTAGACTAATTTTATTTTTTTCGGGTAAATACGGAATATTTTCAGACTTTATATAAACCAAATTTTCAATAGTTTTCTTATAAAGGTACACTTTTCAAACGAATAGCACTAGCAGTATAGGGATATTAATATTTATATATCTTAAGAATTATATTATTTTCTTTGGGTATTACATATAACGTTAACAAAAACGTATTTAGATTAACTGAGAACCTCCAGGCCTAATAGCATGAAATGCTTCCTAAAGTCCTCCCTTAAACGGAAAACTATTCATTTTCCTATAGTTGTATGGCACCATTTGTTATCAATTGATCGTAAAACGTTTTCTTCATTCTTCGATAAAACGAGGATAATTAATTTCCGAAAAGTTCAATTTCACTAGTAAATGAGCTCGTGCAATTTTAATTAATTCCAAATTTAACGTATTAAATGTTGACTTCATCATAAAAATGAAAACAGAATGTGTGAAGAAAAACCATTTCAAAACTACAGATTGTGTATTTCGGTTTGTAAAAGGATAAAGTCTAATAACTTCGTAATGCAAGATTACATCAAATAATTTGAAAATAGCGTAAAAGATATTAATTTTTGCATCCGAAAGTTTACAAAAAACTGTTTTGTTTCAGAAGCATAATGTTTTTCCCAAAGTAAAATAAAATTAAAGTTTTCCCTTACGAAAATAGCGGATTAAAAAATTTCCAAAATTACATCAAATATTGGGCTGATCCAAATTGGACAGTGATGGAATACAAAAGTTGTTATATTTTATCCAATTGCAACATTGTTTGATTAAAATTATTTGATCATAATATAATTGGATTCAAAATTTATGTCTTGATTAAAGTTGATTTCAAATTCGGACATTGGATCAAGTAATTTCCATAAGGATTAATTATCTCTGTAAAATTTCTTCTTACAAGACAGAATCAAATCATTTTCGTAAAGATTATCATTGTAAAATTTCTTCTTACAAGACAGTATCAAATAGTAAAGATTATCACGGTAAAATTTCTTCTTACAAGACAGTATCAAATAGTAAAGATTATCACGGTAAAATTTCTTCTTACAAGACAGTATCAAATAGTAAAGATTATCACAGTAAAATTTCTTCTTACAAGACAGTATCAAATAGTAAAGATTATCACGGTAAAATTTCTTCTTACAAGACAGTATCAAATCATTTTCGTAAAGATTATCACTATAAAATTTCTTCTTACAAGACAGAATCAAATCATTTCCTTAAAGATTATCACTGTAAAATTTCTTCGTACAAGACAGTATTTTATTTAAATGATTAAACTTTCTAGTCTACTCTAGACGGCTGTAATGGGGGGGCAAAAGCGTCATTATGTTCCCCAGATGGAATTCGCCATTAGACACTCAAACGACCAAAACTAAACGATCATCGATATTTAAAAACGCCAATCTTGGCTTTTCTCGCGGGGAAAGAAATGAAGATACGCGAAAGGCAACCCATCCGGCAAAGCTTTTGCTTTTTCATCCTTTAGCCGAAACCGCAAACACAAAATGAAATAATTATCTCACAGTGGCGTTTTTTGAGCAGTCAGTGTATCCCAGGAGGAGAATACGTCGGTAATAAAGGCGCATTGGGGCAGGCACGGTGTTACATCGGCTCTTAATTGCATTCAGATCCTGGGACCCTAACGAGCCTCTTGGGTACCAGAAGAACGCCAAAAAAGTAGCTACACGTAATAGCTTCTCCCTCTTCGGCTTATTTTCTTTCGTAGAGCCGGAAGAATGCCACCCCTAAAAAATATCTGAATAAAAATTTCCCTTTTCTTAGCCCCTGCCGCCCTCTTTTTGCAAATTATGCGGGCAGAAACGTAGTCAGCGCGATAGGTAGGAGGCGCCACCTTTCGTGACCAAGCGAAATTTGGCCCCTTAAAAGGAGCTTAATTCGGGCGTTACCCGGGTCTCACTTTTTTTATCGTTATTTAACGATTCCAAATCGATTTTATTTGCTTCTACAGCGTTTGCCGTTAGTCGAGATTCCATCGCGTATAGATACGAGCATTACCCAATTATACCTACAATAGTGGTAATGGTAGTTTTTGATAAGAGACGAAGTTTCCGATAACCTCGGGGTTTCTGGTCGGTTTGGGGCAACCATCGAGGCTTAATGGGAACGTCATTCCCCTTGTTTTTATTTTCTGCGTAGAAAAAGGAGATGGTTTTCTTGCCTCTATTGATAGGCACTTTATCTAACGAGTACGGATATCCCGACATCTACTTGTCTAAAATGAGATTTGTTATTTAGGCCGGGGCTTCAATAGCCGCGACTAAATTTCATTATTGAAGGAAGATAGAATTCTGTTACGTTGATCACGCTTTAATGCCAGTAACTGATACTTTGTACAGAGTTGGCACAATTTTGCCAAGGGTGGGAAAAACCGCGGCTTTTCCTAGGAAAAAATTAGATTTTTCCCGCGGTTTATCTCCACCTATTGTTTTCCTATTAAAAACCGTGTGGATAATCGTACTTCCATGTTTTTTTCCACCTCTAGTGGCAAAATTCAATACAAAATAAATAATAAAAGCAGTATATTCTTCTATTCCATTCACTCTTCTTCTGGCCTTTTTTTCATCTCTCCTATTTGCAATGACCAAATTAGTCACTTAATAGATATATCAATGATTAATTTAGCATGAACAGAGATTTTCCACTTTTTTCCGGTTTTTACCAGTTTTTCCCACATGACTTTGTAGCTATAACTTTTATTTTGCTTATGATTAGAGTGTACAGTGGGGCGGCGGAGTGGTTGGCACTTTCACCTTGCGCCTAGAGGAGTCGGATTCGATTCCAGCTTGTGGCGGTGGGTGAAAACTCGGAACAACTCCTTCCGCGTTGAGTTTACAAGTTCTCTCTCCACTGGTTTAAGGGGTTTTCCCCGAGCTCTTTGATTTCCCCTTCCATAAAAACTTGTTGAGGCTAACGGTCATAGTTTGTGTAGGGAGCTGTGGGCTTGCCACCACCATCCTATACGCATTGTAACCCGGCCACCGGAATTAATGGCTTCAAAAGTCTCTTGATGACTTAGGCCTAAGGTGCTGGTGCCTTGGGTATTAGCCTAGCTCATTATTATTATTATTATTAGTGTCTTATTGTCCTTCGCTAATGAACTCTGTAAGAATAGTTTAAAGGGAGTGTAAAGAGTTTGGAAAAGGAGGAGACCACACCTGTTATATTCTCAGATAGCTACTTTTAGTAGGTGGTTTCTTTTCGCTTGTTCCGGGATTTTGGAGTAGGGTAAGAAGAGTAAGGCTATGACGTCATTTCACTCCGATTCTGTGGTGGCGAATAGTTTTAGTTGGAGTAAAAACGTTTTTCCAAAATGACTGCCTGTGAGCTTTTTAGCAGATAAAATCTGACTAGCAGACGACAAAATCCGATTTACTCTCTTTACACTTCTTTTTCAGAAGGAGTAAAAAGAGTAGCCCTAATACTCCGGAACCAGCGAATAGTTTATGGGCCCGAGTAATTCTCATCCCAGGAACAGGCAAATAAAACGTTTTAGGGTAAAAAGATTACACTTTTAGTCCGAGAACAGGCGAAAAGAAACCACCTAATGCCTTTAAATCTTACAAACCGGAGGGTGGTGGCAAGCCCTTAATGCCACGCGAACCAACAATTCCCTACACTCACTATTACCGTTAGCCTCATCATGTTTTTTTTAAAAGGGGAAATCGAAGAACTCGGGATAATACCCCTTTAACCAGTGGAGTGTTAACTCAACGTGGAAGGAGTGGTTAGGGATTTTTACGCAGTGCCACTAGGTAGGATTGAGCCGGCCCTCATAACCTTAGCTGTATCTGAAATATAATAAAAAAAAAATTCTGATTCTGATTCTGATTCTGATTCTCTTTGCAGCGAGGTGAAAGTGATAACCATTTCGCCATTATATTACATTCCTATTTTTGGGTAGTATTTCGTACTTGAACCGTTGCAATGACGTGTTTTGATATAGATAGGCCAAACAGGCGGTGCGGAAATTAGCACAAAAATTATATTTTACTGCTTACGAAATAATATACGTTTTATAAAATCACGACAGACATATTGATTATTGTGTAGCATAAAAAAAGGCCTAATTCTTGACCAACAACCACAAGTTAGAAATTCCTTCAAGCTTAAAGTAAATGAATAGAAAATGTTAACAGGTACACTTAAATAGATGTTTCTATAAAAGTAATAAAAAGTAAAAAGAAGAATATGTTGCTCTTATACGTCACAAATCACTGCTTTATTAGTTTATTCTTCTTATTTTTTACTTTTTATTCATTTTAATTTATATATATATATATATAGATATATATAATGATGCTTCCTTTTTATCGACCCTAATGGCGCTTTTTTATCATCGTCGAAGGAATAATACAAGTTAAGGGGGAAGACTACAGTGGCCATTGTTTCGCGCTATTTCAAGCTGAACTGTTTTATTTTTGTGTTTTAACTTATAAAATTAATATTGATGTGTAGAACAGCCTCTTGTTTAGTGCTTAAAATAATTTTGACAAGTTTAAATTTCAAAGTAATTTAATTATTACGTTTTAATTCGGACCACCGGAGCTAAACAAGTTGGGCAAGCGACCAAACTGCCCTTTAGTTAGGACCTTATATCTCTTTAAATATTAATATTATAATTATGAAAATTATTTTAAGCACTAGAGGAAGGTTCAGCCTATTAATAAAAATATAATTCGATTGTGTAATTGTTAAAACAAAAACGTTCAGCTTGAACGAAAAAGAGGCTTTTACTATAGTCTTCCCCCTTAATCAATTCGAATAAAATGTTTAACGTAACCAGATCGAAAGAGAAACTGTGTAGTAATGCATAGGCCCAAATTTTAAATTTCGTCCATGATCTGAGATAACCTAGGCTAATTTATACGCACGCAATTTAATTTTAATGGTTTGTCTCACGCAGTCGTACGTTCTTACACGCGTTGTTTGGGAGTAAAAAGAGGTTTCTTAAATGACTAATATTAATTCGCTTCAGTGTCTGTCCAGTAGACAGAACCAAGTTCATACAGCTAACTTTAAATACTGTATATTTCGTGTACAATGTAAGGTGGTTTCTTTTCACCTGTTCTCGGAGTAAAGTGTCCGTTTTTAACCTAAAACGTCTTATTCACCTGTTCCTGGGATGAGAATTACTCCGCCCCACAAACTATTCGCTTGTTCCGGAGTATTAGCGCTACTCTTTTTACTCCTTCTGAAAAGGAGGTGTAAAGGAGTAAATCGAATTTTGTCATCTGCTGGCCAGAATTTATCCGCTAAAAAGGCACAGGCAGCCATTTTGGAAAAAAAATTTACTCCGACTCAAACTAATAATAATAATAATCAACTAGGCACCACCTTAGGCCTAAGTTACAAGCGACTTTTAAAGCCATTAATTCAGGTACCCGTTTACAATGCGTAGGAGGGTGGTGGCAAGCCCTGCATGCCACGTGAGCCAACAGCTCCCTACACTAACTATGACCGTTAACCTCATCAAGTCTTTATGGAAGGGGAAACCGAAGAGCTCGGGGGATAGAACTTGCAAACTCAACGCAAAAGGAGTTTTCACAAAGTGCCACAAGCTGGGATCGAACCCAGCTCCTATTGCTGCGAGGCTAAATTTCTAACCACTCTGACACCCCACTATAACTATTCGCTACCACAGAATCTGAAAAAAATGTCGAAGTCCCGGAACAAGCGAAAATAAACCACCAGTAATAAGGTTGAGAACGAGATACCGAAGCTCGATTAATCCGTTTTTCGTTTACATTTACAATATGTGGTCCAAGCGCATCACGAAGGGTAAAAATATCAAAAAGCATATCCAGCATTTTATAACGGAGAACAAACGAAATCTTGATGGTCCGCCATTACTCGGTCCATCCACGTAGTTGCAATAATTGCCTTTCTCCTACACGTCCACCATCCGGCAAATAAAAGACTTTTGGGACACAAAACCAAAACGAGCAGACCCTATACGGATAACTCTAAACAATACAGAATCCGAGACGTTTCAACCACACTTACATTACAAGGAAGAGTGGGAACCCGGCCTGTACGGAAAAGACACAATCGTGGCACGTAATAAAAAGACAAAAGGAAGAAATGGCGTCCTTGGATGGACGCGACTCGTAGAGGAAGAGAATGTGGGTTAGCTAACACTACGAGAAATTTATAGCCCCGTACCAACTTTACTGTTTCGCGGAGCGTTGATTGAACTCTCAACTAACGTTGGTTTGTAAAAGTATACAAGGTCTCGCTCGAAATTTATCGAATAAGAAGACAATTGTTTTTAGTGCGCAAACATCCCGAATTTTTTTTCTCTACTTTTCCTCTCTCCATCCCACGCTCTTGAGCTTCCCTCTCCGTCGTCATCCGGATGCTCCAGATGAGGATGGAACCTCGGTGGGTGGAGGAGGGATGATGCTCAAGATCGCTTCAATTGTTTTTCCGGAGTGTTGGACACTTACCACCGCGACTAAAAACCCGTTCCAGTTTATCGACAAGAAAAACCCTCAAAGTTACTTCCCCCCAATCCGCCAGGAGAAATCTTAAGTTTTTCTTATTTTCTCGATTCTGTACGGTTGGGTCGTGTTTTTTACTACTTCGGAATGTATCTTCGCCAAGCAACGATCCGAAGTTAAAATCGACTAGTTGGTAATGAACTTTAATTCTGTACAAAAAATATAAATTTTCAGCTCGAACGCAATTACACTTTATTTCAGACGAATGGACAGAATTAAGGATTGGATTTCCCTCGCGTTTGGTTCTGCGGAATGTTTCTAGATCACGATGATTGTAGACAATGCCTTCAAATTTCTCGAAATTTGAATCTTAGTGCGAAATGTTTCTAGATCACGATGATTGTAGACAATGCCTTCAAATTTCTCGAAATTTGGTTCTTAGGGCAAAATGTTTCCAGGTCACGATGATTGTAGACAATGCCTTCCAAATTTCCCGAAAGTTGGTTCTTAAAGGGAGTATGCATTAATTGACCAAATTGTCAGCTAACACGAGCTACGACTTGTTTTTAACGTGAAGACTCACTTCCCTTTATTCATAACGTCGTCACATCCCCGGGCTTAAGGGCTGGTTTTCACCAGAGAAAACGTCGACGCAAAAAAAATTGTATTTGTCCTAACGGGTATTTTAGAGTCGACGCTCGTCGTTGTGGCGTGTTTAACCTAAATGAATACCAGCTTTAAGGGGAGAGGATGTAGCGGACGGCTTTATGAAGTAGGGGAAGTGAGTCTTCAGAAGATAAAAGAACGAAATTTTCACTTGCCAAATCGATCTATGCCTTGAAAATTTATTGAAATTTGGTTCCGAATGAGAAATGTTTTTAGGCTATGACGATTGTAAATCAAACAAAATATTTTCGAGAGTAGTGAAATTTACTCATTGTAAGCAACGAACTAAATGTCTTTTAATCAATATATTTTTTAAATCCAGTCAACTCTCGTCGCAAAATCAAAACAGAAAAACTGTCAAAAATTTAAACTGGCTTGTAGTCCATAAATCGAGAGCATCGCGTCTGATACTTTTTAAATTTAGCCGCCTCGATTTAAATTGATATTTAAATAGCGCCAATACGTCACGTCAAATTATCCGTTAAAAATTAGGTCCTTCCATAAAACCCGTTTATTTCCACCGAAAAAGAGGGTTGTAGCACGGCCACGTACCGCCCAGGAATGATTTATTACCGGCATCCGTCGAATCGATACACCCTGGAAATTGGTTTTGCCAACCCCCGCCAGGGGCGCCGCGTTCGCCCGCCGTCCGTATAATACACCTAGCCTTCTCCCCTATCATGCAAATTGATCGTGTAATTAAAGCGAGACGCTTCTGGCCATTTCCTTCTCACTCCACGAGATATACTTTCTCCTAGCCGCCCCGTACGATTACCGTTCACCTATCAGTACGCCTATAGTTATCCCGGTAGGTACGGTTGACGTACGTATCATTCTTCCATCAGTGTAAGATCACTAAGGACGAACGGCCCTAACGGAAGCTTGGAGGAGATATATCCTATTCTACTTCGACCTAATTGGAAAGTGGCCAGAATTTTGTCTAATCCACGCGCACCAGCACCCTCCCACAGGCGAGCCCGGTCCTGGTCAGATAGGTGGCTTGGGGTTGGGTGCCAAGAGGACCTCGTTGTTTCCATAAGAAATAGCGCCTTCGAAACAATAACCAAAACCCCATTAGGAAAGATTGGCACGCGCGCGCTGCCCTTAGCTCTAGTGTTTTGTTCTATTTGTTATTAGACACCACTGCCCTCCGCTGGAGATACGCCAAGGGTCGTTACTCTTGATTGTTGCGGATACCGGATACTCCGTTCAATTTATTTGCTTACAAAGTTTAATTTCAGCTCTCGGCCCAGCCAAATTGTTCAGGAAAATTATTATTAAAGGTCTTTCTATAGCGTAAATGAATACCTGTATAATCTGGGAATTCTAATTTCGCAGTGGCGTACCCAGGAGAGCCCCTATCGTAAAATAGAGACTCGGAAGTCGAGGAAATTGGCCAAAACGTCGTAAAAAGTTTAAAATTTAATCATCAAAAATCCTAGTTTGTTTCTCTCATAAGCGGAGATAAATTAAAGTAAAATTTTCTATTGCTGTTAATATATGGTGTCACTGAAATTTAAATTATTTTAACCATTAATATCCGTATAATTCTCAACGAGTTAACGATAGGGAGCATTCTCGTGACGTCATTATCACTTTAGTAAATGGCTAGTGTTCCGCTTTCCGCCATCTTGTCTACATTTTGCCCGTATACCATCTAGATAAATCATAAATAATTAATTTATTAACCATGGTATAAATTCTATACTACAATACTTCATGGTAATAATGTTAAAATTTATAAAAACGCTAGCTTTCGGGTCGAAACCCCTCTTCAGGCGTCAGGTTTACAATTGATTTATAATAATAATTTAATAATAATAATTTTAAATCAATTGTAAACCTGATGCTAGATATATCAGCTCATTTCATTATTCATTAAATTTGTATTAGGTGTGCCTTGTTAAATTAAATAAACTAAATCTTTAAAATTGTGGAAAATTATACGTATACTCGGTTGCAGGTTAAGAAAGGCAAAATATCTAGTACATTTGGCGGAAAGATCCTAGCATGAATTTCCGGTAAATTAGCGGCGGGAATTTCGAATTTCGCATATTTTCTGTTGAATTTCTAAGTATATATATATATAAACTGTTGTAATAATTTACTTTTAGTACTAGAAGTGAGGCATATTTAAAGAAATTCCATTTGGCGAGTCCAGGGTAAGTATAAAACGGGTAATGCCGAGGTTACCACGTTGACGTACATAAACGTACCATTTGATGATTATTTAGGAGCATAATACTAAAAATACTCTATAAGGAAGTTTAAAAATAATAATCTACATTAAATATTTATTGATTACTTTGAAATTTACGTGATAAACATTTCTAAAATGGATTAATATAACACGCGTAGAAATATTTGCGTTCTCCTTGTGTGGGGTGCTGCGTTTGTTGCTCCTAGGTGCTAGTATCTTTCCGAAAATGACCTTTCTTAACGTGCAAACAAGAATGTATTGAAGTTAATAAGAACATGGGCCAAATAATGATAAATCCAGGACATGACTCTGGTACCTTCACGCGTACTAAATCGGCCGTCCACTAAAAGACACAGGCGGCCATTTTAGTAGGGGGGAAAAGGAGGGAAAAAAAAAGGGGGGCAAAATCAAGCAAGTTTCCGGTTTCCCGAACGCCATCTAGTGATGACTGAGTCGGAATTCGGAAATAAGTGGCGGTTGTAATTCGAAAATCCTGCCATATTTGGCCCCTCATTTTTTGATAAATTGTAACGATTCTATGTTTAATATTAAATAATTATATATATTATACTAATTATGAACTTAGTACGTATAAAAATAAGTACTTACTTTAATAACCACACTATATATGATAACTGTGAATAAATATTCCAGGTTATTTACTAAGACGACCACGTGTATTATTTTTGAAAACTGTCCCTAAAACATTTGCCCCCAAAATGACGTATGTCCGCGATCGCGCCTTTTTCCCAATAGGGGGCAATAGTGATCGGGTGTTAGCGCTGTTGGACGGGTTTTTCGCATAGAGTCATGTCCTGGATTTATCATCATTTGGCCCATGCTAAGAATATTGGACTACAGGATTCTGATTCCCATCCTCGCAGCCTTTGGAGCTTAAATTCGTCCGCTTTCCCATTCAAGTTTGCTATAAGGTATGACCTTGAATGCGCCTTAAATGCAGACGAACTTTCTCCACAAAAGCTGTGAGGATGGTACCAGGGGTTAATGCTATGCTCAAATATTCTTAGTAACTTCAATACATTCTTGGTGCAACTGATTATATCACAATCATATTTCTATTTTCGAGAGCACTTAGAGAACAGTTACGGATGATTTGTGTTTTTGTCTAGCCTCTAAAAAAAGTTTTGGCGGCGGCCGTTGTAAATCGAATGAAATCGCACTATAAAACGAGAAAGTCATCCTTGTTAAAAATATCTGATTCGTCGATAATTCGAGACGCATTAGAGAGTGGGCCAAACGAGTGGGAGGGAAGATACGGCTTTCAAGAAAAATGGTCTCTACGTATCAAGTTATCCAACAGAATACGGAACATGAATGCGCACTTTTTCTTCCACGCTTAATCTATTTTTGCGCGCCATCTATTGGAAATGAGGGATAGAAACTTCCGGTCCATTTTTACCTCCCTTTTTCGCCACTAGGCCTCGAACAATGTAGCCATCCATCAAGTATTTGGACGGTTTTATGTAAAAAAAAATACGCATCGCGAATTTTCAAAATGCGATAGTGGTTTTTATTCTTCAAGGTATAAAGTTATTTTCAATAGCGAGATACAATAAAATTGTCCCGGGGTTTGAATAAAAAGTATCAGAATATTTTATCCCACTTTTTTTTCTGTCCCACTAGACGTATATCATATCACAACACAGGTATTTCTTCTTCCTTTATATTTTTAAATTTAAAGAAAGCGCTATTTTCTCATCCTTAGGCAGTTTTCTAAACAGTATCTCTTAAATACCCACAGGTTTAAAAGTAAACAACGTCATTCAAACATTAAATATTAAGAAACTGTCAAACCTTTGCAAGTCCCTAATAGACGTTTCTTTGAAGCCAAGCAAACCCTTCACATAGTACGTATGCCGCAGCTTCAGATGGACTTACAACATAATTATTCTTGGTTTTAAAAAATTCATCATAAAGTCGATTTTTGGTATTTAACTAAGGTATCCTATTCAAAGATATTACCCGCCCGGGCAGTTTACTATCATGTTTATTAGGACACCCTCAAAATATTAAATCATGATTAAAATGATTACAGGGTTGCCACAAAATTTTGAGATTCAAATTCCTTGACAATTTCCTGTTTTCTCTGACCATTTTAAAAGATTTTCCTGACTTTTAAGGGCCAAAATTTTTATTTTAAATTTTCCTTTTATCAGAAGTTAATAAATTTAAATGGACTTATATATCAGTAAAACGTTTATTGCAAAGTTAAAAATATTATCCAAACTTTCAAGAAAATAAATGATAATCATAGAATTTGTCATAGATCTAGAGTAAAATTACCTTCACAAAATGTCAATCTAAATTTTAATTCCCTTACTTTTCCCTATATTTTTTCAAATTCTTTAAATACCCTGACCTTTCCCTGACTTATTAGGTCCATTTTAAATTCCCTGATTTTTCTCTGTTTTCCCTGACGTGGGGCAACCTTGATTTAAAACAAGATTAAATAGATTAAATCATGATTAAATAGATTAAACATGATTAAATCATGATTATATAGATTAAATCATGATTATGTAGATTAAATCATGACTATATAGATTAAATCATGATTAAATAGATTAAATGAAGATTAAATCGATTAAATCAAAATTAAATCATGGTTTAAAAGATAAGATTAAATAGTTTAAATGATTAAATCGTGATTGAAATGATTAAATTTTGATTGAAGTTATTAAAACCAGGTTGTAGTGATTAAATCATGATTGAAATCATTAAACTAAGATTAAAATGTTTAAACTGTGATTGAAATGATTAAATCATGATTAAAATCATTAAATCATGATTGAAATGATTAAAATGATTAAATCGTGATACTTTAATTTACATAATTAAAAAAATCCGACTTGTTTCATATGAAATACGTAAATTTCTAGGATATTTTTTCTACAAATGTTGACCTCCACATAAAGTCCAAATAGTGACGCGCTTAAATTCGTAGGAAAAGAACCCGTTGATAAAAAATTAATGAATTTCCTAGTTTCTTTACTTAGCTCACATAACCCGAAGAACTAACAGAAACACGAAAGCTTAAAAGTTAATTAGAGAACATCCTTGCGTGAATATTTAAAGATTCTTTTTACACGTGCTGTTGTTTTGTTTAACAGTTTGCAAACTTAATTGGTTTTTTGATACGAAGATCAAGGTGCGTTAAGACTAAGTACATATTACAGGAGCGTTTCTAAAAACCGGGACACCTTATTGAACACCATACTCGCTAAATAAATATCACGTGATAAATGAAGTAATGGCAAAATACCATCCCATGGAGACTAATTTTTCGAAGGAAAATGGCAATAAGTTTAACAATACCAAGAATTTTTTTCTTTTTAGACGATTTTTGCTTTTTTGCCAATCTCCTCGTGCACGAAGAGTAAAGTCTTCAGGTTTTCGAGTATGCTCTACAACTTACTCATTGAAACTTTTCGTTTACCACCTAGCGTTCATAAACTACAAATTCTAAAACCGTGAAAAATTTCATGATTTTTCTGAAATTCACAAATAAAAACGATCTCTCCCGAGAGAGTACATACTGAAAATTTCACATTTCTAGAAGGTATAGTTTTTTAGAAAAATGTCTGGGCCGATAAAATGAAGACACCCTGTATAAATATGACCATTTTTTACAACAGGGAGAAACTGACGAGATGATCAACCGTCAACATCTTCGGCTCACCCGTATAAAAGTTAATTTCAACTAACACACGCTAGACTTACTAAATTCCCACAAACAAAGTTCGCGGGTACAAAACCCTATCCTTAATTAAGCCTTCGTGAAATATTCCCGAACGAAATTGTTCGCGGCCTATTTAGGTTTTCCAATTAAACTCAAAAGTCCTTCGCAAATCCCCCTCCTTGAACATCGTCTTCAGCGGAATGAAGTGTCTCCTTATGAAACCTCTCAGCTCATCATCTCTGTTGAGATTGGTTGGTCACCGCTGTTCCTCGTTTTCACGCGTACTCAATAAAGGACAGTGAAAAAGAATTTTCTTCGAAAACTAATTAAGCTACTTCTAAGAGAGTTTAAGCTTATAATTAAAGAACCCTGTATACTCCCAGCCATCTCGGGAGGGCGTCTTAAGGAACCTTCGCGAAATATGCCCCGCCAAGGTCGATAAAACGCGTGTTCCCTCCAACAAGCAAGCCAACGTTTTTAAATGATGGAAGATTCGTGTAAAACAACCCGCTCCCTTCTACTATACTCGCTTTTTCATTTTCACATCAACGCCACCTCGAGAGGCTTTTGGGGTTAACCCGCGCTATCTCTTTATCGGGCGTTTTTAATCTAAGGTGTGAATTTAGGGACGAGATCTTACAGATTAAGGACCCTTGCAGTTTTTTTCTTCTTCAACGGCATTAGGGGGAAACGGTCCTTCTACGAAAGACAGGGCCTGGGTGATACATCACCCGCTGTATACCGTCCAAATTTGGAATTTGGGAGCAGGCTCAAAAGCTTACGCTTCCTTCTTTGATAGTTCCAGGTAGCACTAAATCTGTTCAGGGAGGTGCCAAGTACCTTCACCTTACAATTTGAGAAATAATAACTTTTACAAGCTAACAAAACCTCTAGTGAAATTTTCGTCGACTACGAATCAGCTACACGTTACATTAATCTTGACTTCATGTCGACTTCACGTTGACTCCATGTCGACTACTATTAAACTATAGTACTTGTCCTTCACGTTGCCTTCACAATAACTCCATGTCGACTGCACTTGACCTTCACGTTGCCTTCACGATAACTCCATGTCGACTGCACTTGGCCTTCACGTTGCCTTCACGATAACTCCATGTCGACTGCATTTTAAATACACGTTGCCAGCCCGATAACACTTTTACTTGGGTCCAAGTTAACTAGAGACTTGGGCCAAAAGTGGTGCATAACTGTTAATTATTATTATTTCTTATTATTCTTACACACTATACCTTCCATTGACTCCTTGTCGACTACACTTTGACTACACGCGGACTCCGCGTTGAATCCATGTTGACTACTCTTTGACTACACGTTGCCTTTCCTCTAAACTCCACTTTTGACTTAACATCGATCCATTTCGTAAAATAAAATTAATTGTAGATTATACTCTCATTTACTGTTTAAAATAGATCCGGTATTTTTAAAATTAATAAACATTTTTATGTGTTTAGTCCGTTCCCTTTTACCACCAGAGACTTATTCTACAGCCAGTTGAATGCTATTAAATAAATTTGATTCCAGCCTCGTGAATTCAGAATGGCCCTAGAGATCATTTGAACGCGCGCGTTAGTTTTATATAATTTTGCTATTAGGCCTAATTTTCCTAGCCAGACATAATCAAATAAAGACGAGCTAAAACAATGGTGCCTTCGTATCGACACCTGGAGCCAAAGAACAAAGTAGCCGCAGCCTTTGAGACGAGCGAGTAACGCGGCTCGACAGTTAGTATAGCATTTTATCGCCTTTTCTAACACGTAGGTGGCGCTGGCTACGATCAATTTTGAGAGACGCATCTTCTTAAAGCCTTCTCCATTGAAATGGGGTCTTCATTAGGCGTTGCCCGGGTAACGGATTAATGACTCGGTCCCTTCGTGACGTAAGTGCCAAAGAAGAAAGCTTAAGTTAAGACCTATTTTCGGGGTGTGAATGGAACGCGAGTATTTTTAATTTAACTTATCTGGCTCGAGTTTTAAGAGGTTAGCTGTACGGAGCGTTCAAACCTGGTAATTACTGATAATAAAGTCACTGGTCCTTGACTCCTTTCAATCCGCCACCTAAATTAAATTTCCAAAGGATTAGGCGGAAAGCTTGCATTCCATAATCTGCAATGTTTGTCGTTTCAATTGAGAATTGGAATTAATCGTTGAAGCCTCTTCCCTTAAAAGAGATTAAAGTTTCAAAGTAATTTTATATTTCATAATATTATTCGTATTTATTTTAGAATCTAAATATATCTTTAATCCTTAATACCACATTACCCTCTCACCACCAATTCGTTATAATCAATATTAGAATATTAATGAAATATTAATTTTAATTTAATAATTTTGTTTGACCCATTCATTCTGAATAGTACTTGTTCAAATAGAGAATATAATGAAATGTTTACCTCGGAGTAGCTCGTTTCCAAGCCTAAACTTGATTAGTCTTTCAAGATTTTTTCCACTAAATTACAATCAGATGAACCCTAACCATATGCAGATAACAGTTGGCTTGTTCACTGGAATCTGAATAAACAGATATAAATAAATATTCATCACTTTTCTCTAATCAGAAAGTCCTAAAATAATTAATAAATAATAATTATTTAAATCTTTAGCAGACAGCTGTTTGATTTGGGGTGGTGGAGTGGTTAGAGCTTTCGCCTTGCTTGAAAACTAGGAACATCTTCTGCGTTGAGTTTGCAAGTTCTCACCCCACTGGTTAAATGGGTTTTGCTCCGAGCTCTTCAGTTTCTCCTTCCATAAAAACTTGTTGAGGTTAACGGTAATAGTTAGTGTAGTTAGCTGTTGGCTCGCGTGGCATGAAGGGCTTGCCACCACCCTCCTACGCATTGTCACCCGGCCACCTGTTTAAAACGCATTATAAGTCGGTAGATGGCTTGGGCGTAAGATGGTACCTTGGGTATTAGCCTAGCTGATTATTTATTGATTTTTAATTTTAATTTTAAAAGCATATCAGTTAAGAAATGTGGGAAAAAAACACGCATTTTTATACCCAAGTTTATAAAAATACCCTATTTCATAAAAATACCATAGTCCATATAAATACCCTAGTCCATATAAATACCCTTGTTCATAAAATACACTTATTCATAAAATACCATAGTCTATAAAAAATACCTTAATTAATAAAATAACCTAGTTCATAATAAAACGTATTTTTAAAATACCCTAATTCATAAAAATACTCTTTTTCAAATGAAATCCCCGTTAAAAATACCACTTGTACATAAAATATCCTAGTTAAAAATACCCTTGTACATAAAATATCCTAGTTAAAAATACCCTTGTACATAAAATATTCCAGTTAGAAATACCCTTTGTGCATAAAATATTCCAGTTAGAAATACCATTTGTACATAAAATATCCTAGTTAAAAATACCCTTCTACATAAAATATCCCAGTTAAAAATACCCTTGTACATAAAATATCCTAGTTAAACATACCCTTCTACATAAAATATCCCAGTTAAAAATACCCTTGTACATAAAATATTCCAGATAAAAATACCATTTAAACATAAAATATTCCAGATAAAAATACCATTTGTACATAAAATATCCTAGTTAAAAATACCACTTGTACATAAAATATTCCAGTTAAAAATACCCTTGCACATAAAATAACCTAGTTCATAAAAGGAAATATCCTAGAACTTTAATAAACTAGGTCAGCATTAATACAGATGCGATAGAATTCTCTTAGGGTTCGATTATATAACGTTTACTGAATATTATCGGCAAACACACAAGGCGGGCTAGAGCGCTTCTGGCTATGGAGATGAAAGGGGACCATATTTGATTGGTAAATTGAAACTATACATAGAATTCATTCGGCGCGCCAAAGATAACCCCCCTTTGACTAAAAGCAGCCGGGGTTGAGTTGCTCCGTATTAGAGCTCATGTAGTTGGGACATCAAAGACCCACTTAGAACTGGATACGGACCTAACAAAAGGCAAAGTTTCGGAGCGAACACTCCGTATGCAAATTGGCGGACGCGCTGGAAATCGTCTCTGACATCTAATCCATAAGATTAGAAGCGGATAGTGAGTGGAACGAGAACAACCTAGTAAATCCCTGGAACCCGAGGGCATTTCGCTGCGAATATTTTAAGGTGATGTACAAAATCAGGCGGTTATTGCTAACCCTAAAACGCCATTAATTTTGGAAAGGTTGCGGCGATAAGGACTTAGGCCTTTGCCGCGCTCGGTTAAACCCGGCAACGCCGCAACCGTTAATAGCACGCGGGCGGGCAAAGGCCCGAATTATTTTTAATAATCTCAACGTTAAATATTTCTCACCTTAAGACGCGTTTTGCCGAGACAAAGGAATCGAAAGGGCGAGCGACGAACAATGAAGCGATGTCCTTCCAAATGGGTGTTATATTTTCCCAATCTTCGAAGATTTATGTATCGAGAATCTTCTCAAAATTATACGACCCTACAGGGGCGTTAGGCTTAGAAGATTGTCGGCGCGTAAAGTACCCGATAAGACTGACCAAAAATGAATTGTAGCTAGTTAATCAAAGTACGATATATTTAAAACGTTCGTTATAATGTTCGCCGCTGGTGCCTCTAATGTATTAATAATTAACTACGTCCGATTTTCGAGAGATTTATAGTCATTTGGAAATTCTGTCCACGTTTTAATTCCTGATTTGAGGGGGCGTCGTTACAGGTGTGTTTCGCGATAAATGGGACAAAATTCTAATGGCGCTTTCAATTTCGCCTTGTTAATATTCGCATCTAGCTAAACACAATGAACGTTCATTTAAACTATTCATTTATAAAGACGATGAAGACGCGAAGTTGTTGATCATTCGTGTTTATTTAAATGGCGTCTATGGAACAAACAAACAGTCGGCATTCGTAGCAATAGTGCTTCCAGCGGCCAACTGATTAGCCGAATAGTTATCTGACTTATATGTTTAGTATATATATATAATTTTGTGAAAAGCAAATTAAAATAAACTTACAAACATTTTGAAAGTAGTTAAATCGGGGGAAATATATAAACCAGGGGTTCTCAACCTTTGCCACCTTGTGGAACCCCATTTCAGTTTCAAATTTATAGTGGAACCCTTGCTTGAAAAAAAAAGTGGGTTTAAATCTTTTTTTATGCCGAAACTAATTCTATCATAGCATAGTTCAATATCTTGTGGGGTCCCTAAAATTTTAATGGAGCCGCATTTGAGAATCACTGGTTTAAACAATCTGTCTGTCGGTTTAAAATGAATTCAGATTAGTTTTGGTCTTAAACTTTTGTTTTGCATTTTGATCCTTATCAACATACTGCTCTGTTAATATCTGAGTGTAAATGCAGATTATTTGATCATATCTGAACTTAAATGCAGATTATGTGATATCTGAACTTAAATGCAGATTATGTGATATCTGAACTTAAATGCAGATTATGTGATCATACCTGAACTTAAATGCAGATTATGTGATCATATCTGAACTTAAATGCAGATTATGTGATCATATCTGAACTTTAATGCAGATTATGTGATCATACCTGAACTTAAATGCAGATTATTTGATCATATCTGAACTTAAATGCAGATTATGTGATCCTATCTGAACTTAAACGCAGATTATGTTATCATATCTGAACTTAAACGCAGATTATGTTATCATATCTGAACTTAAATGCAGATTATGTGATATGTGAACTTAAATGTAGGTTATGTGATATCTGAACTATCTAAATTATTTTATTGTTTAAAATAACGCAACTATTATCTTGCAATCGGTTGGGAGCCCTACGTGGACAGGATTGGTAGAGTTCAGATCTAGTCACATTAACAACATTTTAGCACTCTACTACTACAAAATCAGCCGATTTTGTAAATTAATTTTCGATATTTTTCTGACTGAGTGACCACTACTAGTAGACTTCCGTGTTTTTTTGTCTTGAAACTGAAAATTACGTGCTGCAAGCCACCTCATACCATAAAGAAGAAGGTTCGGTTACTTCCTTCTCTCTAATAACTTGGGCCTCGCAGTTCTCCTAGCACAGGGTCTCCAGATGCTAGCTCCAAAAAGTTTGAAATGTTATCAATACGTTGGCCAACTGCGTTCGTCCTAAATGTTGGCTCGGGAGAATAGTCTCTCGACGTCAATCATGTCCGATCGATCAACCGCTGGAAATATTTAACAAAGAACAGAGAGATTGCAATCAAAGAGGAATTTAACACATTTCGCGAGTCCATACTTAGCGACACTTGAAAGTAAAAATATTCAAAGGAATTTCAAAGTCGGTGTTGGGAATGAGTGAATCGATTTTTGCCTTCCAGCCCGCTGGCCGGAGATAGAATCTGGAGAGAGTGGAGAGGAGATGAAGACGCGGAAAAGGACAATTAAATCCAGCGCGCCGACAACTCTCTTTCATCTTGGATCGAAAATTTTCAATTGGGTTTTTCTCACCCCCCAAAACGAAAAGCGTTCCCTCATTAGCCGTACATTCCTTCAGCACCGCTTCTATTAAGCCCCCTCCTTCGGGAAAGGCCGAGGTACGGGAGCGGTAGGAATTAGAAATAGGGGCTGGTTCCTCGGAGGGCTGCAAAAAATAAGAGTCGAATCTAATTTGCATGACGATCGACAACTTTTTCGCTACTCTGAAAGTATCTGGGTAAGATAAGCTTTCGAGAGTTTCGCCTTCCAACTGTCGTTAAAGTTCCAAATGAACAGTTTTGGGTTACGAAACTACGACGTGGATGGTACCAAATTAACCGCCGTATAGAAGATATTTGTCCAGATTATAGACTTTATTACTACCTTTTTCTACACCAGAACGTTCATTAGGTACACCCGTACTTTAATTTTTTACTTTTCTGAGTTTCATTACGAGCTTTAGATAATAAACGCGGTTACTTTTTAACTAAGTTAATTTTAGATGAAAATGTTAAACCAAATTTTCACTGGGACAAAACTCGGAACAACTCTTCCGTTGAGTTGGTTTTCCCTCGAGGCTCACACTTTTCCATAAAAAAAGGTTGAGGCTCACGGTAATAGCAAGATTATTCAATTGACCACATTTGTATATTATTTTTCACAAGTTTCAACTTATTTACAATAGATGGCGCTGTTGGAAAATCCCTACAAATTGATCCCTTTTCTTCTCAGGCGGGAGGGAAGACAATCGGAATTTTCGTATAGCAATGGCGCTTCTAATAATAATAATCAGGTTGGTTAATACACAAGGCAGCACCCCAGGCCCAAGTCATCTAGCGATTTTTAATGCCTTTAATTCATGTGGCCGGGTTAAATTGCGAGCCCCCTACACTCACTATTACCGTTAACCTCTACAAGTTTTTATCGTAAGGGGAAACCGAATACCTCGCGGTAATCCCCTTTAACCAGTGTAGGAGTGAACTTGCAAGCTACGCTGAAGAGGTGGTTCAGAACTTTCACCCAGTGTCACCAGCTGAGATCGAACCCGGCTCCTTTTGCTGCTGGCAAAAGTGCTAACCACTCCGCCACCCCTTCTACTACTGGTATCGAACCTTACAGTTGAATAGTCCTGGATATAGTGACTGTAGGGAGTTGTTGGCTTGCGTGGCATTATAGCCCGGTTATTTGATTTAAAGGCATTAAAAGTTTGCTAGATGACTTCAGCATAAGGTTGTGCTTTTATGTGTTAGTCTAGCTGATTATTATTATTATTATTATTGTTATTATTATTTACACCAAAAAACCGTTACTTTTATTTAGCCCTCGATTTAGCCTTAAAGGGCCACACCGGTGTTTGAATATGCTCTGTTTCACGTGCTAGTTTACAGAATAGAACTCTTCGTATCTGCTACCACGTGCTAAATTCGGGCCGGATTTTTAATTATTAGCCTAGCCGATTACTATTATTATTTTATTATTTACACAAATAAAACATTACTTAGATTTAGTCGAATCAGTGCAACAATAATACACAGATCCAATTTTAGCAGCCGATGCTTAAAAAAACCCACAATTAAAGCTCGGGGAAACGGATTAATTAACCGCCTAAATTAAAATTAAACATAAAAAATCGATTAACTGTTTATTTATGGATATTATTCGCGACTATTATACGATTTAATATGCAACAAATAAGTTTTTATTCGGATAATTTTCGGATATGATATAAAAGAAATTAACGGAAAATTTCTTATCCGAACGCCGAGTCTAACAACCATATTGTTAAAAAGGACTAAAGGCTAGTTCCCACTTGGCGAATTTTCGAGATGAATAAAATTTTTGCACAACGAAAAAATACGCGTTCTTTCGGTCGCTGGGGAAGCGGTTCTCACTTTAGCCCGAAAATTTAAAAACGCTGAAAACAACTCGCGCGGGCTTTTAGTAACGTTTTAGGCCTAACATAAAACATCAGTTCAAAATGAACCAAATGGATGTTCCTGTTGATAATTTCAATAAATAAACGATTCTATTCGTGAGATAATTACCTTTACTTCAGTATCTTGGTCAAGTTGGCTGAGCCGCTTTTCTAAAGACCTAGGCTTAATAAGTGACCGACGGGAGCGGAATAGATCGAGGGAACGCGTTTTCTGATTGGCTGAAGCTTTTTATCGCCAAGATGTGGACGTCAAAAAATAGAACATTCGCTAGAAACCGCGCTAAGTGGGAACTAGGCTTAAGGCAAAATTTTCACACGAAACAAAGTGTATATGACGCGGGGAAGGAGAATATCGCGGGGGACTTCTTAAATTAATATTCACAGAACGCGAGTAAAGATCATCGCGGTTGATATAATGCAGCCGAGTTAAATACACTGGCGAGAAGAACAAAGGAGATCCCTTCACCGCAGCGCGCCGATATAGGCCTTAATTATACGATACTCCGTTAATGGTGGATAGTAACCCTCAGTAGACCCAGCGAGAAGCCCCCGCAGACACGAAAGAATAGAACAAAAGAAAGTCCGTGCGCAAACAAAAGCATTAAGGGTTCCTCTTTAGGGACGAAAATGAATTTTATTTCTAGTCCCTGTGGAAGGGTAGACTGTCTTTAAAAACATGGCCTTTGGCCGTTGCGTACCAAAAGAGTGCTTCGGAGTTATAAGCTTCATAATAATAATGTCTTAACAAAGACCGAATTTTAGGGTTGAAATCGCAATTGGTGCGTGAATTTCGATTCAGGGAATCATAATGGAAATAAAAAGTTTTTGGAACGAAAGTTAATGGATAATGGGGAGTTAGAAAACTATAGCAGATATTTTCGCCATTAATATCAACAGTTGACTGGTTTTGCCTTTTTAGGACTCATCATTTCTGGGTGGGAAGTGGTGGGCAACAGTTTTGGGCAGTGCAAAGTAAATTACGGCTCTGAAAAACCTATTACGATCACTAACCACACCAAGAACAGATTGGATTAACTGAGAACACATAACGAGAAGTAATTTTGTATCTTTTTTAAATCCCTAACTTCATAAGTGTATAATATTGTAACATAAGTGTGACACTTCCAATTCTTCAACTGCAAAATTTTATTTAGAGCTATTCACAAGACAGACTGCATTATGGGATTGGTCGCAGTTTTCCGTCCGCCTGCTAACGCGTCACACGTAGCCTGTGACAGCGCCTCGCTAGGGGGAGATTTTCTTCTAGTGATGACGTCACTCCGCTACTAGCTCTCAGTAAAATATTCCCCAAAGTGACAAACTTTAGCACTGCCCACATAAATTTAAAGGGGTAGATCTTGGAAACGTGGTTTGATCACAAGCGACAGCCTCGCATATTTGAAACTGAACTATAACGAAATTAATCAAACCAAATGTCCTTGGTGCGTTTTATGCCAATGGAGATAAAATATAAGATGTACGAAAAACGTATTAATTGCAACAACTATAAATTACCCTACAAAACTCCGAGTTAGGGACAATGGAACGGAGTGGCGACCGACACACTACTGCGGAGCTGAATAAATAACGTCCGCCCTACCCGCGACATTTCTTATTCAAAATATACCAGAGTGGACAAAGTGGACACTTGGGAGTACACCCCCACCCTCCCACCACTCGCCCTTTTCGGCATGGCATAATTCCATACTATTATAATGCCGAGAAACTTGGAGTGCTGAACAAACGGGAAAGATGGGGTGGTGGTAAATGGTAACGTATGCTGGTAGAACTCTCCATGTTCCACTACAATGTTGAATGGAGTTACGCGTAGGGTCTGGCAATTCCCTGACGTAAACGACCGCCCCTTTGACCGTGTATAGGAGACAGAGTGGAACGGCGAATGGCCGGCTGAACCCATTCTTTGTCGATAATGAATTGAAGTCCGTGGAAAACAATGGTCGCCAGCGTGGAGTGAAAGGCACTTTGGGGAATAATGAAGGAAACTGGGTTCAAGGTTCAAAGTCGCTAGCCGCCGAGAACAAATGAAGACGTCGCTCCGGTTTCATCCGAGTATATTTCATCACCCTCATAAGTTGCCGTTCCATATATCTTTTGTCGTTCATTAGAATGATTGAACTTCCTACTTCGACAAATTCCATATTTGTTTTTGAATTTTTCTCTTAAAGCCGCATTTAAAACACTAAAGGATGTTCCACGAGCTAAGATTTCAATGCCGAGTTCGCGTTGGCTCGGTCGTAACGTGTTTCCTCCCCCCGCGCTTATGAATTTGTAGCGCCATCTCGTATTTTTTTAAATAATTTCGCGGGTTTTTGGAATTTCGTGATTTGCGTCTGCTCTTTTAGTTGAAGATTATAACCACATGGATCAAAACACGCTTCTTTAATCAATCTTCAATTTCGTTTAAAATTACAAATAGTAAATAGTGAAAAGGCTGAATCTGCAAAGCTTCAAATCCTAAAATAAAGCCGAATACATATTAAAATGAATGTACATATTAAGATAATCAAGCATGGAATTGCACGCCCGTTTGTTTGCCCCTGGATAGAAAACAATTTCCGGTTTGCGGGCTCGCGCCGCTAGGTGGCAAGGTTACAGAGTATTTTGGCGTTTTTTTGCTCGTGGAACATCCTTTAGTGTTTAATCCATGCTTCCACAATTATTTTCCACTTCCGCTTGGAACACCCGTTAAATTTGATAATTTTCTCTGGCTTTAAAATTTAACGATAGCTAGTACTGGAAGCGTAGTTTAAGTATTTTTACCCGCTACTAGCGAGCGTGAAAATGCCACTTTAGATTACGTTTATAGGGCAGGGATAACCATTATCACCATTTGAAAGATCCTCATTTTGAAGGTCCATTTCACCATTTTCAATATCGAGATCACCCAAGATCGTCCAGTTTATTGTAGTTATTTTCTGTTACAAGAGTTTAGTATAATTACTAGATTAAACGTTTTCAGGTAGAAATATCAACATTTATTAAAGTTAAAAAAAATATAAAACCATCATTTTGTTTAATTTTTAATAGTTATTTTCAATAAAATCCAGGTCAAAGTTTGTTACCTTAATAATTTTTAATAGTTATTTTCAATAAAATTCAGGTCAAAGTTTGTTACCTTAATAAATTTTAATAGTTATATTCAATAAAATGGAAGTTCAAGTTTGTTTAAGAATTTTGAATATAGGAACCCGGGATTAGTTGCTTTAAAAAAATTAAAACTAATCTTATTAAAACTTACCTGCAACGTAATCTTTTTCGGGCACATCAAATTAAAACGACTTCTATATTTAGACTTGATAATAAATGTCGCGAATATGCAAATTGTAATCTTAAGGCCCGCTTTATAATTGAATAAATTCTTTCCCGAGTAGGCTTAAATTAGCTAAATAAAAAGTCGGCGATTAAGGCAAACGCATTCAACATTGGAACCAAATAAACAATATAAATCCAGGCATAAATATTCATGAGTGAAGTCAAGCCAATGTAGGGACATTTTTCACTGGAAACGGCAATTTAATCCGAGGGAATAGACGTCTACCGATAAAACTAATTCCAACAAAGGCCCAAAACGTCTGCCTTCTTGCAATCCCTTTCTATTTCGCGCTTGCTTGAAAAAAGGGGCTGGAAAGGTAATTTGTTTTGGCGCATCCAGAAAAACAATTTTCCCATTTCACAATTAGTTCTTTTTGTTGCGCTCGGGTCGGAGTTTCTCGCTCCGCCGCGAATGAAATGGTAATTATACTCGAGGCTAGTCGTGGACCCCTCATCCGGAAAGGGGAATTTCTGGAATTTAAATGAATGGCGACATATCTTGCGAAACAGAGGAAGAAAATCAGGTCGCATTTATTTTCGGGCAGGACAAAGAATCCACCAAGTTTTGCTTTTCGCCCGTGACGTACTAGGTGACTTACTGATAATGGGCAATGATAACGTTATTAGAATAATGCCGGAAGCACTACAGATGCCCATTAATTAAGGCGCTGGAAATGATTTGTTTTGGGGGAACTCTGCGGTAGTGGCGACCTCACCTCAGCACGCATATGCTTGCGGGAAATGCACTGGAAAGTTTGTTTCGCCTTTTTCTCAGAAATGCTCGGGATTGAGATACCATAGATAACATTGGAATGGGGATAACCGAGCTAAAGGTCCTCTAAGTAGACTGCTAATGGAAAAAATAAACGCTTTTAAGACAAGCAATGAATTAAAAAGAAACCGTCTGCCTGCTTATAGAGGGGTTCTGCGGCGAATCATTCTTCTTGCCTCCCCATTGGTGCTCAAACTCCGCCACTAGAAGAGCAGCGAACCTTTCTTCTTGAATCACCATTGTAACTGATGCGCCTAGAATCGACTTCTCCCTGCACCGCCGTGTATTGCGAGTGGACCACGTTTACAGGCGTTTATAGGCCAAAAATAGACCAAATCGAACACAAATTCCCGCTCTATAAAGCCAATTATAAAACCTAATTCCACCCAAATAAAAAAATTTGATATATCTATAAAATATATTTTTGAACGAAAAAATGAACGTTTATCGATAATACGCTGAACTATAACCTCGTTTTATATCGATACGAAGGCAGGAATTTATCAGCGTACTCTATAAAGAGCGATTAAGCCTAATCATCCTTAGATCCACGAACGCGTAAAACGAAGCCAGAGAGGAGGAATTGAGGACGGAGTGTCCGGTGTGGCGATCATAATTAGATGTCCCATCCCTCAGGGATAGAGAGAGACGATAGAACGTGAGCTTACTTGTCCTTAAAGGTCTGACGGAACCTCACGCGACGGACTAACTTGTCCTGCTGGAATGCGGCTGAATTAGAAACTCATTAGATGAATTCCCCAACAACGAACACGAATATATTTCCCACTATTAAGTTTTCAAAGCGAAGCGAAACGCGGGAATTTAAATTATGTAGCTTCGCAATTTTAAGATCGTCCACGCCGCTGTATTCATCCAGTTGGTTCGCGGAGCGGAAATAAGATTCAAAGTTCACTCTATTGTCGGTTTTATCTAATTACATTTTTAAACATTCTTGGGAGAAGACATTGGTTCATAAACTCCGACTTATACTATGATTCAGCCGAGAGGAAAACGCGTTTATAGATCATTTAGGATTCCAACATAGGCTTGTTGTCTCGTGAAGTCATCGAATAGGCTTTCAAGATAGAAATTTCTAAAGAAAATGATAAGAGCAGCTCACTGACTTAAATTGACTCGCAACGTTAGACCAAAATATTTCATCAACCAGAATTAAGTGCGTGTCTAGGTTTTCTGAGAATTTACGAGTCGACCCTTTTTAAAAATGATGCTTTTTCAACGGAACAAATTCAATTCGCGACCAAAACGAGTTTAGATGTCTGCTACAGACAAAAAAAAAGTCATAAGAACGTTTTTTCTTAAATAAACTTATCAAAATATAAGCAAACGATGCCAAAGTTATATTAAAATGCAAGAATCATTATTTATAAAATAAAGTCAAATTTACGAATAACGATGACGAAAAAAATTAGCGTCAACTTTAGCCGCTACCGATCTAGGTTTCAATGGCGAACCAAAGGGGGCGTTGCGATAGTTTTCGATTAGTAATCGGTGACATCGGTTTCCTACTGTACGCTTTGTCGCGTATCCGGTTTTGACGTCATGATAGTCATCGGTTACTCACCGAAATCATCGGCTGGAAGAGTCGGTTTTTCCGATGACTGACGTCATTTCTGACGTAAAACTACTATAAAAGCTACGGCATTTTAAAAAACACCGATGACCGAATAAAAGCGTTCAGCAACTTCCGACGTCATTATGACGAAAAGGCTCATCGGTGGAAAATACCAAATCCGTCCGGTTTTTTTCGTTGACTGCTGCTGAACGTAGCCCTAGCCTTACAAATAAAACCAACATAAACACGTGACTATGCGCTTTGGGGAGGAATAAGAAAGAGAACACCTTTTATTGAAGCGCCTATTAGTTTGAGTATTTGCTTAGCACATTTGGTATCTGTTTTCGAATAAAATCAACACTTCGTTAGCACTGCTTATGTGACATGATACTAAATTAAAACAAATCCGATTCAATATTCAATTAGACTAATCAGATAAAGCAAAGGGCAGAAAATTTTTTATGTAATTTATTATCTGATTATCAGAAACAAAATAAACGGAACCCCGAAAATGTTTTTGGAACCAAAATGTTCTGAACCTTATGATAATTTTCTTGGGTTTTCTAAAGGAAATTTAAATATAAATTTTTAAAGAATTCCTTTAGATTTTTTTAAAGAATATTTCGGAATATTGGCCCCTTTTTCTAAAGAAAAATATTGGGTTTTCCTATAGAATTTTATAAAGTTTTTCTCTATAAATACCCATATATTTTTCTAAAGAATATCTTTAGAAATATTAGTGTACACGCTCTCGCTCTAATAAATTGTGTTCTAGAAGGAAATTAACTAGAAAAGCTGCCGTTTTTTGGTTTACCTAACTTATAAAACAATGCAATCGGTTCCCATTTTTAGACAATTGCTATCAAATATTCGCAATTGTGTGTAGCGAATATATTACCGAAAAACGTTTTAAACATTTCAAAGATAATAGACTTACTTCATTTAGAACACAATAAAAAATAACACAAAATTGTAATTAAGGTAAATTATGAAATATCTTAGTTTTTTCTACCAAAAGAAAAAATTCACGCCCTAAAAATATTTTCTAAAGATTTTTCTAAAGAAATCTATAGAAATATTTTACTAAGCTTGTAGTAAGAAATGTCTTTAAAAATTTCTATAGAAATTCTCTAGAATTTTTCACTAGACTTATAAAACTTTACTACCCCTTAAACCACTTAATGATATTCTATAGAAAACCCAAGAAAATGTTCATAAGGGGATCAAGGAAATTCGTACACTATTCAAATAAAACCACTAAAAATTCGTCCTCGTCTGAAATTTCCTAGTTAGAATTAATAATAAGCTAGACTAATACAAAAGGCACCAACTTAGGCGCAAGCCATCTAGCGACTTTTAATGCCTCAAACAGGGGGTCGGGTTACAATGCGTAGGAGGGTGGTAGCAAGCCCTTCATGCCACGTGAGCCAACAGCTCCCCACACTTACTATTAAAGTTAACCTCTAAGAAATTTTTATGCGAAGGGGAACCGAATAAGTTGGGGAGAGCCCCTTCAACCAGTGGGGAGAGAACTTGCAAACTCAAGGCATAAGAAGTAGTTCCGAGTGCTCACCCAGCGCGACAAGATGGGATCGAACCAAGCTCCTCTTGCTGCGAGGCGAGAGTGCTAACCACTCCCACAATGTCCTGATCGAGGAAATTCGTACACCCTGTATTCAAATAACTTCCGCATCTGAATAAAACCACCAGGACCTCCTCTTCGTTTGAAATTTCCTAGTTAGAAATCACTTAAGCAATGGCTGCCCCCTCCCTGCGTGGACAACGAGTAGAGAGTTTAGTCTCGTCGACGGCATACGACGCGGCCAAGTTAAGAACAAAAGAGGTAGATTTAGTCACGTTCCTTCGCCATGGAGTCGCGGGGAGTCAAGTGCGGCGGAGGAAAAGAACAGTTAGGTGTGTGGGTGAAAGCGGCGCGGCCAAATTACGTCTCCAATTAAGTTTGACTGTTTCCCCTTAATGCCATCACGGTCACGTTTCCACGGCGGCCGCGCGTAGATTTTGCATTACCCACCACCCGCGCTACTTTGGCGCTGCCCGCGTATTTCGACACGATAACCCCTTACCTGCCCGAACGCGTTCCCTCTCAAAATCGAAAATTGGTTTCTAAAGATAGCGCCAGAGGTCGCCGCGAAATTCCACGATTAAAGTAGCACCCTCTGTTACGTCACATCTCCAACCTAATCACCTAATAGTACGACTAGAGGTGGGTTGATTGTATTAAACCCTTAACAAACACTGTCAAATAACGCGCGAGAATTTCAGTCCTAGGCTTATTTAATATTTTCCCCCGCCTTCAAACGCGGTGCGTTATTTTACGTCGCTTTCCAAATCGAATTAAGTCTCAGTGACACTGGGGAGAGCGCTGGGGGGTTCGAGAGCGCGACGGTTCAATTTTAGGGGGTGTGGAAACGGTCATCCCCCCTTTTAATTGAATAGCTTTTACCCCCCGCCATCAATAATGCCCGTGCTAGTTCCGCCGTACACTGAACCGTGATTGCGAACCGACGGAAGAAGGCAGTGCTAAAATATATTTTTGATGGTTCGTTATATCGGGGTTCTAATGAGAGGGGAGGTCGCCATCCGCACGGGCCATGTACCGGGAGCTTAGTTAATCAGAGGGCAAGTAGCCCGCCTCGCTAATTTCAAAGGGTCCCTACTCGTCTCCATTAGTAGTTTGAAACTGCATCCAAAACGGGCCGGAGGTTGATGACCAAAATACTCTCCCGACGCCAAATATAAGTCCGTATATGGACGTGCTGCACGCGCTTGATTTCGAGACGCCCTCTGTTGCGTTTGTAAACAAATAGCTGCCCCCTGGTGGAGAGTGTGGAATTAACCGGGAAGAGGAGCGAGTGAGGAAGTTGACCTCTACAAGTTAAGAGTCAAAAGTGCATTAAAAGGATTTTAATTTATGCGAATATATTTGCATGAAGGATTACCGCCAGGATATTTCACCACGTTTGTCGACGATTGGCCGGCCGATTTAAAAGCCGACTTACACTTTGCGGAACAATCATTGTTTTGTAATATTGGCTAATTTACATCAAAGTGGTTAAGCAACCGATATTTCTGCAGTCTATACTTTTAAAAGCATTTTAAAACTCTCGTCAAAACCTTAAAGGGCTCCTTTTGAAGAATTATATACCCTTCTACGCATTGTAACCCGGCCACCTGTTTAAAGGCATTATAATTCGCTAGATAACTAAGGTGGTGCCTTGGGTATTAGCCTATCTGATTATTATCATTATTATTTTTATTACTACTATTATATTATTATTATAAGTAACATAAAAACCATAAGTAAGACACTTCCTATTGTTTGAATGCTAATTTTCCAACAGAACCGGTTTTCGACATTTACATTCTAGCCACGCTCCGACTTGAAATTGCACTCGAACTGAGTTATCATTCTTGATAGTAGTAGATTTCACTTTAGCCATATTTAGACACTAGGGGGCTCTGTGCTGAACTAAACCTTGATTGCGTAATAGTATTATTATATTATTATATTTTGGAATTATTATTATTATATTTTTGAATTGTTATTATTAGATTTTTGAATTGTTATTATTATATTTTTGAATCGTTATTATTATAATTTTGAATCGTTATTATTATATTTTTGAATTGTTATTATAATATTTTTGAATTGTTAATATTATATTTTTGAATTGATATTATTATATTTTTGAATTGTTATGTTTATATTGAAAATATATCTATTTGTATTATATTTAAAAATATCTATTATTATATTTAAAAATATCTATTATTATATTTAAAAAATATCTATTATTATTATATTTAAAAAATATCTATTATTATTATATTTAAAAAATATCTATTATTTTTATATTTAAATAATATCTATTATTAAGAAATACACTTTCCAGATAAAATAGTCATATATTGATTTTCAAAATCTCTTTCGTTATGGAAATATGGTTTATAAATAAATGAATATCCCTAGGACAGTGTTGTATTTACATTTTACATCGTTATGTGGAGTTTTAAATGTAATTTTTGGGCCGTAATATGATTTGAAATATTTTTAAATCTCAAATTAACGATGGCCTTAGTAATAATTTCGAGAATGTAATAATTTCGTCTTATCAAGGATAACAGCATCAAAATTATTCTTCATTCAATATTTTTTTCGTGTGCCAATGGTCAAAAAATCGAAATGAACTTGCCATAAAAATATTTAAAAAGATGATAGAATATATTATCGGTCGAAATTCAATCGTGCAGCATATGGTCGAGTTCCTTTGGAACTCCTGAGCCATAAAAACCAAACAGAGTGAAAGCAACCATATTGGGTGAAAGATATTTTTTCAACTGTTTTTTATCTTATCGTTTTTTATTAGTGGCTGAGTCGCAATCTACGTAAGTACTCTGTAAACTTATTTGGATGCCTTGTAAGCCCCTGGTGAGAAATGGTGGTACTATTGCTGGTGGCCCGAGTTTTCATGGGCTCGCGCCTGTCGTTATAAATGGTCACTTTACTAAATGACTCTGCAGTGGCAGTTTTGGAAATTGAAATGATTCCTTAATCGACCACCAGGAGGCGCGCTACTGCGCGTATCCACCGCTTTGCCAAAATTATGCAAAAAATAAAAAATTCTCCTTCGAATTATTTCCGCGGAAATAAATCATTTTTTCAGGCCTGTCACTTCCTCTTTTTCTTCTTCGGGAAATTTTTCCAATTTGAAATTCTATCCAGCATATTTCCGGGCTATTTCCACTTCCAACGGACCGAGTTAATTAAAAATACGGGAAATACACGCTAGTTCCTTTTTTTCGGATAGCTTTTAGCGGAAAATTCGAAATATGAAACTCACTTTTTCGGATTTTCTTTTAAGGGTGATTTAAGTGGTTTGCTGGTTATTACCGTCGTGGTTGTATTGATCAAAGTGCTATTTAATTTTCTTATTTTTTTGGGTTTGGATTAAACTCGTTATTATCGAAAAAGGATACTTTCATGTTACGCTTTGTTTAGAGGGCTAACACGATGGTCAAAATTCAACTTTCCAATTTGGTGGTTCGTATGTTCGTTTCGTGGAGAAAGCAATAGCTTCCTTTTAGTACTCGAGACAGACGGGAGATGGAGTTGCTGTACTCAATTGAAAGCGTCTAACACCAAATTGTTACACGATAGTACAACGGGCCTGTAAGGTTTTGAAAAATTAAACTTAGCCTCGCAAATTATCTTAAAAAAACATATGTTACCTTTTTTATAATTAAAAACTAAAATAAATAATAATAATATATTAAAAAGTAAGTTGCAAATAGATAGAATAGAAACTTAACTACATGTACTTTATATTTTTGGCGTTTATTTGATGATGGGTTTTTCGAAAATGTCACTCACTTGATGAAATACCGTCGTTAAGTGTATTTAATATTAAAATGAAATTTACGTGCAGCCCGGAATTTTATTAGGAAAGATAATTTTATCACACCTAATTTGTGACGTCATGGACTATGGTTCTGTCTGAATTTTTCCCACTGCATCTGGTAGACTATATAGTCCCCATTATCCTACCAAGATGATCCTTGGTAGATTATATTTAGCCCGCGCTTTAAAGAATAAGCTTCAACACCTGTTTTTAAAACCATGTAAGAACCCGCTTATAAAATTCAGTAGTAGAATCCCATAATTCTATAGGAGTATTTTCGGATTTGCCCATTAGCATCTACATTTTTTATCCAAGCCTAAACTCAATGTTGGGGATAGCGGCCAATGAGAATTAACGTGTAGTCAATGACGTCAATCATCTCGCTAATATTTAAATTGTTTTGGCGTTCTACTAATTATTTCTAATTAACTACGAAGTGGAAAGCAACTGAACTTGATATTTGGGTACTTTAAACATAAGCACATCGTTTAATCACAAAATTAAGGATAGGGCTCGGCGTTCGAATAAGAAATTTTCCGTTCATTTCTTTTGTATCCATAGCCGAAAATTATCCGAATATAAACACTCATTTGTTGCATATTAAATCGTATAATAGTCGCGAATAATATCCATAAATAAACAGTTCATCGATTTTTTTAGATTAATTGAAATGAGGCGGTTAATTTATCCATTTCCCCGAGCTCTAATTAAGGCATAACGAATAATTTGCAACTTACTCTTTAACACTATACGTTGTAGTGTTGTAAGTCGGAAAATATTCGGCGGAAAATGACCGAGGCCTTTTTTCCGGAAAATTTTCCATATTTTTCCAAATTAAATAAAAAAAGTTTTCATTCCATGATTAGCCTATTATATTGTTTGCAAATTTAAATAAAGCGGCATTGTCGCCTCAATTTTTTCAAATCTAAAAGTAAAACTAAACCTCTAGACTAGTTTAAACTGATTAATACTATTAATGTTTTGTACACTTACTTTTATTAGACATTTTATATCGATAAAAAGGTAAAAACATTAAAAATCTTTAAAAAGAATTTGTTTCAATTTTTTATCATTCCGATTTGCGGAAAATTTTCCGCAATAGTTCTTTTTATAAAATAACCTTAGCCATCTTGTTGTTTTCTCTCCCACTAAAGAGCTTATGAACTCATTCTTAGGCATTGGCTGAACTATTACATGGTAACATTACAACAAGTTGGGCAAGCGTAAAGACATTTTATAAAATCAACTATTCGGTAAATTTTCTGAAAATTTTTCCGCATTTTATTTTTCTGGAAAATTAACAACACTGCTACGTTGTACTGAAGTTTCGGCCGTTGTCACGGAAACCGAACCGATATCGCGTCAATTTCCGTACACAATCCAACCAATCAACATCATTTTGAGCGTGAACCGATAATCCGAACGAACCCCACTCTGTTCTCCAGAGAGGATCCGAATAAAGGCAGAAATGATGGAGAAAAAATAAATAGCTTGTTAGAGGAGCCCCTGTGTGGCAGGCAGCCCGAGAGAAGAGACTTCCTAGTTCGTGGTTTCTATTGTTGGGAGCTGGGCTTAATTCTTTTGTGTTTCTTGATGACCAGCCATTGAGACCAATCACCCAAAGAAAAGCGAGAATAGAAGCTACTTAACGAGCTAGGCATTAACTAGAGTCAGTGAAAAAATATATCTCTATTGACCATCTCTACAAATCGTGGACTTATCATAGCACTCATCAAATATATAGCAACCTAAAATGATAACAAAGATGGTTAATTAAATCAAATATTTGTCAAACTAGCGGCTTATACAATCTAAGCTAATGCCAAGAGCATCGCGCTTATATCGACCGAATCAATAGGTCGAGTTTACAGTGAAATTTCTAGTTCGATAATGACTGATTAATATCGCGGTAAATTAACACTAACAGTACCTTTGATAGTAAATTAAATTAATTAATTAATTAGTTAATTAAAACAAATTAAACTGATATAATAGTTTTGGAAATATTCTTTAAAAAATTTTATTTCGTCCAGAAATAATGTTTTAGATTTTGGTTCTTGGGGGATTAAATAAAAATTGAAATATACATAGGAAAATCCTCTGTAAGGTAATTCTGTAAAAAAACCATAATCAAACTCAGTAATCGATTTGTAAAACGAGTAGTCGGTCAATAATTGCGTAATCGGTGTAGTCGATCATTGAGCACATAATCAGTGTAGTCGATCATTGAGCACATAATCAGTGTACATAAAAATGTAAGGTGCTGATGCTCTCATACAATGACACATGTTTCAAGTAAATATTATTGTGAGTATTTGGAGATCGACTAGTGATTGCAACGAAGAACTGATCAGGTTATTCAGCTCGTTATTCTCAGATATCTGAGGATAATCAGTTAGAGAAGGCTAAACTATTATACTTCCCTTATGAAAAAGTTCTATAGAATTGTATAGAGCGTTAAAGAGGTTGAAGGTGGTGCTATAGAGTCTATATATTGCCATAGATATTTCTTAGTTTCTTTATCTATGGATCTTTCTAAAGAATTTTGCGTCATAATCTGTAGAATTTTGTAGAATTCTAAAGGGTATTCTATAGGTTTTCCCTATGACGGCTATAGAAAATATCTTATAGAATATCATATAAATCAACATAGAGGATTGGGCCAATTCTCTATTCATTTCTATATGTGTATCTATAGAAATCTTAAGAAATAACTGCCTTCTTGTCTATATAATTTTATGACTTTTTTTGCATTACATTTGATTCATTATCCAAAATAACCACAATGGTTAAACTGCTATAATTTATCAACCCAGATTCAGTTAGCGAACACAAATAAACATTAATCAAAATTTAGAAAAGATTTTTATCGAGGGATATGTCTTCAAGGTCATTCAAAACCTATCTCGAGAAGCGTTGGGTTTACGGATTTGGTTCCAATTATAAAGTGGTTGCTCGCCATATTATTAGTTCAAATAACTTTTATTTGACCTAATTTGACCATCAGAAGCCGAGAAATTGAAGACATGGTTCAAGGTCATTCAATTTTACACTAGTAAATGTCCCCCTGCACGAGGAATGATCCATAGAAATTTGAAATTTTAAAGAAAAGGGTTTTTCAGTTATTTGTATATACTTTCGATGAAAGTAAATGAAAAACTACAACACACAAAAAGAAAAACTTGCCTCGAATAGCTGAGCGTTTAACTTTTTAAATTCAGTTTAATTCAAGAGTCTGTAAAAATAAAATGAAAATGAAAAGTACGAAAAACGAGATCAAAGAAAAGGGAACAGGAAGTCGTAAAATTCAATTTGTCTCCGGGGTTTCGATGGATGTATCGGTCACGTCTTCATCGCGACATTTTCGCCGACGCGAGAAGCTGGCAAGGATTTATCACTCACTCATCGGCCGGACAAAATAGCCCCCTTTCACGGGTGACGTCACCGCAACGTCTTAGTCATCGCGGAGGATGCGATGAATGGGCTTTCATCCCAAGACGTACTCGTGATGGATGGAACAATTTGCTTTCCGCATTTGCATAAATGAATATTCCGCTTACACGTTACGGACCCTTTCGATGTATGTATTATTTTCGAAGAAAAATAACGCGTTCGTAATTTTAAAAGGCAATTTTTGTCCGGTGAAAACCGGACAAAAGGTACAAAAAAATTGGGTTATGGTTGCGGTGATATTGCGGAATAAATTCACGTTTCTATTTTTCGCAGTTGTCGGCATTTTTTCGGCGCTGCGGAATTTTTGTGATCTCTATATGCGGAATAAGCATATTTAATTGGTAATGGTAATAACGGAAAATATTATGGTTGTTTCTCCTCGATGCGAATTTGTGAAATGGAAATGTTAATTTTATCATTATTTGAAGTGAAATCCAGTGAGTTTACATATATAAAAATGATTTACCTATTTAGTTGAATTTGAATAATTTTATAATTATTTCCTTATTATATTTAGCAAACCTGGCCGTTCTCGTATTGCTCCCAGATTGCCCTCAAATCTATTTCAGATTGTTCTCGTAATGTTCTTCGATTGTCCTTGGAATGCTTCCAGATTGCCCTCAAATTTATCTGCGATTGTTCTCGGAATTATCTCAGATTGCTCTCCGAATTATCTCAGATTGCCTTCAAATCTATCTACGATTGTTTTCGGAATGCTCAAAGATTGCCCTCAAATTTATCTACGATTGTTCTCGGAATGCTTCCAGATTGCCCTCAAATTTATCTACGATTGTTCTCGGAATTATCTCAGATTGCTTTCCGAATTATCTCAGATTGCCTTCAAATCTATCTACGATTGTTTTCGGAATGCTCAAAGAGTGCCCTCAAATTTATCTACGATTGTTCTCAGAATTATCTCAAATTGCCCTCAAATCTATCTACGATTGTTCTCAGAATTATCTCAAATTGCCCTCAAATCTATCTACGATTGTCCTTGGAATGCTTCCAGATTGCCCTCAAATTTATCTCAGATTGTTCTCGGAATTATCTTAGATTGCCCACAAATCTATCGGATGCTTTTGGAGTACTCCAGATTGTGTTCGGTTTGCTTTTTAATCGCTCAAGTGCCACTGTAATGTTGCATTGAGAAATTCCTTTTAGCTAAGAGATGTATTCTCGCCTCGAGATTTACTCCGAGTCGACATGACTTCGAAGACAAATTTCTGTATTTAATTCTGTAATTTTTAAGAAAAACGTTTATGGTTTGGATACTATACAGACGTCCCCAGAAAGTAATTTAAAGGAATCTTAAGTTAAGATTTTCTTCGCTGTATTTTCCCTTTCTCTAACAATTTTATATTATTCTAAAAAGCGAGTAAATAGACATTCATAGCAATGTCCTAAAAACCCCCGCCTTAACTCGAGTACTTTCAAACCGTATTATATTTTTAAAAAGTTTTCCATGTTTTTATTTCCCGCAAACCAAAACTAACAATTCTTACTTAGAAATTCATTCGCTAAGCAAATTTTGTTAACTTTATATTTTTTTAGAAAAGAGATGAAAATTGAAAACAAAATGTGTCTAAATTCAGAGTATAAGGTGGTAGTTCCAGCACAAATACATTTAGGGTCTTTCAAGGCTCAAGTTAACTAGCAGCTAACCCCGTCTCTTTTTAAATCTATGCCTTTTTTATTAAAAAAGAAGAAGTAAAGAAAAAGGCTTGGGATGCGTTTATAAACAAAGAACTTTGAGCTTTGTTAAATAGATGGCGCCTGCAGACCTGAAGCGAAATTTCTTATTCGGAAAACGTAGGGGCTACCTTGGGATTTAAGTCGTTTATGAAGGTTTGGGATGGGGAAAAAGAGCGAGAGGGCCTTGCCCAAAAAAGCAGCGCAAAAAATCCTTTTTTTAGTAAGTTAAAACTCAATTTCTTCTTTCCATTCTACCGTTTTTTCTCCGTTCGTATAAGATCGTGTAGTCACGCAGTTCCGCGAGTTTCCTTTTTTTTTTCTTATCCGAGTAATAAAAAAAATGTGAGATGTTGCAGAAAATAGCGAAAAAAATATGATGAGAAAAATTGAAAAACAAGGAGAAAAAGTTGGACTTGGTCATCTGCTGTTTTATTGGGTTAAAACAATAAAGCGTTGTTATCCAACTTTTTTATTAAAATGTCTTATATTAAAATAGACAATGAATTAAATAAATTTTTTTACGTAAAGTAATTTTGGTGTGAAATATGTGAAATTAAATTAGTTTTATATATATAGTTTTATTTCACATTTTCACACCAAAATTACTTTACGTAAAATAATTAATTGAATTCACTGTCTATTTTAATATAAAACATTTCAACAAATAATTCAGTCGATATTAAATCGGGTGTAAAATGGGTATTTGAGTCATATATTTATTAATTTATTTATTTAATATATACGAAGACTACAATGCTATAGTAACCTTATATTAAACTGCATGCAGTGATAGTTATAACTTCACGAACTATTACAGGGTTCGTACACGACCTGGAAAACCTGGAAAAGTCAGGGAATTTGAAAATGTTTCCAAAAGGTCAAGAAAAGTCAGGGAATATGAAAATGATTCATAAGTTAACCCTGGAATATGTATCGTATAGATTGGTTAAATTTTAATGGTATTTGTAGCGAGAAAGATTAACAGGTGATGGCTTAAGATACTACACTTTAACCTCAGCTAATTAGCTAATGAAGAAGCTAATTAATAAAATTTTGATAAATTAGTTTTAGAAATTCATATATTTGGTGCCAAACAAAATATTTTAAAGGTGCCAATCTACAAATAGATCTATATTTATATTTTTTTAAAATGAGTTACGAAATTACACCCAAAACCTAGACAGCAAAGAAACGCTCGATTTCACGTTCCAATTAATTTGGGTGATTGCCAAAAAATAGACCTTTTGGAATATAGTTATCCCGTCAGAACAAAACACACAAACACACGTCGAAAGATTTCGAGTCTACTGAAATCCTACGTTAGAGACTATCTCAATCCATTATCCATAACAAAAACTTGAAAAAGGTGAACCCTTAAAAATAAAGGGTAGTATCAATATGCCAATATCTGATCAGCGCGGTTCCACTATGTATTCAAATCTGATATTTTTCGGGCCAAAGTAATATTATCACATTCGCTTTCTTATATCTCGCTTTCCATAAAAAGACGGCTCTCAAAAAATCCCCGAATAAGAAGCAATAAAACTATACTAGATGCAGTTATGTCTTATTGCTGTCTAGCGTCGTATAAACACGTTCCTCGGGCGAAAATATAAAAAGCACGTCTTAAAAGAATTTTTAGCCTATCATTTTTATCTAAGGAAGAAATTTTACAGCCTTCTCATACGCGCGTCTTCGTCGGTTGGAGGAAGACCTAATCCCCGCAATTCCATATCGCCTTACCAATAAACTGGTGCCACGTATAAGTATAAAATTGCGACCAACGTCGTTCTATATTCAAACTTATAGGCGTCCTTAAGTCTGCGCCAAACTGTTTTCTACGAATACGAATTGTCCTTAAAAGGAGCGGCATCGCTTTCATTTTCTTGAGACAATCCAGCGTAGACCTCGAGATGATGCGAGCCCGAATAGAAAAAATCTTCTCCGAATTCTCTCTTATGGTTCTTTTTTTTCGTTCGCTGGGTTTTCCAGTTTCCACTCCTCTCGGCAGCCTTTCATCCCCGGCTTCCTTTGATCCCTGCCCGTCATCAGCATCTTTCTTCCCAACCCTTTTTACGCTTTACACAATCGCGAACGGTTTATGGAAGTGGCGTTTATGTACGTCTTTCCAAACTTTATATTGTTTTCAAGCTAAAATATGAACATAATCAGTGTTCCTAAAAAGCCACCTTTTTGGAGTAAAGTCCAAGCCAGTATCTAAAATGTTTTTATTTCATTTTGGTGGCAATGGCCGATGACGTCTTACAATATTTACGCTCTTTAAATTTGATACGCAATTTTACTAAAGGCCTTTTCACACGAGCCAACTTTTTGATCCAACTAGATGAGTCGACTTGTGTTGAGTAAACTAGTTGGTTCGTGTGAATAAAAGTTCGATGAGTTGATCCACCAAAAAAGTACGCGAGAAAAAAATGGATCACTGATCCATTTTTGCTGACTCAGCATTTTGATTTGAAAAGTTGGCTCGTGTGAAAAGGCCTTAAGAGGGAAACTAATTTAAGTTGTTATCGGCCACCTTTTTGGGGAAAAGTCCAGGCCAGTGGCAAATAGTTTAAAATACTGGAAAATTGGCATATAGTGGCTAATAAAGAAAAATTGCATTTCAAAGCTTAAAAAGTAATTGGAATTAAATTTGTAAGAAGTTTATTGTAAAAATGTCCTAGTTTACACTGAACTTCCAATGTTAGAATTAATTATTCCACAAAAATTAACAGAATATTCTAATGATAATTAGTATCTTACCATTACTATGCATATATAATTGCCTTAAGTAGCCCAAATCTGAAATTTCTGTATTAAAATATTTTTTAATATTATTTTATAATTTTCAGTGGTAAAAATTTTTATTGGCCACTTTTGGCCACATTGGCCACTAAATTCACATTGCCCAGGCCGACATTTTCCATTATTTTACACTTGGCATTTTCCAACTCGGAAAAAAAATTCTAAAACAATTAAATAATTTTATTGTATCGTTTTATTGTACCGCTTTTAGTAATTTAAAAGTAAAATATGTCTCGATTGTGATCGCGCCATCTCACGGCAAGTAGAGGCAGTTCTGAAGGTACAAAGATGAACTAGGCGCGATAATAAAAAAATGTGTTGTAAAAGCTGGCCCACGCAAACTTTTATTTTTATTTCGTAAAATAAATAAATAAATAACGCCAGGTGTTTAGGTTCGAATTTTCGCCGCCATCTTAGGGGCTGCCGCCAGCGCCCTAACCCCGTATGAGCGATTTGCGCACTATCCTAACTTTTAAAATCGCACAATCTAGGCTTAAGTCTCTTATAACTGGAACGCGTCTTCAGCAGCGCGCGCTTGTACGTTGTTTTTCTGTCTCACCGACTTCTCACCAGGTGTCGCGGCGGACGCGCGATTTTCAATTTCCCGAAATTTCTTTATTTTATTAAAAATTAACCACACAATATTTTTTGATGCGGTTTTCGACATAAATTTTAGTTTTTAATGGGCTATAGGGCTATCTAACTGGTTAAAGCTTGACCGTTTCCCTTTAAACAGGTGGCCGGTTTGATTTTTATGGCCTAGTAGGATACTTCTCTGTTACCAGATTTTTTATCTACTTCCGGTTAGAGGAATTGAAAATTCGTTGCGATTAGTGGCCAAAAGTTTAAAAAGTGTTATATATGGAAAATATTAAATTTACAGGCTTAAAGAAAATGATTAAAGAAAACAGAAAAATATAATCGAAATTATTAAGTTAAAGAAGATTATAATTACAAAATAATGTAGTCGAAAGTCCAAAATTAAAGAAGACTTAAAAATAGGAAAATATAATCGAAATTACTAAGTTAAAGAAGATTAAAAATATAGGGAAAATTACAAAATATAGAAAAAAAAGATTAGATGGCAATCAACTGGAAAATGAGCTTAAAATTTCAAGCAGGGTATATCTGATTCCGAACGAACGATATATCTACAGAGTAAAAACACTCCCAATCTCTATGATAAAAAAAATAAATCTAAAACAATAAAAAAAAATCGGAAGTAGAAAAAAAAGATTGGTAGACTTAAAAAAAAATAACTTCTATTCCGGCTTTCGGTAGTTTTCCAGTTTCCTCTATGGAACGATTCGGTTGGCTAGTAGCGCGGCGCTGAAGAAAAGAGACCCATGGATTCCGTGGTGCGGGGGGGAGTGAGCTGCACTAATGGAAGAACGCTGTCCCGGGTCAGACCGTGTCCTGACTTTCCGCAGACGAGCAAATCGGCAGCAACCCTGCAGCGGCACACAGCCCCGGCCCCTTCTCGCCCCTTTCCGACTTTTGCCATGTACCAGTCCAGTGCCCCCGGTCTGGCTGCGCGCGGAGTGCGAGAGAAGAATTGCCTTTCAGCCTGTATTCCGTCTTCCCCTCATACCGTCGCCGTTAAATCTTGGGCAAAATCTCGCTTGTCCCTCAGCCGTGAAACAAAAGGATTCCAGCTTCCCTCGTCTTGCCCGTAACACGGTCATCCAACTTACAAAACGTTTCCAAGTTAACCTTGTAACTGGATAAGATAAAAAAAATGGGAAGAGGTTCCGTCGTTAACTCGCCTGGCTGGCGCTAGGGGGCAGCTACGTCGCTACGAGCCAATCTCGCTCGGTGACAGTGCCGGCAATCTTGACATGGACAAAGAACGGTGGTCTACCCTTATTAGTATTCCCATAATATACTTCAGCGAACCTGAATACTGATGGACGGATGACGGTAAGAGAACGGTACAGTCTGTTTGGACTGAGCTATGTCAGTATTACGCCTTGCTTCTTTTTCTTCGGGCATCGTTACCCGGCGGGACTTAATAATCAACTCCACAAAATCAACAAAAACTTTAAAAAATAAGTAATCTTAGAAAATCAAACATAGTCAGAAACAAATCGGGAAATCTTTTACGCGTATATTAAAACTCAGATTATTTTAGAAATAATAAAATCGTTGGGAATCGGGAAATCTTATATTGCATATCTGAAAAATTAGATTATTTTAGAAATCATAAAATCACTGGGAATCGGGAAATCTACAATGCATATCTGAAAATAATATTATTTTAGAAATCATAAAATCATTGGGAAACTGGGAAATTTTTAATGGATATCTCAAAAATGATATTAATTTGTCATAGAAATCAGATTATTTTAGAAATCATAAAATCATTGGGAATCGGGGAAATTTTTAATGGATATGTCAAAAATGATATTATTTTGTCTTAGAAATCAGATTATTTTAGAAATCATAAAATCATTGGGAATCGGGGAAATTTTTAATGGATATGTCAAAAATGATATTATTTTGTCTTAGAAATCAGATTATTTTAGAAATCATAAAATCATTGGGAATAAATTTATTCCAATTTAATATTTAATATTCGTGACTATTTAGGTGAAAGTTTCTTTCAATATTAGTGAAATTTTAAAATAAAATTAATCTGGTATCATTTTAATATACCCCTTAAAATTTCAAAGACCAACATTTTATATTTCGATAAAAATAATGAAAGAAATTGAGTAGATAAGTTAAATTTAAGAATAAAATCATTGTGGTCTCATATTAATATGTCCCTTAAAATTTCAAACACCAACATTTTATATTTTCGAGAAAAATAATGGAAGAAATTGAGTAGAGAAGTTAAATTTAAATATAAAATAACTGCGGTCTCATTTTAATATATCCCTTAAAATTTCAAACACGAACATTTTATATTTTCGAGAAAAATAATAAGAAATTATGACCGCGATTTGGACTTTATCTTCGAAGGCTTTGAAGTTCATCTTACCTCCGTATACGAAACCAGATCCTATTAATTTTAAATGGAAAACAAGGTGATTGTGAAGTGGACGGAAAACAACAACCTTAATTAAAAGTCTCGCGAGAACCGCCCGAGAAAACCGGAAAGTCAAAGTCGCGTCGGCACGCTCCGAATTAGCATCTTCTCGAAGCGACATCATCCTTTCAGCTCCCAAACTTTCCCCGCCTTCATATTATTTGATTTACAGCCTCCCTTTTCTCGGAGCCAGACTCTAATTGCATTCCGGAGAGGCGAAACAATTCCTCTACTTAAGGCCGCGACCGTGACCCGCAACTTCCTAACGTCGCCTTCCATCCGCGTACGAAACGTCATTACGAATCGCGAACGATAGGTTTAGAAGTTGCCAGTTTTAAAAGGAGGGTTCTTACAATTGAACGTGTCTCGCATTAATTTCTTTACACTGCGCGCTATCTCGGCTCTGCTTCCTTCTCAGTTTCTGTTGGCTTCTTTTTTCAGTGACGACTGACTGATGACGACTCTATCCGCTCTCTCCGTTCCGATGGAAAGTGGCCACTTTTTTACGTTTCCGCTTTCTCGGCCATAAGATTCTTTTCTCTTACTTAACAGCCATCTAAAACTCACGATGCATTCTGCTTCTTAATGGTCGTCAGTCTTTCTACCTCCTTTTTTCCTCGAGTTGTTCTTCTCCTCGCGTTTCCTCCTTAACGCCTTCCAAACTATACATATGCTATCACTGTTTTGTTTTCCTTCGCAGCGCGATAAAAACCCGTTTCTCCATTTCACGAGCGTTATACGGATACATCAACGAACTATTCGAAGTGTTCTCAATTTTGTTTTGTTTTTCTTTGTAGCGGAGATACAAACGATTTTACAAGTATGCTTCAAATTTGGGGACATAGGATGAAATATTTTTATTTAAAAAGACTAATTTCTTAGAAAATAAAATACGTAACTTCTTGCAAGTCGTAATTTTTTTTTACTCTAAAAATGATTTAGGCCTTTATTTCGTCGAATCGTCCCATGTTACTACGAATCCAAATAGTTATTTCTATAATTTTTTAACGCTTATCCAACTTGTTAAAAGTAGAAGTATAACATGTTGCTCTTACGTCACAAGACTTGGCTTTGGTAGAATTATCTAAGCACGCGCGATTTGCGCGAGCGTTAGAAAATAGGAAGCTCCTCGTGATTCGAGCGCGCGCTCGTAGTGTTGGAAAAGGTAAATATAGTGACGTAAGAGCTACATTAAAACAAGAAGGCCATGTTACTTTATAGAAAGAATAATTGTCGTTAAATATTTTTAATATAATTTTATGGATTTATCTTTAATTTTTAATAATTTCTTTTGGCGTAGTTATAATAGGACAGCTTTGGTAAAATTAAAATTAAATTAAATTAAGTTAATACATAAAAGGGAATATAACCTCGGGTATTTGCGTTTGCGGCTCTGGCCGCTCTTCTCTTTGGCTTTAAAAATGCTTGGCGCCACTGTAGAGGGAAATTTGAAAAATAAAGATTGTGTTGCAGGTTATATTCCCTTTAACAAGCCGTCGAAGTTTTAAATAAATAATTGTCGAAGTGAGCTTCGATTAGTTTTTAAAACAACTGCATTTGCTTGTGTTTTAGATTCTTGACGTCGTAACTGCATTAATTGTTAGAGCCAAACGTTTCTGGCATCTAGGAGCAACAAACACAACACCCCACACAAGGAGAACGCAACCCGTCAAAAGTCGTGGATTTTCTTGTGTACGTTTTTCATTGGCTAGACGCTTTAGCGCCTGCTGCCGTCGGAAGGGGAAAATTCGGAAATTGTCTTCCCCCCGCCCGTAAAACGTTCAGCGTAAAGGCTCGTGACGCTCGTCCAATGAAATTCGTACACAGCAATTCGTTAGCGTGTTTAAAGGCTAGCTGCGTTCTCCTTGTGTTTGTTGCTCCTAGCTGGCATGATTATTCGTAACCATGCAGTAGATGAAAACGGTTTTATAATTTAATTTTAATACTGCGCCATCTTGGCAAATGGCGGATTCTATAACCTATAAATCGCATAATTGCTTGTAGAATAATTGAATCGCTCAGATATAAAATAAAATATATTATCCTATCCATAAATAAAATTACCTATAATAACCGGCAAAAATTTGGTTTTCAAGTTTAAATATCAAATCATTTTTGCAATTGACATTTAATAAGATAAATATTGTTTATATGACAAATTTCATTTATGACTACTATTTTGTGATTGAAGATAATTCAAAGCAAAATTTCACAGTCTATTTTCCAGAATTTATCAATCGATAAAATAAATCAAAAGCTGACCCTCATTTCTAATTTTATTCAGTTAATTGAAATATGCAGTAATTCAGAAAGTTGTAATTTCAGAAAATTTAAAAAAGTTAAATTAACCGAAATGATACAATTATCTGGGTGTATGCGAGAAAGTTGTAGATTTACCCGAGTCACTACGTTATCAAATTAACTTAGTTTAATTGTTTAACCACTATTTAATAGACTTCAAAATAACAGCTGAATTGTATGGTGAGTTCTTTGTTGTGACTAACAATTGTAAGATAGATGTTAACATTGTCATTACTACACTTTTTATTTTTCCAGAAACATTAATTTCCGTAAAATTTCCGAAAAATTTACCAGAAAATTATCCGGATTGCGTAAAAGTTAAAAATTGAAATATTACTTTTTTAGGGTTTTTATTCTAGATTTAACTAGAGGTTTAGTTTTACTCTTGGAATCGAAAAAATGAAGTGAAAATGCCGATAAATTGAAATTTGCGAACCATATTAGGCTAATCATGGAATGAACACCTTTTTATTTCTTTTTTTCGGGAAAATAGGGAAAAAATGCCTCGATAATTTTCCGAGCGGGAAATTTTCCAGGAAAACCTTTCCGACTTACAGCTCTAAACCGTACCGTTACGACGAATATTAGATTTAAAGCCCACTCCTTTTTATACTAAAATAATACAATACGTTTGTAATTCCATATCAAATACGGCAATTTCCTCCTTTCAAAATAAATACAGTTCATTTAATCTCTAAGGAAAATATTTTATTCAAGAAAAACGTATTCAAATATTATTTATTATCCATGAATAAAAAATTTGATTTTCAAATAAATTAAATTGTTGTGTCAACTTACATTTAATAAGATCAAGAAACTATGTATTCGTACAAAGGCGAATGACTGTGTTGAAACGATCCTAGGGAATAACGAGCGAAATTTTGCTTATAAATATTATATATAAGCAAAGTGCGCTTAGTAAAATCTCATTTATTACAAAGACATTTTAAATAATTTGACAAAAGAGAGTCAGGTAAAAAGGACAAATTTATCAAATAATAAAACACAAAAGACAGTACATACTACATATAAAAGAGATTTTCATTTCAAATTTATCAAATAATGAAACACAAAAGACAGTACATACTAGAGCTCGGCGTTTGGATAAGAAATAATCACTTTATTTATTTTTATCCACAAACGAAAATTATCCGGGAAAAAAGATTATTTTACATGTTAAATTGCTATATATCCGTGGATAATATCCATGAATAAATAGTTAACCGTAATTTTTATGGTTAATCAAAACTTTAGCGGTTAATTTATCTGTTTCGCCGAGCTCTAGTACATACTACATAAAAAAGAGATTTTCATTTCAAATTTATCAAACAATGAAACACAAAAGACAGTACATACTACATAAAAAAGAGATTTTCATTTCAAATTTATCAAATAATGAAACACGAAAGACAGTAAATACTACACATAAAAGAGATTTTCATTTCAAATTTATCAAATAATGAAACACAAAAGACAGTACATACTACATAAAAAAGAGATTTTCATTTCAAATTTATCAAATAATGAAACACGAAAGACAGTAAATACTACACATAAAAGAGATTTTCATTTCAAATTTATCAAATAATGAAACACAAAAGACAGTACATACTACATAAAAAAGAGATTTTCATTTCAAATTTATCAAATAATGAAACACGAAAGACAGTAAATACTACACATAAAAGAGATTTTCATTTCAAATTTATCAAATAATGAAACACAAAAGACAGTACATACTACATAAAAAAGAGATTTTCATTTCAAATTTATCAAAGAATGAAACACAAAAGACAGTACATACTACATATAAAAGATATTTTAATTACAAATTTATCAAATAATGAAACACGAAAGACAGTAAATACTACATAAAAAAGAGATTTTCATTTCAAATTTATCAAATAATGAAACACAAAAGACAGTACATACTAGAGCTCGGCGTTTGGATAAGAAATAATCACTTTATTTATTTTTATCCACAAACGAAAATTATCCGGGAAAAAAGATTATTTTACATGTTAAATTGCTATATATCCGTGGATAATATCCATGAATAAATAGTTAACCGTAATTTTTATGGTTAATCAAAACTTTAGCGGTTAATTTATCTGTTTCGCTGAGCTCTAGTACATACTACATAAAAAAGAGATTTTCATTTCAAATTTATCAAACAATGAAACACAAAAGACAGTACATACTACATAAAAAAGAGATTTTCATTTCAAATTTATCAAATAATGAAACACGAAAGACAGTAAATACTACACATAAAAGAGATTTTCATTTCAAATTTATCAAATAATGAAACACAAAAGACAGTACATACTACATAAAAAAGAGATTTTCATTTCAAATTTATCAAAGAATGAAACACAAAAGACAGTACATACTACATATAAAAGATATTTTAATTACAAATTTATCAAATAATGAAACACGAAAGACAGTAAATACTACATAAAAAAGAGATTTTCATTTCAAATTTATCAAATAATGAAACACAAAAGACAGTACATACTAGAGCTCGGCGTTTGGATAAGAAATAATCACTTTATTTATTTTTATCCACAAACGAAAATTATCCGGGAAAAAAGATTATTTTACATGTTAAATTGCTATATATCCGTGGATAATATCCATGAATAAATAGTTAACCGTAATTTTTATGGTTAATCAAAACTTTAGCGGTTAATTTATCTGTTTCGCCGAGCTCTAGTACATACTACATAAAAAAGAGATTTTCATTTCAAATTTATCAAACAATGAAACACAAAAGACAGTACATACTACATAAAAAAGAGATTTTCATTTCAAATTTATCAAATAATGAAACACGAAAGACAGTAAATACTACACATAAAAGAGATTTTCATTTCAAATTTATCAAATAATGAAACACAAAAGACAGTACATACTACATAAAAAAGAGATTTTCATTTCAAATTTATCAAATAATGAAACACGAAAGACAGTAAATACTACACATAAAAGAGATTTTCATTTCAAATTTATCAAATAATGAAACACAAAAGACAGTACATACTACATAAAAAAGAGATTTTCATTTCAAATTTATCAAATAATGAAACACGAAAGACAGTAAATACTACACATAAAAGAGATTTTCATTTCAAATTTATCAAATAATGAAACACAAAAGACAGTACATACTACATAAAAAAGAGATTTTCATTTCAAATTTATCAAAGAATGAAACACAAAAGACAGTACATACTAGAGCTCGGCGTTTGGATAAGAAATAATCACTTTATTTATTTTTATCCACAAACGAAAATTATCCGGGAAAAAAGATTATTTTACATGTTAAATTGCTATATATCCGTGGATAATATCCATGAATAAATAGTTAACCGTAATTTTTATGGTTAATCAAAACTTTAGCGGTTAATTTATCTGTTTCGCTGAGCTCTAGTACATACTACATAAAAAAGAAATTTTCATTTCAAATTTATCAAACAATGAAACACAAAAGACAGTAAATACTACACATAAAAGAGATTTTCATTTCAAATTTATCAAATAATGAAACACAAAAGACAGTACATACTACATAAAAAAGAGATTTTCATTTCAAATTTATCAAAGAATGAAACACAAAAGACAGTACATACTACATATAAAAGATATTTTAATTACAAATTTATCAAATAATGAAACACGAAAGACAGTAAATACTACATAAAAAAGAGATTTTCATTTCAAATTTATCAAATAATGAAACACAAAAGTCAGTAAATACTACATAAAAAAGAGATTTTCATTTCAAATTTATCAAATAATGAAACACAAAAGAAAGTACATACTACATATAAAAGAGATTTTCATTTCAAATTTATCAAATAATGAAAAATTAATACCATAAAAATTACAAACTTCAATTAGCTAAAACAAAGCTATCGAACCGAAAAATAACCAAGCCTACTAGGCTAAGTAAAAATACGTCGTTATCAACCGTAAAAAAATCGCAAAGAACCATAAACAATAAAAATAAAACCTAATTGTCATTTGGCTTTGTCAAAGAAAAGAGAAACTTTTGTTTCTACGCCACTGGAAACAATAAACAAAGTCGTTTTCCCTTAATTCGCGTAAAAATTACTCGACGGGAAACGGCTCCAGGCGTTTTTGTGGCAAAAAAAAACTGCTATAATTAAACTTTCAGCTCGATTTTTTTTTTATTTTTTCCCCAGGAGGGAGGGGGGGGACGTTATTTTTTCTCCCTATTCCATATTTTTCTTCATCTTTATGCCTTCATCTTTCAGTTTATGACAATGGTTGTACCACTTGATAGTTAAGTCAAAGGCAGAGGAACGAGTACTTATTACTTACCATTCTGCGGACGTTGAATGTCAGGTGGTATTTTATAGGTATAAGTTCTAGCTGACGCGTATATTTTTAAAAGCAGGCCGCGTCCTAAAAAGAAAAGGGAGAAATACTTTTGGGAGATAAAAATCTACACTTTTTCCGTATACTCCAAACGCAAGCAATTTTACAGGAAAAAACTAAAAGTGTTTTTTTATTTTAACTTTTCTACCGAAGGGTTTTGCCAATAAGTTATACGTATTGTGAAAAGTGGTGTATAAGGGAAATGATGAATTATTCCTCAATTCTGTTATAATTCCAGGGTTTAAAGGGTATTGGTTATAACTTAATTATGTGAAAGTAATGAAGTATTGAACGGCACGCCTATTCGGCACACTAAAAAGTATAATTCTAATGTTATTATTTTTTAACATAAATACGTTATGGAAATATGTGACATAGTGTAGTTTCTAAAGTATATTTTAAAATAAAGTGTAGTTTCTAAAATATATTTTAAAATGTAGGTTAGTTTCTCAAGTACATTTTAAAATATAGAATAGTTTCTGAAATATGTTATAAAATATATGATATATTATAAAATATATGATATATTATATATTATAAAATATAGGGTAGATTATAAAATATATTTTGAAATATAGGTAGTTTCTAAAATATATTTTAAAATGTAGTGTAGTTTCTAAAATATATTTTATAATATAGTGTAGATTATAAAATATATTTTCAAATATAGTGTAGTTTCTAAAATATATTTTAAAATATAGTGTAGTTACTAAAATATATTTTAAAATATAGTGTAGTTTCTAAAATATATTTAAAAATATAGTGTAGTTTCTAAAATATATTTTAAAATATGTATTATTTAAATATTGTTATCATTTTGACCATGGACATAAAATTCAATTTATACAATGTATTATTTCCTTCTACTCACATTAAACCCAACCTACCCGTACTACCTCTTTCCTCCTGGTAGCAAACGTCTCCCTGAACACTGGTGCGCGGCGGGTGAAACACTTCTACAGGCGCTTGGTCTATTTGTAGCCTAATAAATCCGCAACGTTTTCAAAACATTTATAATAGCAATCCTGCCATTTTTCCAATAATTCTAACAGGAGCAAATAGCCACCATAAAGCAAAATTACTAATAGCGTTATTATATTTATATATTGCTTTATAAATGCAATTTTCTCTAGCGACCTTCATAGATCAATGGAATTAGCTCTTGATAGTCAAGCATTTCCCCCCGAATCGAATCAGTCGAAGTACAAGTCTATTTTTTCTCTCACTAATCTTATATTTTTTTGGTATTTTCTCGACAACAAAATTGGTTCATTGCGCACGTGCCAATGGCCTTTACGTGAGCCACTAGATTTTTTATTTATTCTTTTTGTACCGGAAGAAACGCGCTCTCTTAAGTCTCGGTCGACCCTCGGAGCGACAACATTTTACTCGCTATCAACCACGAAGGTGTAGGGTAAGGTAAAGACTGCGTATTTTGGCAACTGAGGTCGGTTCTAGGTTAAAGAAAGGCTAGCGTAGAGTCCGGTGACGAAATTTTCCCCGGGGCACCCTTCAATATTCACTGGGGATCTGTAAACACGAATTAAGCCTTGTCTCTTCATTCTGGATAGCTTTAGATGGAGATTTTTTGTCCGCTGCCATGACAACGGGATAAAGTTGCTTTATTTATCAGCTACCTCTTTTCTTAGGCGGGACTAAATTTCGTTGAAAGATGGAAGACATTGTGTTGTTTTAAGTTAACGTACATAATTATTAGATTAACAAAGTTTTAACAGCTTAGGCTTGCGAGATTAAAGGACAATATAATAGTTTGAATTTAATAATAATCTTTTAATAATCAGATAAGCTAATACCCAAGGCACCATCTCAGGCCCAAGTCATCATTAATTCAGGTCACCGGGTTATACTGCTTAGGAGGATGGTAACCAACCCTTCATGCTACGCTAGTCTACACTTTTGTAGGCTTGTTTAATTTTTGAGTGAAACAGAGTACACGACGACGGTATGAGCTGTTTGGACCAAAGTACAGATAGACACCGTTTTAGGCTTGTAATTCCAACGATAATACACAGGCGAACTACTTTTTTTGTAAACCTTTAGAATTAATAACTAGATTTCAAAACTAATTATAAATTCCTACGTAATAATAAAAAAAATTATCAATGTTAAAAACTACCGCTGAAAGAAAAGTATGCATTATCCAATACTAGTAATGTTATTTGATTGAAACATGCTCCTTCGCAGGCTCTCCTTTATTTTTTTAAATATGTTTTTGAAAAAAAATACACCATACAGTAACTTTCTAAAATTATTACGGCGATAAAACTGTGTTCATACATAAGTAAATATCCATAAACATCGAAATTTTTACATTTTACGTCGCCAGGCGGAGGAATACACGTCGTAAATTTTGAGCAGTGATGCGGTGTTTGCTTCCGCGGTTTTAAAACTGCCTTGGACCTGGTGCCTGTTCTCATTTTTATGGGTTCTACTCTCGTAAGATAAATATTCGGAACTTGTACAATAGCTATCTTTACTTCTACTGGACTAGGAACAGGGTTACGAGAATTCCTTACAGCCATTATATTTTGGTGCGTAAAGTTGACAAGAGTATGCATTCTTATTTTAGAAAAAAAAATATTTTACAAAAATTATAATGTTAAGTTTCCAAGTTTAAACTCTCTTATAAATTTCGGAATAAAAATAGTGTAACGAAAATACGTCATAAATCAGCGTAATTTTTAAATATTAAATCGGTTGGCGGCTTATGTACAATTGTTAGCGCCGTGATTCGACCACAAACCTGCGTTGAGCATACGATAAGACATGTTTCACTTTTATGACATAATGAATGAAATATATATTATTTAAACCATATCATTATAATAATTATAAAAAATAAACTATATGCTTTAATTAAATTATTATCTATTTATAATAAAATGATACACTGTAATTTCTGCCCAAAAACTTTGTGAGTTCAAATCGTAAGCGATGTTAGTAATCGGGCATGAACAGCTAAACAATTCACACTGCTTCAGTAATGTTGTTTGCTGAAACGCAGAAACTGACCTGCCATCTATTATCAGTAAAGTTAAATGCTAAGTTTATAAATTTAATTTCATCCCTTTTTTACAATACTTAAATAGTACTTCCGGAAACGAAATCGCCACAATAAATTAATATTTCTTATTTCCGGTTTGAAAAGACATTTCGTTCTGCTCACAAGGATTCTTATCAATTTGACGTACTTGAGACGTATTCTTATACTTTTCCCCTTATGATCAAAAGTAACGTAATCAATCTTATAATAATTCTATTTAAAACTATTAGTTTAAAATGGTAAATATTGACGAAAATCATATACCGGTGCCAATTAGTTGTCAAAATACCTTTAAGTATTTTGAAACAAAAGTTTACCAGTAATTTAACTTGTCAAAAGCATCCGCTTCAGTTTAAACTATGTACCTTTTTAACAAGGAAACTTCCACCAATTAAAATAAGCTGGGAAAACTCCGCTTAGGGGTTCACGCTTTTATACGGCTAACAAACTTTTGCAAAAGCAAATCCTTTAAAATCATAGTCAATTCGCTATCGGTACTCATTTTTCTTTTAGGAAGAAATCTTCTCTTTTATACTGAACAGAAACTTCAAACCCTTTTGGAGAGGAAGTTTCGCGACATCCGAGGGGTCTAATAACATCTATTTATAACTCGCAAAAGCCCGGCGGTTCGCTTTAAAGGACTTGGAGCAAAAGATCCGTCCATTCTGTTTAGTCCAGAAGGGAAGCTCAAGAGGCAGGGACGTAATACGCTGTTTGCCAGCTAATTTTATCCCCAATCCTCTCGACGTTCCGGGACCCGCGTTGACACAAAATAACCTTTGAAAGAGAGAACCATCGAAGAGGGGCTCTTTTTAATTGCCTTTTCCACCGATAGGCTCCCGTTTCCGGCTGGGTGAATAGTTTAAAAAGTATACTACGCCTTAGGGATGCCAGCTTGCCGGTTTTCCGTCAAAATTTGGCGGGTTTTGTATTTTTATGGTCAAGTTTAAAATACAAATTTCAGAAAAAGGAACCAAAATATTTAGCATTCGAACTAGAAATCCTCGTTTCTGGTTTTATAACATTGTAGCAGGAATAAATTTAGTATATCTAAGAATATGAAACTGCTTTCAACACTTTTTCACACAGACGCTAAGATAATTGTATCCAGGGGCGCAACAACAGGGGGTGTCCAGGGTGGCCGATCACCCCTAGGGGTCCACGCAAATGTCACGTGTGGGGTTTTTTGTCATTAATGTAGCAACTTGATTGACACCTCCTAGCTTTTGGAGGTTGTGGCGCCTCTGATGGTAAATGCTATGGTCCCATATTCTTAGATAACTTAATTTATTCTTGGTAATTTAAACAATCATTAATATCAATGATATCCTAAGTATTTATTTCTGAATATGGACTTTTACATTTGCGATTTTCGATAAAGACCTTTACTTCCATATATGAACACTTAAAATAAAGAATCGATGGTCATTTGCACTAAAACGTTACTTCCGTATATGACCATTTGCAATGAAGAAGCTTACGGCCATCGAGTTCCATTTGTACTTAAAACAATTACGATCGTATATCACCAGTGTCACATTTAAAAATGTATCACATTTAAAATAGTCCCTTGGATGTGACGTTGACATTTATTGAATATATTTTTTTAATGAACCAATTTAATTAGCTTATTCGCATTTATTTTTTATTTCAGTTTAATTGTAATTTTGTATTTCTCGATGATTTTTTTTATTTTCGAAATCTTTCTTTATAATTTTAAAGCAATTTTTATTTTCGGAACCATATAACAAGAAACAGTAAAATACCATAAAACGTTTGTTCTCAATTTTCGACTTGAAACTATCAATCGTCGTGTATGAGCGCTGGACGCTCTGCATGACGGTTGACAGGTTTACCACCCGAACTCTGCAAATAACGCCCCCTAAGTCTTTCGCGGAGTCACCCTTAAGAGTGGCTTGGAGGACCAAAGGCCACGGTCCGTCCATTCCCCACTCTCCCCCCTAATTAAGTCACCAGCTGGGTGTCCACGCCAAACCATCGCATTCTATGTTTATTGTTTTTTTTTAAGTGTACCCCCTCATTGTATTTGAATTCCCCGCTCCCAATTTGCGCTACTGGACGCGAAAGAATTATCTCTCTCGCTCTCTCTCTCAATACCCGTCGAACATTCGGCTTCCTCAAAGAAACTCTTACGCCTTTCCAACATAAAAACCAATAAACGGTCCTCCACCGACAATATATATTTCTCCAAGGAGCTCATGGTCTCTCGATTTCCAACTCTCCACTTTTCGTCATACCACTATTTTCCCACCAATCAACAGAGCTTTAACCATCTTTACTATACCGTTCTTTCAACTTTATCCAATCAAAAAAAATATAAACAAAACTCGACCCAGAAGAAAAACCCTGGACACGAGGGCGACTGGCGAAGAAACCAAGAGTCGAAGGACGAGTGTCAAGGAAGACGTTTGGACAGCGAGTGCGAGGAGCTAAAGTTAGCAAAATAAGAGTAAGGACGGATAAGTCCTGAGAAAAAGATACCTAGAGGTACAAGTAGGCGAAAGTTGCTTAGACCACGATTATCCGAGTGGACCACCGTCAAAGCCAAAGTGCGCGCACGACCAACGACAGGGTGAGCTATTAAACGTTTATGGTACTACTGTTTATCTACCGAGAGAGAGAGAACCCCCCCCCCCCCATTTTAAATATAAGCCGGCGACGTGAAAATTATATTATTTTAGTGTATATTGTTGTTTGTATTGTTTTAAGCGTCATTACTTGTTTTATTGTGTATTGCATTAATCTTGATAACTTAAATATATGGTTTGGACACCCGATTGTTAAGTTCTTTACTCACTGAAACCTATCATCCCCTAGACACAACCCCAAACCCCGGGTGATCATATACATACCATCAGACGAGACCCTTCTTTCACCTTTGTTAGCGCTAGGAATACCATATTAAGATTAATTGTTTCATCATCGATAAATTTTAGCGTGACACCATCTACCATATAAAATGTTACGGCCATCAATGTCCTTTTGCGATAAAGAAACTTACGTCAATCGATGCCCATTTTCAATAAAGGTACTAACGGACATCGATGTCCATTTACAATAAAGATACTAACGGACATCGATGTCCATTTACAATAAAGATACTAACGGACATCGACGTCCATTTACAATAAAGATACTAACGGACATCGATGTCCATTTACAATAAAGATACTAACGGACATCGATGTCCATTTACAATAAAGATACTAACGGACATCGATGTCCATTTACAATAAAGATACTAACGGACATCGATGTCCATTTACAATCAATATAATAACGGACATCGATGACCATTTACAATCAAGATACTAACGGACATCGATGTCCATTTACAATCAAGATACTAACGGACATGGATGTCCATTTACAATAAAGATACTAACGGACATGGATGTCCATTTACAATAAAGATACTAGCGGACATGGATGTCCATTTACAATAAAGATACTAACGGACATCGATGTCCATTTACAAAAAAGATACTAATGGACATTGATGTCCATTTGCAAATTATGAAGGTTACGGACGACGATATGCAAATCGATGGCAAAGAGCTATTAATGAACTTTGATTCATATTTTACGAATTGGGCTACTTATATACTATAATTTGACGGTTTTAGTAACGATTTCGACGGCAAAACATTTCCCGCCAATGACCGGCAACCCTGTAAACGGATATACACGGGAAGAAGAGATTACTCGGGGGTTTTTTGAGGGTGTAATTTATCGCCATCTATCGAATTAGAAAGTACTATTGGGAATGTTCCCCGGCTTCTTCTAGGATAAATCTGACTCCCCTGAAGAGAAAACCAAGATAAATTGAATCTCGGAGAAGTGTCTTTATGTTTCGATCGGAGATGGACGATCCTGAAGAGAGAGCCAGCGAGAGGGATTTCGGAGGTTTTAAGCAGTCAGGTTCCCCGCGGAGTAGCCTATTTAGGGCTCTACGGAAGTTGAGTATATACACGGCCTCCGAGTTTGAGAAGTACTCCATCACCAGCGTGTCCGAGAAAAGGAGGATTTACAGCCGTTTCTGAAACTTCTGGGAAATTATTTAAATTATTCCAAGAATGTGCCGGAATATAGAAGCAAAGGCGCTTTAATTTCCCCATGCAGCTCCCTTCCATCTTAAATTCGCTCTTTTGGGTTTTTGACACGCGCGTTCATGTTTGAAATTCTACTTAGTTTCGCGACAACTAAGAATGCGGATTCATACAAAATCTCCGACTCGCATCACTTGTATGAATATATTATCAAGATTTAAATGTGGAAAACTAACTTAAAGCCATTCTACGCTCGCGGAAAGATCATTCAAAATAATAACCAGAATTCGCCACTCTATAGTGACCATCCAGTACAAAACGTTTCTCAGAAACAGAAATCAAATTATCTAACTTTATGAAGAATTCCTTATTCCTTTTTGTAATCGAACGATTAAATTTTTATCGAGTGCCGTTGATGAGTAATCGACTTTTCGCGGAGTCCCTGTCGTACATGTATCTAGCACCACCACCAACACCGCCACCACGGATAACGTCCAGAGTTAAAATAACAGCCTCAATCCCTCTATAACTAGAGGGATGAGGTTAAAAATAGGATGCCTTTAGCATGGATCATGTTATTAAAGACATGTACTTTAGAAGACAATCTGTAAAAAACCGTAGATTTTCCGAATAATGTGCTTAAGATATTTCTTAAATATTTTAACAGACCAAAACTATCAAATGCCTTTAGCATAGATAATTTTTCTAATGATATTTGCTTTAGAATATGCTAAAGGTTTTTCTTAACTGTTTCTATAGACAATCTCTCTTAAAATGAATGCCTACAGCATGAGATATTTCTCTAAAGCAATTTACAAAACCCTAAGCATATTTCAATGTGGTCCTGACAGACAATCTATTTAGCTATATAAATAATATATAAAGACTTTTGCTTTAAAATGCTCTAAAGATATTTCTTAGTTGTTAATACAGACAGTCTCTGTAAAATATCCTTAGAATACCTTTATCATGAGTCATATTTTTAAAGTTATTAGATTAGAATTTCTTTAGAGCAATTTTAAATCCGTTAGAATAATTTATATTTTCTCTATAGAAACCTTTAACCGTCTGAAGATTTTTATTTAGAATTATCTAAGGTAATATGCTTTAGAATTTCCATGAAAGCGTTTTCTTTCTTAACCGACTTTTCAAGTCAACCTATTTAAAATTTCAACTTCTCACAATTGTGGCGCCATCTACAGTCAATAACTTATTATGTATATTGCTAATGCTATACCATTACGTTACTTGTAAAGTGTATAACCCCGTGACATTAACAAAGTGCACCGATGTTTACCATAAATGTAAATGAGCTAGACAGATTACATTCAACGTCTAAATATTTTCTGAATATCTACATACTAGGAACAATTTTCTCAGAAAACGGTTTGAGAACAATAGCAAAGTTTTTCGTTCAAAATCCATTACCAGATAAAAATACCTTGAAACAGAAAGGATAAAACAGCGTTTGGTTTGGCTCGGGCCAAAGATCGACGCACCGAGACATTTGAAATCTTTCCTAACGCGCCGTTCTCTCCATTCGACCGTTCAAGCCAAAATTTAAATTTCCCAGCGACCCCAAATGTATTTTTTTTCTCCCAAAAACCCGACACCTCAATAAACTTTTCACTCTTTGGCAGACCATAACTACACTCGCCGACTTTCATTTTAAATTCGATTCGTGAAAATTCAGGGAAAATTTCAGGCCTTCTGGCCAAATTTAACTATTTATTACTATTGATCTAATAACTATTTACTATCACTATTGATCTAATAACTATTTACTATCACTATTGATCTAATAACTATTTACTATCACTATTGATCTAATAACTATTTACTATCACTATTGATCTAATAACTATTTACTATCACTATTGATCTAATAACTATTTACTATCACTATTGATCTAATAACTATTTACTATCACTATTGATCTAATAACTATTTACTATCACTATTGATCTAATAACTATTTACTATCACTATTGATCTAATACTTATTTACTATCACTATTGATCTAATAACTATTTACTATCACTATTGATCTAATAGGGTCATTCCATACGATTTCGACCAGTCATGTCACCATGGGTCAATCGATTTTTTTCAAATTTTAAACACCGATAGATTTGTCTAAAAAACCGTGATATCCAAGGTTTTAGCTTAAAATATTAAGAAGTTTTTGAATAAACACAGTTTAACCGAAACCCCACATTTTTTGGTATATCGTACCTTGATTTCAGTACCCCTTCGCTTTAAGTTTAATAACTTTTTAGAAATATGTTTTATTTTAACAAAATAACACAATCTGACAGAGTTTGGCCAGGCCAATTCAATGGTGGAGTTTATATAGTCCTAACTGGAATTGATACCAGGTTATTGGATGACAAAGTGTACATTTTTATTTTTGGGGGGTCTCATTCGAGGGGTTAAAGGGTCATGTGGGCGAGTGAAAACACAAAATATAAAAACACTATTAGATAGCTCTAACAAAGAGCTTTAAAATAAGCTCTTAAAAAAAAGGGGTAATTTCCTTGTTTTTATTTGATAAATCAAAAACTATTTTCTTGAAATTCAACACTTTTGAAATTTTATATTTTTGATATCATACAAAAAATGGTTTAAATCTTTTAGAAATTATTGCTACGTATTGAACGATGTGTGATAAATAATGCTCGAATATTTTCTGAATTATAATCTTTAAGAATAAAGGATCTAGCTCTGGAAGCAGTCGCTGTAAGCGTTGATATCAGTCGCAAAATCAAGTTAAGAGCTACATGGCATTTGTGGTCCCGTTTAGACCATGACAGACTGCTAACTTATGTATATATTTTCAACCCTTAATTTTGAGTAGTAAATTGATATAATATTAAATTGAAAATAATTACGTGTTAAATAGAGGCATTGAACTTTTTAGATTCGCCTGTAATGTTTGTTAAATCTATAAAATAACTGGAAAAAACCTTATACCCTTCAGTATTGAAGTTTTGTAATCCACCATTCTTGGAAAATACATTAAGAGACACATGGTTCAATAAATGCTTCCGAATTTTATTTTTACCTTTTGTAATACCAAGCCCCCAAAAGTATCAACACTTGCAAAAGATTCATGTTATATCATCTATAATGTGTGCTAGGTTCAATTTAACCTTCATAGGGGGCATCCTCGGCTGTGACCAGTTCACCTTTTACTGAATCCTAGGCAGAATTCACAATTTAAAGAAATAATAATAATAATAATAATAATAATCAGCTAGGCTAATACCCAAGGCACCACCTTAGGCCTAAGTCATCAAGCGACTTTTGAAGCCTTTAATTCAGGTGGCCGGGTCACAATGCGTAGGAGGGTGGTGGCAAGCCCTGCATGCCACGTGATCGAGCCAACAGTTCCCTACACTAACTATTACCGTTAACCTATACAAGTTTTTATGGAAGGGGAAACCGAAGAGCTCGAGGGAAAACCCCTTAAACCAGTGGGGAGAGAACTTGCAAACTCAACGCAGGAGTGGTTCCGAGTTTTCAACCAGTGCCACAAGCTGAGATCGAACCCGGCTTCTCTTGCTGCGAGGCGAAAGTGCTAACCACTCTGCCACCCCACCTAGTTTATAGCATGTATAGTCAGGAGTGGTTCTTTGAAAGATAATAACCCAAAAAATATTACTTGTATACAATCACAAGACTAAATATGTGTTGAAATAATACTCAACTGCTCATGTTTCTCACTTCGTAAAACTCACATTTTTATATCTGCTTATGGAAGGGATGATTTTATATAATGATTTTTGAGGCACCAGTTTAAAATCATTAACAATAAGGTCAACGTTAAAATAATAATTAATAGACGAAATTTAATGAAATTAACATTACGCTATTTCTTAAGTACTAACAATTTTTTAAACTAAGGATGTTTTTAAATGATTGAGTCCCTTCCTATAATTTGCACAACATAATAGATAAGAACAAGCAGTTAGGCTTACATTAAAAAGTTTATTACAATTAAATTAATTATCAAAAATAATTCATTATGGATTTGCATTTTTGTATGTAAACGGTGCATGTGCCAGTCACGGAAAATAATCATTTATAAGAGGAATAACAACCTGAACTATATATTTCTTCAAACTAGATTTTTTTTATCTACTCACAACCAGCCTTTGTTAATTTATGCAATAAATACCAATTCCTCTTATAAATGTTTATTTTACGTGACTGAATTTTTTTAAATTATTTTAATTAATTTAATTGTAATAAACTTTTTAATGTAAGCCTAACTGCTTGTCCTTAACTTATTATGTTGTGCAAATTATAGGAAGGTACACAATCATTTAAAAACATCCTTAGTTCTAAAAATTGTTAGTACTTAAGAAATAGCGTAATGTTAATTTCATTAAATTTCGTCTATTACTAATTATTTTAACGTTGACCTTATTGTTAATGATTTTAAACTGGTGCCTCAAAAATCATTATATAAAATCATCTCTTCCATAAGCAGATATAAAAATGAGTTTTACGAAGTGAGAAACATGAGCAGTTGAGTATTATTTCAACACATATTTAGTTTTGTGATTGTATACAAGTAATATTTTTTGGGTTATTATCTTTCAAAGAACCACTCCTGACTATACATATAAATTATTATTTTTCTTTAAATTGTGAATTCTGCCTAGGATTCAGTAAAAGGTGAACTGATCACAGCCGAGGATGCCCCCTATGAAGGTTAAATTGAACCTAGCACACATTATAGATGATATAACATGAATCTTTTTCAAGTGTTGATACTAATGGGAGCTTGGTATTACAAAAGGTAAAAATAAAATTCGGAAGCATTTATTGTATCATGTGTCTCTTAATGTATTTTCGAAGAATGGTGGATTACAAAACTTTAATACTGAAGGGTATAAGGTTTTTTCCAGTTATTTTATAGATTTAACAAACATTACAGGCAAAACTAAAAAGTTCAATGCCTCTATTTAACACGTAATTATTTTCAATTTAATATTATATCAATTTACTACTCAAAATTAAGGGTTGAAAATATATACATAAGTTAGCAGTCTGTCATGGCCTAAACGGGACCACAAATGCCATGTAGCTCTTAACTTGATTTTGCGACTGATATCAACGCTTACAGCGACTGCTTCCAGAGCTAGATCCTTTATTCTTAAAGATTATAATTCAGAAACTATTCGAGCATTATTTATCACACATCGTTAAATACGTAGCAATAATTTCTAAAAGATTTAAACCATTTTTTGTATGATATCAAAAATATAAAATTTCAAAAGTGTTGAATTTCAAGAAAATAGTTTTTGATTTATCAAATAAAAACAAGGAAATTACCCCTTTTTTTTAAGAGCTTATTTTCAAGCTCTTTGTTAGAGCTATCTAATAGTGTTTTTATATTTTGTGTTTTCACTCGCCCACATGACCCTTTAACCCCTCGAATGAGACCCCCCAAAAATAAAAATGTACACTTTGTCATCCAATAACCTGGTATCAATTCCAGTATGGACTATATGAACTCCACCATTGGATTTGCCTTGCCAAACTCTGTCAGATTGTGTTATTTTGTTAAAATAAAACATATTTCTAAAAAGTTATTAAACTTAAAGCGAAGGGGTACTGAAATCAAGGTACGATATACCAAAAAATGTGGGGTTTCGGTTAAACTGTGTTTATTCAAAAACTTCTTAATATTTTAAGCTAAAACCTTGGATATCACGTTTTTTTAGACAAATCTATCGGTGTTTAAAATTTGAAAAAAATCGATTGACCCATGGTGACATGACTGGTCGAAATCGTATGGAATGACCCAATAACTATTTACTATCACTATTGATCTAATACTTATTTACTATCACTATTGATCTAATTACTAATTAATTAAAAAGGGCTTGCCACCACCGTCCTACGCAATCTAACCCGGCCACCTGAATTAAAAGGCAATAAAAGTCGCTAGATGACTTGGGTCTAGGGTGGTGCCTTGGGTATTAGCGTTGCTGATTTTTATTATTATTAATCCCATAATTATTTTCTAACTGTTACTATTGATCTAGTAACTAACAAACTATTAATTTTGATCTAGTAACTAACAAACTATTAATTTTGATCTAGTAACTAACAAACTATTACTGTTGATCTAGTAAATAACTAACTATTACTGTTGATCTAGTAACTACATAACTATTACTGTTGATCTAGTAACTACATAACTATTACTATTGATCTAGTAACTATACAACTATTAATGTTGATCTAGTAACTATCTAACTATTACTGTTGATCTAGTAACTATCTAACTATTACCTTTTACTATTACTATCAATGTTATTACTATCTATTTCTATTACTATTGATCGTCTTTCAAATCAAGCCATATGCCATTAGCTAAAAAATTTTTATTTATACGCCTATTAAATGTTTTCAACGGTTTCATCTTCAACACTAAATATCAACGGTCAGATATAGACTTCTCTTTTCATTCGAAGAAACCTCCAAACTTCACTAACGTATATGAAAAAAATTTATTTACCCAGAACATATCAATACCAAAAAAATCGATAGGCATGCCGGGACATTTTCCAATATCATACGCCGTCCTACGTATAAATATGTTTCACGAAACTTTTTCTCAAGATGGCCACCGTGTCTCAATGGCAGACGGAAGAGAGTGACACCAGCCTTCCACCATAGAGACGTTGACGTCACGCGAAAACTACCTATATATTTCTTATCCCATATCCTTATCGGTACGAATTTTTTCGCTCTGGGTTGAAAATACCTATCAGAAGTAAATATTCACGCGATTCCACCTTAGGGTCCAAGTTAGTCTCAAAGCCATCTCGTATAACTGAAAACGGTACGGCGCCGGGCTCAGGATAGGCTGACGGCACCCGGAGGTATTTGAAGGGTCCACGAAGATGGGGGAAGAAAGGGGGTGATAAATCAAGAGCGCGCCGCCCCCTGGCGAATTTTATCGGCGACTTCAATCTCTTCTTGGCCCTTTTTATAGGCAAGACGCCGATAGACTTTATATCCTAGTTCCGAGTCATAAAATTAAAGAGCGGATATTTTTATATCAAAAAGATGGCGGCACAGGTTTCAATCGGGTGAAACCCGGCCGAGACCAAATTAAGCGTGAAAATTTGGCCATTTCGGAAGAGAGGTAAAATATATATAGCCCATTCTATATCTATTGCTGTTCATCACTACGCCCATACTGTTATAAGAGCTTTTAATTTTAACTATAATATTCTTGGCTATACCCAAGATAATATAAACCTTGTACGCTTGATTCGAAATAGCAAGCTCGCGCGTAGTCTATAGCGTTTACCCACTTCCTGCTGGAACTCCGAAAAAAATAGATCCATAGTTACCATGGTAACCAACTATGGATAAGACCACGGTCAACTTTGATGGCGTACTGTTCGAGCAACAACGCTTCGTCAAAGTTGGCCGTGATAGGACTGTGGCAGTGACCAGCGAAATTTATTGAAGATGGCGACCATGGTTCAAATATAAAAACGTTACGTGGACAAGGGATGACACTACCAGGCCGTCCAGGTGTCCTATAATTCCTACAAAATCCTATTGACCTATCCTGTATTCTCCTTTAATTTCTTGAAATATCCTATAAAATACTAAAAGTTCCGAAATATTTATGAACTTCGTAATTCGTGACGGAAAACTGTCACTACGCTCTTTTTCGGTGGTGACAACCGTAGTTTCTTCTGCTAAGCAGACTATTTTCTATTACAATACACAAAGCTTCTGCTTAGTAGCTTGAATATCCAGCAGTTTATGAGCCGCTACGTGGCTCTATGTACATTGAAAAGGCTTATTTGAAAGTTAACACCTCAATTTCTTAATTTTTAATGAACCATTATTACGTTTTTTTATTCTCAAATTTGACAAATAATATCCTATGTTAGAGACCTTTTAGTCCTATATGATCCTATAAAATCAATTTTTATGTCCTATTTAATCCTATAAATTGACAAAAATAATCCCATTTTTCTTATAATGAATTTAAATTTTTGTCTGGGATCCCGGCACTATCCTCCCACCAGGAATTTATATTACATACATTAGGAACGTCTAATGATTGATTAACAGATGGCGCTTAAACTAGGTTAAATCTAAGATGTAGCGCGTTTTTTTTTAAATTATATGGCTGTCTGCCGTCGCTAAAAGTAAAATTAATTTAAGAAAACCCCGATTAGCTCTCAGAATGAAGATCTATCATTTTGTCACGATCTGCGTGAAACTAATCTAGTAAAATGGCATCATTTGATTGTTAAAGAGGTAAATGATCTGATTTTCGAGATAAGGCTTAATGTCGACTAGGAGCCGAGTCTAGCTTAGCACATCGCGAGTCCCCGTTGTAAACCACACTCGTTTGTGTGATAATTATAAAGGCCACCATAGTCTTCCTTAGAGTTTCCACTTAAGTTCTATAGACCTAAAGGATAGTAGTAAATTTCAAAGCGGCACTGGTTGGCGTTTCCTGTTACGCTCTCGGTTTGCACTCACAATTGTGAGTTGGCTCAGTTTCCACACGACTGGCTAAATCGGTCCAATATTGAGTTTCAAACTATCTTTGGAAAACAATTTCAATGCTAGCTTATTTAACTAATTATCACGAGACTTAAAGGAAATATAACCTCAGGTATTACCATCGCTATCCAAAGGGTTCCAATATTGGCCGGTCCCTCCTTTGGCTTTTGACATATTAGGCGCTGCTTGGTGGTTCATTGCGGAGGCAAAACCCTAAAATTGTTGGGGTGTTCGGTGAAGAATGCTGTAGATGTTATATTCCCTTAAAACAACTACTAGTATTTGTTAGAAAGGCCTACTATAATTTTTTGCTACAGGATGGAGAAATAGTATCGTCCAATCATTTTCCCTTCGTCGTGTATTCTTTGTATCTGTCACAACTACCCCTCTTCACGTTGTTTTGCGAATCGGTATGGATGAAGCGGTGAAGAACTAGCTAGTTCGTGGGCTTTAGCTGTCGTGTTATCATTACGTCACTAACAAAATCAGACATTTTAACTAATTACCTCCTTTGGCATAGTTAACAAGAAAGTTTCCTCATTTTATAAGCAAGCAGAAACACCTCAAAATGATATCAATGATTCTAAGCTTTTGATAATTATTATAAACTTCAGAAATATTTTTAACTACATACAGTTTTTTAAACAGTATCTATTTCATATTATGTGTATTATATTTACACTAAAACTCTAATGATAAGCAATTTGTATTATTTTTAAATTGTGAATTTGTAAGTGAATGTTTTGAGGGAGTTATCATTTTAATTTTTATTCAAATCTTGCAAGAACATTAATTGACATCAGTCCTTTTTACCACCGGTTTTATAAACCTGTTAAGGTGTCTTATCAACTTGATAGTTTATTGAGGTATATTAATATAATTTAGGTACTATTAAGTAATAGTAATAATAATAATAATCATCATCATCAGCTAGGCTAATACCCAAGGCACCACCAAGTCATCGAGGGACTTTTATTCCCTTTAATTCCGATGGCCGGGTTACAATGCGTAGGAGGGTGTTGGCAAGCCCAATATGCCACGCGAGTCAACGCTTTAGTCCCATTCGACCGAAATCCCATTCGACCGAAGGCGGTTTTTGAGGTGTCCCATTCAACCGAATTCCGCCGAAACGTGCGGTTTTTATGTGTCCCATTCGACCGAACGCTTTTATGTGTCCCATTCGACCGAACGCTTTTATGTGTCCCATTCGACCGAACGCTTTTATGTGTCCCATTCGACCGAACGCTGCTATATAAATTGGCTTTTGGAATGAGCATCAATTATATTTTTATCTTCACCTAGTCAAGAAAAGTAACTGAACCAAAACTGAAATAGTAAACTTAACCAACTCTAACCTAACCTAACCTAACATAACCTAACCTAAACATGGATCTTCGATAGTACATACCTTATAAATAAAATACCAAATCACCCCGCCAATTGGGCTACATTTTAAAATTCTTTCGGTCGAATGGGATTCGGTCGAATGGGATTTCGGTCGAATGGGAATAAACGGAGTCAACAGCTATAACCTCAACAAGTTTTTGTGGAAAGGGGAAACCCCTTCGACCAGTGGGGAGAAAACTTGTAAACGCAGAGGGAGTTAGACAATTTGAAAATTACTATATATGCGCTATAGTAAAGTATTCGGGCACGGTTTCGTCATCTATTTCTCCGCGCTGTTGATATGACGGGCGCGAAAAACTTCAAGCTCAGCTGTTTTCCTGAAATCCAGGAGAGGTTGTTACCTCCAGATGTTCCCCGAACGGTTCCGAAAACGCCGTTTAAGCCTTTCAACCCGGCGAACCAAAATTATCCGCCTGGAGATTCAATGTACAGCTATTGGCGAGAAGCAATTTAAAACCTAAACCTGTCAGTAAACATGGAAAATGTGGAAAATGTTTTGAGGGAGAATATGAAATTGATACAGAAATAAATATATATTCTTCAACGATAGCCTGGTTCAAATTCTGGATTTGGATTTGTTGCAAATAAAAATAATTTTAGAAAGTATTATATTTTTTATAGTATAGTTACATGGCTATACAAAAAATATTTTGTAAAAGCGTTAAACTAAGGTTTTATGTGTTAAAACTAAATAGTAATTTAAAAAAAAAATGAAATCTTAGTACCTCAATGGCTCAATAGATGTCGTTATTGGTAGGTGACTCTGACCGAAGCTTAGAAACCTATTTTATTTGTAATTTTTAAATAGACGTATTTTCGATTGAATAAAATTAAGGTATTAAAAGTCAAAATTATAGGGCACTCTGAATGTTTATTAAAATTAAGGTAGTTATATGTAATTATAGTTATCGACATTGTAGTACATAAATTATCTTTCAATAGTTAGAGGGCGATACTTTACGCGGATATTTTTGGTGGAATACGGAAAAGCATCCGTTGCTTCAACGGTTCTAAAAAATATTTTAAATATCAAAATAATATTATACATTTATAAATATTTTAAAAATTATCCGAGATTTAAACCTCGGCCAATCAATAAAAACATTATCTTAAAATTTTGAACCTGAAGATGGTGTTACGTGCATATTTTGGGGCGTCTACATGCTGAAAAGTAGGTCATCATAGCCCCAGTATAGCCTTAGTTAAAGGTTCTTACAACATAAATACGTTCTTGTTTATTCTATATGGGAGTGGAACTCAACCGACCAAGGCTCGCGAAAAACAGACAAATAGACTTTAGACTATCCAATCCTAGCATCTCAATGATGCAGTTGAAAAACACGCAATATATTTGGAGTTAGCTGCTAGTGGAATGGATGGTTGAAGTTGCGTGCTTACTCCTTGTAGAAAACTAACAGAAAGGAAAGGGGTTAAGAAAGTGGGAGGAGCCGACTCCATTAGCGGGTTTGTTCGGCCACGCCCATAACTCAATAATGGATTTTTAAAAGTAAGCTCGTGCAAAGCGCTTCTGTGTTTGGATTTCTGTGTTTCGTTCCGACGTGTTTCTTCCCCCTCCCCCTTCCGAAACGTTTTCTCAATTGCATTTTAACCCGCGCTTTATCCTAGTATGGACGCACCTTATGCAATCGTCAATGTGAATCGGAGAAGTCTAAAGGCCTAGGTTTTCATCTGCCTAGCTGTCACCCTTTATATTTACTTTCCTTCCAAGCAAATACCCTGGTGGCAGGCCAACAGCAGAACACGTTGGCCTGCCACCAGGGTATTTGTTTGGAAGGAAAGCAAATTTAAATGGTGACAGGCAGAAGAAAACCTAGGCCTGAAAGAGAACTCCGTGTCGGTGGAATAGGGGGTACAGGATTACATTGCACCCCCCCCCCACATTTCAGTTGGAGGTACAATGTATGTATTTGAACCCCGTGACATTGCCTTTTTCAATTGATTATAAATTAGATTAGACAATTGAGTCCTCTCGTTTAAGTGACTAGATGTTTAAATTTAATCTTCATTATATCGTATTTTTAGTATTATGCTCCTAAACAATCAAAACATCGCACGTTTATGAACGTCAACGTGGTAATATCGGCATTACCCGTTCTATACTTACCCTGGACTCGCCAATCTGATATTTTTAGGTGTAGCTCACTTGCACTACTAAAAGGTTTCCATGGGCAACCGTTTTGCCATGGAAACCAAAAATGGTTTTGACAACACATAATGGAAATTTTCCCATTGAAAATAACATGTGAATCTGACCAATTTCCATTTTGTGTTGTCAAAAACATTATTGGTTGGCATGGCAAAACGGTTGCCTATGGAGACATTTCCCTTTAGAGTTTTTCAAGTTAAATGAAGGTCTACCAAACCCCCGAGTTTGATCAAAATCGGTGCGATACACCTCGGGTCGTCTCCTTGTTAGTATACGGTAATAATGGATGACGACATGGAAACAGGCTACAGTTGCAGCTACATATTTTCCGTTACCTTGGCTACTTATGTTGAAACCATTAAAAAAGACACGGTTCTTAGGGTTTCTCTATATTTCGAGAAGATAAGAAGATATAGAGCCGTTACTGCAGTAGAACTCGCGCCAGGAAACGTGCGGGAGATAGTGTAACGGGTGAAAAAGCCACCAATCATCGTTCGGTATATCCAGCCGTCGTTCGGTACCGGCAAAACCTTCCTTCACAATTCCAAATGAAAGGATTTCTTTATGACTTTGGCAGTTTTGGGGGGTGAGGATGGTCGTCTTTTGAACTCAGCCTGAACTCTGCCGGGTCTTCTTTTTAGGAAGCCCTTTCAATTTTCATTACATTTCTCTTTTATAAAACTTTCGCTCGAGTAATATAAAAGGAGACGATAATGGTGTACTTTATCTTGTCCGTCTTTATGTCCGTCGGGAAAATTACTGGCGGAGGGTGCTTGCAAATAATATTCCAACTTTTAATATTTCTTAGAGGTATGATAGCGGGACTGTTAGTTAATAGAAAGATTTAGAAGGTGGAAGATCTATCATAAAAACTTTCCAGTTAAATGACTCCTTACTTAAGCTACATTTTAAAAACTTTCACTGAGATTTACCGAAAGTTTTTCGAACTTTGAAATTAAAATTGAAATTCCGAATTATTCACCAATCTCAGTTATTAAATCTTTTGGCCTATACATTTAAATGATAAATTTTATTATAGGGTAATAAATTAGTAAAATAAATGTTAATAGTTAGTAATCAATAAAATTACTATGATTTTATTCTCATTTAACCAGCATTATTAAATTCCAAAATAAATTTCACATAAATGTCAGAATATATAAAATTATACAAAGGTCACAAAACCATTTTAAAGTGTTAAAAATATTTTGAAAATATTAGAATTCAACTTTGCTTCTGATTTTAAATTATAAAACCTGTTTTCTAGTTTTACAAATCCCTTTCTAGCCCTGATTTCTAACTAAGAGGGTCAATTTTTAATATTTTCAAGTTCATTTTAATATTATCAAGTTCATTTTAATATTATCAAGTTCATTTTAATATTATCAAGTTCATTTTAATATTATCAAGTTCATTTTAATATTATCAAGTTCATTTTAATATTATCAAGTTCATTTTAATATTATCAAGTTCATTTTAATATTATCAAGTTCATTTTAATATTATCAAGTTCATTTTAATATTATCAAGTTCATTTTAATATTATCAAGTTCATTTTAATATTATCAAGTTCATTTTAATATTATCAAGTTCATTTTAATATTATCAAGTTCATTTTAATATTATCAAGTTCATTTTAATATTATCAAGTTCATTTTAATATTATCAAGTTCATTTTAATATTATCAAGTTCATTTTAATATTATCAAGTTCATTTTAATATTATCAAGTTCATTTTAATATTATCAAGTTCATTTTAATATTATCAAGTTCATTTTAATATTATCAAGTTCATTTTAATATTATCCAAATCTATTTTATCGAAGTTGTACCCGGAATTTACTCGGTCTGTCACGCGTATGTCAAATGTTAAATAGGGTGAAACTAAAATGGTCTGGCAGTGACCGACTTGTTTCGTTATTATTTCGTTGGTTTGTGCGTCAAATTTAAAGGTCAGTAGAGCATACTAGTTCAGCTAATTGAATTCAAATGTTTTACGTAACTAAGGAATTGTTTTGGATGACGTTTAAAATTAAAAAACTGTCAAAATAATATTTTAAAAAAAAAGTTGATTGGAATTAGAAATCAAGTCAACCCATTTATCTATATTTTTATTTTCTTATTTTTATTTATTTATTTATTTTATTTTTTTATTATTTTGTCAAGTTTAATTTTTTATTTACATATTTCATTTTTTTCTATTTTTTATTTTTTTGTTTATTTGTTATTTTTATTTATTTATTGTTAAATAACAGGGTGACCACTGCTCCTATATTTTATAATTATAACTATATTTAAAAATATAATCCTATAACTCCCTATAATTGCACAGTTTTCGTATATTTTCCTAATTTAGAGGTATTGTTTCGTACTTGACCCGTTGCAATTACGTGTTTTGATATAGAAAAAGTACAAAGCTGCAAAGCATTTTGAACCAAAATTATCGCGGTATTCACCCAATTAAATATTGGCACTCACTGGCCTAATTATTAAGCCAAATTCCCTTAATATATTTCTGTAATTTAATCAGAAATTATCTTATATTTTCCATTATTTTCCTTTATTTTCGCAAAAATAAAAATCGAATACAAATTCTATTAAAAATTATTCTATATTTTACAATATTTTTCAAAAAATATCTAGTATAAAATTTTGAAAATCGAACACAAATTTCGTCAGAAATAACAATATATTTTTCTTTATTTTCCTAAAAATATTTCCAATACAATACTTTAAATCGAATTTAAATTTCATCAGAAATTACTCCATGTTTTCCTAAAAATATCTTCTATAAAATCTTATAAATCGAATACAAATTTCATCAGAAATTACCCCATATTTTCCTAAAAATATCACCTATACAATACTTTAAATCGAATTCAAATTTCATCAGAAATTACCCCACATTTTCCTAAAAATATCTAATATAAAATCTTGTAAATCGAATGCAAATTTCATCAGAAATTACCCCATATTTTCCTAAAAATATCTCCTATAAAATTTTATAAATCGAATGCAAATTTCATCAGCAATTACCCCATATTTTTCTAAAAAAATTCCAATACAATACTATAAATCGAATACAAATTTCATCAGAAATTACCCCATATTTCCTAAAAATAAATCCTATAAATTTCTATCAATCGAATACATATTTGAAATGGACTTTATTTCAACGAAAAATAGAAACAAGTTCTGCCAAAAGATCCAAATACGTGCAGAGAAAATAGGCTTGGCACATCCCCTTTAAATCAGTATCAATGTGGCTGTCCAAATCAGATTTCTAGTAAGGCTAGATAGCTCTCCTTACCGGATCCACGACAAACTTAATAACCCCCTCCCTCCCCTTCCACGCCTGCCTCTTTCCATTAAAGCGTGTTTTCTGCAAAACCCGTTAGATGTCGCCGCGTGGGGTCTCCCCGAACGCGTCGCGAATATTATTGGAAAAAGTGTCGCTAAGATAAAATACAAGCACCAACCTGACAGCGACTTTAAAAGCCCACTTCGACGTCAATATACAACCGCGGTAGTGTCAGCTGACGCCCACGAGAGCTTCGCCGTAGACCCTAATGTAACGCGAGAAGATCTAACCCCTTTTTCTGCCCAGCATCCCCGGCGTCGTCATGACAACCATCCGTTCGACGCCTCTCATCCAACGCAAACACGGAGACACGAACGAAGATGGGCCGATGGAAAAAAATATAAACTGTAGTTGAAAGTTAGCTGCCGCGGGCTAAGGACTCAATTGACTCAGTACACAGCTTTTTACGCAGTTTCTCACCCCGGGCGATATTAAATTATTTTCTACTATTTTTTTGGGTAATTTGATGAGGATCGAAGCTTATGAAAGGAGACCAATTAGATAATTTTGTTTATCCACTGGGACTTTAAATTATGAAGATTTAATTCTGATTAGTTCTCGTAAGTAGAATAAAATTACACTTTTAATCAAGTTTACTAGTATTTCAATTGTTTTAAGTTTAATTTAATTTTAAATAAATGAAAGATTAAGCACGTAAGAAAAACATTTACAAATGTTCTCAATACGTTAGGTTACTATTTAAATTTGAAATTTATGTAATGACCTCTAATTTTACCGATTGGTTCTCGTAATTTGTAAGTATTAGATTAGAAATCGTGTATAACATAAACCGGGTTTGAATGTAGTTTTAAACAGTTTTAAACATGGTTTGTGTAAGAAAAAGTTTTAGAATGATTTTGGGATAATTTGTTTAATCAAATTATATTTTTGCGTAAATTAAAGTCTGACGAAGAGTTAAAAATACGGTTTTAATTTTGTAGTATATAATTTTTGTTTAAAATTAATTGGAACAATGTAATTTGTTTTAAGCAAAAAACCTTTAGAAAAAAATATTTTTATTTAAACCTACTTTTTATCGTTTTTTCTTAAACCTAGTTTTTATGGGGAATTGTTTTTAAATAAAAACGATTTTTGCAAATCGCTTTTGCTCATAAATAAATATAGATTAAAATAGAATAAAATTGAATAAAATAATAATTAAGAATAAATACGTATCTATAATAAGAATCTTCATGTAGTCAATTTCTATAATTGATAAAAATAAAACTCCATATCTAACCAAAAACGGAAAAATCGTATAATCTTATTTACCCACCGTGACCACGAATTTTATCAAGCAAATCTAAGTCCTGTAGATAAGGGGAAAATACGAGTTGCCTAAAACTGCGGAGTTAATTCGGTAACGCGCTATTGCGATTATTGATTTAGCAAAAATATGAAGTTAACATTTTCCAGGGTATAAACTGGAGGAAAACAGAGACTCGTTTGAAAAATATCGGGTCAAAGTTGAAAGAAGCAGTTTTATATTCCTAATGCATCAGAGGTGTACTGTCATCCCAGATACGGATCGTTAGCCGGTCGTTTTCCGTGTCAGTTTGAAAAGAACGGCGGGAGTAGAAAGATGAGTCTCGACCTTCTCTTGATCTCGGTTGCGTCGTGGAAGGCGCGTTCTCGTCCATTAGGACAAATGCGACTCTCCGATCCCAGCGCCATCTATCTGTCGGATCGCGGAAAACAGTCCGTCATTCCGACAGAAGAGAGTAGACCCAATGGCACGGAACGGAATAGAGTGTATGGCAATGGACCTGATTCAATTTCAAATAAATTACTATCTTCCCTATATATATATATTCTGTAATTGATCATTAAATTGAACATTTAAAAAGAGCAACTATCACTTCTTCCACGCTCTTCGGCTCGGGTGCTTCGGATATGGCAGTCATTTTCGTATTTTGTGAACTCGTGGCTTGAAGGGCACCATCCTCCTACGCAATCTAATCTAGCGTCACTAGTTAACTTAGGCCTGTGTGATTCCTTGTGTATTTGCTTAGCTGATTATTATTTTATTTCAAAAAGTATTTTTTTTAAGAAAATTTTGGGAAAGTTTGACAGAACCGAATAGGGACCTGATTAAATTTCAGATAAATTACTCTCTTTCGTATATATATATTCTGTAATTGATCATTAAATTGAACATTTAAAAAGACCCACTATCACCCGAAAAGGTCGCCGGATCAAAAGAAAATTGATTCTCCGTCGTTGCGACGATGACGAGCGGTAATTAAATGGAAATGGTCGATACCAGATAGTCGTTCAAATATGCTCGATTGATTCGGAAAAGTTTCTACCTCGTGGCAACTTCATTTTTGGATTACATTCCTATTTGAGATCTGCGTGAAAGTGCGGTGCTAGAGCATAGCGCCGATTGGATTTGGGTCGGCGGCGCAGCCCCAATTTTAAAAAAATCCTTGGCGGCGTTGAATTTTTTCGGCGGCGGTGGCGGCAAAAGTTGCTTCCCCCTTTTGAAAATTTTGAAAAATTTTCCAACATGTTTTTGAAAGAAAGAAAAATAAAGTTGCTTAGAAAATCTCAAAAAAAATCGGCGGCGGGATCAAAATTTATCGGCGGCGGCGTCGTCGGCGCGCTGAAAAGTAAATGGCCAGGCGGCGGCGGTCCGGCGTCAAAGAAAATTTTCGCGTTGGCGGAGTTGGATCGGTGGCGCTAGGCTCTATGCAGTGCGATGACATTTTCAACTACGTATAAGGGATTTTTAAAAAAATTTAGGCCTTATTTATAATTTTTGGGCAGATTTTTTATGTGGGATGATTTTATGATTTTCAATTACAATAAACGATTTCTAAAATGGCTTCTAATGCAGATTTTACGCGCATTATTTTAGTGGGGTGGCGAAGTGGTCTACACCCTCGCATCGCAGCAAGAGGAACCGGGTTCGATCCCAATTTATGCCACTGGGTGAAAATTCGGAACCTCTCCTTCCGCGTTGAGTCTGTATGTTCCCTCCCTGCTGGTTAGAGGGATTTCGGTTTCCCCTTTCCATAAAAACTTTCTAGGGTTAAAGGTAATAATAGGTGTAGGGAGCTAGTGGCTTGAATGTCTTATCACCACCCAACCTAGGTTTTGTAAATTGCGTAGCTACTCAATTTAACTTAGCGTCATAGTTGACTTAGGCCTGTGTGATTCCTTAGAGTATTAACTTAGCTGATAATTAATTAAATTTAATTAGACTATTTCTAAGAATATTGTTGAAACTTTTGGGGAAAGTTTGACAGCGAACCCAAACCTTTGTATGATTCTACTGCAGAATTTTCAGTTTAATTAAACAATTTCTATAAATTGTTTTCCAAGGAATTGTGTAGGAGTTTTAGGGAAAGTTTGAGAGTGAACTGGGACCACTGGAGTGTTCTTAAAACGCTCGCAGAACGGTAAAGATAATTCGTAATTAATTTCCGCTTTGCTTTCAAAGCCATCCAAATTTCAACAGAGCAATTTTTTTCCCTTCCTTTCAATCCAAATTGGACGACCCGCGTTGCATTTTTTTAGCGAAGTTGGGCGGGTTTCGGTGTTGAAAGTGATCGATTAGCCAGAGGAAAAGTCGGTACGATCCGACTTCAATACTTCTTTTTAATACGGAGTTAAAAAGCCCATCTCACATTTTCGCAATTGGTTCAAATAGATTTTAAAAGCTAGCGACTTTAATGGAATCGGCATAGGTTGACTTTTTTATAAGCGATTTTATCGTTTTATCGAATTGACATATTGGACAAAAATATCAGGGTTTTTTTTTAATTAATTTTTATTTCGTTACTTTTCAATGGATGGTTTTAAATTCGAGCCATCTATTGGCGTTTTTATCAAAGTGCGACGGAATTCCGCTGTCAGAGCGGCTTTAACCCATTAAGTTTACTATTCTAATGTCAAGTTAATAAAATTAATTAAGCTATCAATATCCGTATAAACGCTTCGTATAGATATTCTATAGAATCATTTAGAGGTACATTGAGACCATTTGCTATCTATAAAGTTTAGACAGGAATCCATACCTCTACTTGGAATGCTTATCGCGGCAGATTTTCGTCTCGATGTGGCTGACGATTTTTGACGTCACTATGTTAACTTAACAAATAACAACGTGAAAGGGGAGCGCGCAGAGGGGATTTTTTCTTTTGAAGGCGGGGTCAAAGCCGTCAGAGTGATATTACCATACGCGATACGCCAGGATAAGCATTCCAAGTAGAGGTATGGATTCCTGGTTTAGATTATTCCATCTAGGAGCAACAAACCCAGCACCCAACACAAGAAGAACTCAACCCGTCAAAATTCGTGCATTTTCTTGCGTACATTTTTCATTAGTTAGATGCTTTAGCGCCTGCTGCCGTCGGAAGGGGAAAATTCCGTAAAACGTTAAGCGTAAAGGTTCGTCCAATGAAATTTATACACACAACACTGCGTTAGCGTGTTTAAAGGCTAGCTATGTTCTCCTTATATTTGTTGCTCTTAGATTCAATAGACATTTCTAAAAGAAACTTAAGAGGAATTTTATTTAAGTTATTCTAATAGCCGTAGAAAGAAATTATTTTGAGACGTGTATTCGATTTTGAATTTCGTAAAAGTAATTAATTTTTTTTTGGTTCCATTTCTATTTGATCACTTTTACCAAAAAAAAGAACAATCAATTAAAAAGGCCAATAGCCATTTCTTCTAAAAATAGTCATATCTGGGCGAACAAGGCGAACATTTATCAGGGCATAAGCCCGAAAAGCGGAGCCCACCGGTAATGGAAATCGGACGTGGAACTTTCCGACATTCAAAAAGCGAGAGCCAGTACACGAGGAACCTCGCCATTATCTTCCCAACAGAGAACGGAAGAATAGCCTTCCCCGCTTCCAACTTTATCCTTTATCGCCACCGCTTCCTGAGAGAGAGAGAGAGAGAGAGAGAGAGAGAGAGAGCTAGCGCCGCGGCGTAGAAAAATGATTAAAACGGACAGCGCTCGCGGAAAGATCCTCTGGAAAGTGGGTCAAATACGAAGCCCCAACTAATGGACATTTTCGAGTTTTACTTTTTATTCTTGGCCCGGTTCGCTATAACCATATTTTCACTCTCTAAGTAGCTATCCTGATAGGCAAAATAACGACCCTTCAGCGGTAAATCCACTAATAGTCAACGAGGGGTACTTATTTAGGCTTCAAAATTCTCGCTGCGTGCTTGCGGGATACGAGAGCGGATACTTCCAGTTTTTTCCTATCCTCTGCTCCCGCGGCCTCCCTAATTTAAGTGGAAAATTCGGTTGGGCTTTTTTTATATTTTTTTGACCTAAGAGCGTCTAATGTGGGATCGATAATCCGCTCATCTGCCAATATCAATATCGATTTTATGTAGCAGAATTTTAATGGGAAGAATTGAACGCGATCTTTATGCAAATTTTATAGATTTTTTTCTTTTACCAGTAATTATAATATCCGGGTCGTATAGAGGCTGTAGAAAATACATTTTCTTCTCAAAATATTGTGAATGTACTAAATTTCTTTAAAGGATTTAAATTTCGCCTACCCAGACGAAAAATTTGGGCTTTAGTATTGATGACAAGATAATTTATCTCTCGTTGTTACGTTACCAATATTTTCTATATAAATTCTATAGAAACGTATTCGGATATCTATAAAACCAAGTAAATTGACGTATATTCTCAATTTCTAAGTTAGATTTTACTTTCCGAAATATATCTATAGAAATTTGAATTATTTTTCTATAGACTTTGAGAAATCCTTGAAATTATGAAGTATTTTCTATTGAAATTTTTATAGCAATATAGACATCTTTTGACTTTTTACAGACTGGTCTAAGATTCTATGGAAAACTTATCCCAAATTACGAAAAAGACGTCATAGAACTTTAAGTAAATTTTTAATAAACATGGAAAACCCTAGAAATTATTTTCTATAGAAATATTTTTAGTGGTATAATTTTAGATTTTTAATTGATAGCTATAAGATTCAATAAAATTATTTCCCATTCATTTAAAAAAATTCTATAAGAAATTAGAAAAAAATTCGACATTAAAAACACTAGAAATATCTTTAAGTATTTTCTATAGAATATTAACAGAACACTCTATAAGATATAAATAACAACTCCTCATAAATGGTATTCGAGTTTATGGAAAGTCCTCAGAAACAATTTTATACGGGAAATCATTAATCTTAATCACGCAGTTATTAGACAGATTATAAAACGCGTACAAGAAACGTGAAGGGTCAGCAGCTTGTGGAGAACAAAGCTACGTTTACACTACTACGCCTAATGGGATATCGCCATCTTGGCGTATAGCCATCCGAGCCTAAGCAGGGTTTCTACTGTATACATCTCGATCTTTCCAAACTTCTTTTTCTTTTCCATGCTAGTTGGTAGTAGTTGCAGTATGGGATGAAAGGGCGGATGCGAAGTTGGCCTTAATTGGGCTGGCAATCTTTTCACCCCTTAGATATCTTCCTCCCGAAACTTCCGATAGATGGCGCGCGTTGGGACGAAACCAGGCGCCTTATCTGTCGTATCGATCCCCCCGAAATACATTCTCATCACCCGCCTTATATATAAAGTAGGCTTTCCTCTTCCTTGGCGCCCCCTACGCGATATATTACTTATATTTTCTCTTAGAACTCGCACTTGGGATTCGCTCTAATGTCAGATCGCTTCCTACGAAGCTCCGAGAAAAATGGGTGGCGCAAATTGCGATCGTAGAGAATAAAGCTTCCCTCCTTTTGTAACGCTGTAAACTAACCTTGGCGTGTGGCTAAAACAAACTGCCCGGGTTAATAAAGAGGGTCCAGCAAAAGGTGATGATGAAACGATGCTCTTAATTTTTTATAACTTCCTAATACGTTTTATAGCCGTCTGTAGGGAATTTGCTCTTGACGTCATCATCGCCCGTATTGGAAGCTTTATCTCGTACCTCTTTCACCCCCAAGCCATACCTTAGAGCCCTGGTCGCCATCTTGTCTAAATTTATCGTGAATACCACGTATGTTAACGTTCATCTTCCAATTTCTATAGCGAGATCAACTTAAAATTGACGTACTGCGCAAGTGAAAAACCGTATGGAAATTCGAGCTATATACAGCGCGTTACATACCACTTCTTTCTTTAAAAGGAATAGAAACTTAATCGTAAAATCGTCCACTATCACTCGCTATGACTTTCACGTTGTTGAAATCTGTACTTCATTCAGTTCCAAAAGATAAATGTAAATCTTCATACTTCTTTTAATTTCGTATTTCGTAAACCGTCAGTCTCAATATATATTTTTGGTATATAGCTAAGGTAACCTACGGGAGTAGAGTATTTTTTTAAATATAGCAATATTACAATTAGTATATCTAGATAATCAAAGATATATCTTTATTGCACCGTATACAATGATTTGTTTAAAAATTTAACCGATAAATAAGTTAATTTTCGGACTCAAATCTAAATTCTTTAAATACTCAATAGGTCGATAGTACTTAAGCAGAAGCATGTAGGAACAAGGGAGAAAATTTCCAAAAATATTGAGGAGAAATGGAGGAAAATAGCAGTCTGTATTCTTTAGATTGTAGAGCAAAACTATTATTCATATTAGAGAAGTCAAATTTTCAAGACATTTTTTATCTAGATGGAAAATAGATCATTGTGAAAACGTCAAAATCTTTCCTTTCTGGGGTGCAGCCAGAACACCAACGACCCAAATGTGTCAGAGTGAAATTTCAACATTTTCGCCCTATTTCTGCAGAACGAATAAAAACTGCGAAATATGTTGACTGATTATACTTTCGTTTTCCCAAAATCTGCTCATGGCACATGGCGACCAATGAAATAGATAGCTTTAAAATATTTAAAAAAAATTCTATATGATATCAAAACAATTCAATGGCCTGTAATTTCCTATTTGGAACTGGACGCAACTGAAAAGAAACCAATTATTAAATAATAACTACATTTTATATATTTTTATATAGCCGCATATTCTTTACAGTATTCTATAGATAAATCTAAAAAATCCTTTTTAAAGGAAATAGCGAAGTCTACTTATTCTAAGTCGAATTCTTTTGAAAAAATGACCATTTATTAATGAAGTTCATAGATATTTATTCAGAGTTTATCTCGATAAATATTTTAGAGAGCTAATTATCTATTGAATATTTTATAACGTGTTTTAGTAGAAATATTTTATAAAGTTTGTCTTCAGAAATATTTTATAAAGTTTGTCTTCAGAAATATTTTATAGAGTTTGTCTTCAGAAATATTTTATAAAGTTTGTCTTCAGAAATATTTTATAGAGTTTGTCTTCAGAAATATTTTATAAAGTTTGTCTTCAGAAATATTTTATAAAGTTTGTCTTCGGAAATATTTTATAAAGTTTGTCTTCAGAAATATTTTATAAAATATAGACCAATATTTAATAGAGCTAATTGTCTAAAGTAATATATAATAGAGCTAATTGTCTAAAGAAATATTTTATGGAGCTAATTGTCTTCAGAAATATTTAATAGAGCTAATTGTCTTCAGAAATATTTAATAGAGCTAATTGTCTTCAGAAATATTTAAAAAAAATTAGATAAATATTTAATAGAAAGATTTTTCTAAAGAAATATTTAATAGAAATAATTTTCTAGAGAAATGTTTAATAGAAATAATTTTCTAGAGAAATATTTAATAGAAATAATTTTCTAGGGAAATATTTAATAGAAAGATTTTTCTAGATAAATATTTAATAGAAATAATTTTCTAGAGAAATATTTAATAGAGCTAATTGACTAGATACATATTTAATAGAACTAATTGTCTAGATAAATATTTAATAGAGCTAATTGACTAGATACATATTTAATAGAACTAATTGACTAGATACATATTTAATAGAACTAATTGTCTAGATAAATATTTTATAGGGTGTCTATATAAATATTTCATAGGGTTTGTCCATAGAAATATTTTACACAGCTTATCTATAGTAACAACTCAGAAATATCTTTAGAGTATTCTAATTTTAGGAACTTTTTATAATGGTATGATCATCAGCAGCTATACTAATCCGATTGATTCCATTTGAAGAATAGCCTAGTAGAGACGACGAAGTAAATTTCACCGCGTGAGGGCAGTGGGCGCCTAATTCCATGGGTTAATTGCTCTCATCCCCCCGACACAACGGCCCACTTCTCAATGAAGTAGATAGCCTATCCTAGATGGAGCCAAAATACGTGTTGTGGATCTTGCAGAGGCGCCTGCTGCCACGACATATCTCCGGCTTACGTTTAATATAAAACATTCCCAAGAGGCCTCACTGGGGATCGATACGACCAAAGGACGCCAACGCTACCTGGTAGCGTTTACTTAGAAACGAGCTGATACAAAGGCGGCTTCCTACGACGCTATCAGGTCGCTTCGCGTTGTTTTTCCGGAAAGCGAACCAACTTCGTGGCGTTGTGGAATCGGCTCGTCTATGAAATATTTGGAAGTGGAAGGGTCGGGTAACATTGCTTGACATTTCATACCGTCAAAGTGGAATATAGCTGCACGAGATAATGTGGCAGTTTGAGATAAGCGTTCGGTTCGCTGTTGCGGTTGAAGCAAAACATATAATTCAGAACGTTATTTACGCTTATATATATAACCGCGAAAATGTTTATAAAAAGGAGACAATTGCTTTGTCCTCAACATTGAAAGGGACGACATTAGACCGCGCTTTCTTGTTTGAAAATAAACCCAAACGATTATGTTAATATTTGCAATAAACGCGTTTTTGCTTATAGCGATAGCTTGGACCTGATTTTAGTATTTATTAATAAGATTATAAATATTATATATCTAGTAAAAGGAAATAAATTATTTTGATCTGTGTTGAGGAAAAGATGTTACTCAGAAACTATTTTTATAAATAAATCATCAAAGGTTCAATTATGGATAATAAATTTGCCAACTATAGTAGTAAATATAATATAATAAGTATAATCAGTTAAGCTAATACCCAAGGCACCACCCTAGGCCCAAGTCATCTAGCGACGTTTATTGCCTTTAATTCAGCCCTTCATGCCACACGAGCCAACATCTCCCTACACTAACTATTAACCTTTATTTACCCTTGATAAGAATAACGATTTTTCTTGATAATATCGCCAACTTGACGGTTTTCCAAACTGGAAATAAAAATAATATTTTCAATTAATTTACAACAATAATTAAAAATAGTCGCTATATTAAAACATTTGATTTAAATTAATATTCAAAAGAAATAAGAATGACCGTTCTTAAACGTTTTTAGGAAAAATTAACATTGTTTATTATTGGTATTAATATTAATATTAATTTTAGACAGTTAAAGCCAGCACCAGACAACGGTCTGAAAACGTGTTGGGATAACTCGTAAAAGGTTCAGGCTGTACACGCAAAGGTGCATCTATAGTCCTATAATTTCTTCCTACACGTTTTCGGGCGCTGGCTTAACCTCACTTTTTATTAGAATTAAAAACATAAACTCAATAAAATATAAACATTATCTTGGTTGTTAACCGATGAAGTCGTTGAAAAATTAAAACTCAACGATTATACGAGCATGTTACAGTGACCAAGTTGACTTTATATTGAAGCTGGCATAGACAAATTTTCCTATAATTCAAGTGACGTGACCGGTTTGGGTCCACTTGCGCAGTTTTCATTTGCGCAGTTTCCATTTGCGCACTTCCCACTTCCGCAGTTTTCGTTTGCGCACGTTCCCAATTGCGCGTTTCCCATTTGCGGAATTGCTATTTGCGCAGCTCCCCATTTGCGCAGTTTGTCATGTGCGCAATTTACCATTTGCGCGCTTTTTCCCGATTGCGCAGTTTCCAGCTTGCGCGGTTTTCTCGTTTGCGCAGTTTCCCGTTTGCGCGGTTTCCCTGTTGCGCAGATTTGTTATTTGAACGGTTTTCCCATTTGCGGGGATTTTTATGACTTAAATATTCACTATTAATCCTTTTTCCTCTATATAAAAACTATTTCGTTGAAATGGCCTCCAATATAGGACAATAAGCGTCCTGTATTACGTAGGAATGGCCTCTGTCATAGGACAGTTACGTCCTATGTGAGAGTCCAATACCAAGATATTTCGTTAGAATGGCCTCTGTCGTAGAATACCTCCTATATGAAAACGGTGCCTACGCGCCTGCGGCGCGCCCGGCTAACCTAACCGTTAATAAAATATTCTTTCTGACCCCTAGGAAACATGCAGTGCAATTAAAAAGGTGCATTTTTGGTGGAAGGCACTAAATTTAAATATACTGTCCTCAGTGTTACAGATACTACATTTTCTTTTAGCCTAAAGGCTGAGAAGCTACGATTTGCTTGTCGACCGAAGATTTATTCCCAACAAAATATTTCAACAACCGATATGTCAACTTCAAACAACTTTAAATTATTGGTATGGACAGCGCGACCGGTAATTAAAAATACACCAGCAGCACAGTTGGATGGTAAATAAGGTTACGTTAAAAATAAACTACCTGAAAAAATCTTATTTCAAGGAAAACCACGCAAATGACAAACCTGCGCAAATGGAAAACAGCCCCACTGGGAAACCGCGCAAATGGAAAATCTGCGCAAGTGGAAAACCACGCAAATGACAAACCTGCGCAAATGGAAAACAGCCCCATTGGGAAACCGCGCAAATGGAAAATCTGCGCAAGTGGAAAACCACGCAAATGACAAACCTGCGCAAATGGAAAACAGCCCCATTGGGAAACCGCGCAAATGGAAAATCTGCGCAAGTGGAAAACCACGCAAATGACAAACCTGCGCAAATGGAAAACAGCCCCATTGGGAAACCGCGCAAATGGAAAATCTGCGCAAGTGGAAAACCACGCAAATGACAAACCTGCGCAAATGGAAAACAGCCCCATTGGGAAACCGCGCAAATGGAAAATCTGCGCAAGTGGAAACCCACGCAAATGACAAACCTGCGCAAATGGAAAACAGCCCCATTGGGAAACCGCGCAAATGGAAAATCTGCGCAAGTGGAAAACCACGCAAATGACGAACCTGCGCAAATGGAAAACAGCCCCATTGGGAAACCGCGCAAATGGAAAATCTGCGCAAGTGGAAAACCACGCAAATGACAAACCTGCGCAAATGGAAAACAGCCCCATTGGGAAACCGCGCAAATGGAAAATCTGCGCAAGTGGAAAACCACGCAAATGACAAACCTGCGCAAATGGAAAACAGCCCCATTGGGAAACCGCGCAAATGGAAAATCTGCGCAAGTGGAAAACCACGCAAATGACAAACCTGCGCAAATGGAAAACAGCCCCATTGGGAAACCGCGCAAATGGAAAATCTGCGCAAGTCGAAAACCACGCAAATGACAAACCTGCGCAAATGGAAAACAGCCCCATTGGGAAACCGCGCAAATGGAAAATCTGCGCAAGTGGAAAACCACGCAAATGACAAACCTGCGCAAATGGAAAACAGCCCCATTGGGAAACCGCGCAAATGGAAAATCTGCGCAAGTGGAAAACCACGCAAATGACAAACCTGCGCAAATGAAAAACCGCGCAAATGAAAAACCTGCGCAAATGATAAACCGCGCAAATGGAAAATATCTGCGCAAGTGGAAAACTGCGCTTACGGAAAAAGCGCAAATGAAAAACGCGCTAATGGAAAACTGCGGAAATGGGATACTGCGCAAATGAAAACTGCGCAATTGGAAAACTGCGAAATTGCATTTGCGGAAATGGGAACTGCGCTAATGGGAACTGCGAAATTGCATTTGCGGAAATGGGAACTGCGCTAATGGGAACTGCGAAATTGCATTTGCGGAAATGGGAACTGCGCTAATGGGAACTGCGCAATTGGCCCATTACCACGTTACCTCTGTTGTTATTTTCTATAAGCTTCAAGGTGCTTCGTAAAGTATTTTGTTAAAATAATAAATATATTTCAAATGATTACAAATAGAAGCTCTTAAGTGTCTTATTAAAATCGTATTTAGTTACAATATTAAATATTTTACGATAAATTTAAAAGGCACGTTAAAAGTTTACATTAACGGACAAATGATGGCGCCATCAAATTTATCCGCTTTCGGAAGGTGACAAATATTTTTAGCGTGGGGTTACCATGGACCAAGAATCTAAGGGGACTCACTGTTCCCGATATTTTGACACGGAAGGCGTGGCCTAAATCGGAAGGCTAACTGAGGTACATCAGCCGCTTTCAAGCGCCTCAAGAATTCTGTTCAACTATCACTACGATAGGTTTAGTCTGGGCTTAGGCGACAGTACGTTCTAGAAAGTTAGAGTAGGCTTAGTTCATTAATTTTTTTTAAGTTTAGAAATGAAATGGATTCCAATAAATTTGTTTAAAAAACCTCAGCCATACGCGGCTTACTGCCCATTTTTACTTAAACAATAGTTGATTACCATTACTTAAACTTTTAAAGAACCAATTTCAAAAATAAAAGGTCTAAAACTTACTAAGCCTCATCAACAACGGCGCCATTTTATCCAAATTGAACGTGAACGCTCCAGCTTCTCTACGAAACTACGCCAGAAATCGACTTCCATATTGAACTAAAATTACCCGTGATTTTCCTATTCCCAGTATTACCGTATGCTTTTTAAAGTCCCCTTAGATTCCTAGTCCATGGCGTTACCAATCCCGTTGGTTGTAAATGTAACCCGGCCACCTGAATTAATGGCTTTAAAAGTCGCTTGATGACTTAAGCCTAAAGTGGTGCCTTGAGTATTAGCCTAGCTGATTATATGCTTATTAGTTTTAACGTAACTAGAGCCAATGACTTCCACCATCTGTTGGACCTGGTGGCAGTAATTTGAACTAGAAATATGAAACTTTATTCTCCCATTAAGACGAGTTACTAAAAAAAAACCTTTTTCTTTTAAAAACCTATGCCCCGGTCGCTTAGAAATAAATCCACGCAATTTAGGTCAACCCAATCGGTGAATCGTCAGGCTAATCCTCGCTGACCCTAATGAGTTTGTCGTTCCCACGTCGCGCGTTCTCGGTGGAAATGGACGGCTTGTCAGGAAATACAAGCACGCCGAGCTTATTTGTCCTCCTATAGCGTCATATCGACGGTCAGTCCTCCGTCTCCAGGGTCGAAGAAATCGGGCTGAGAGGACATTCCCCGTTGTTATAGATATCCGCGTGTCTCGCACGAGCCGCCACCATCACATCCGGACTAACAAGCCTGCAAAAGACGCCGAGAGAGCTATTACGGAGAGAAGAAACGAATTGGCTGATATAGACAGACACACGGAGGAGGGCGGGGGCATTGGAAGATCGGAGCTCTGCCTTGAAATCCCCTTTAAAGAGAGCTTCCCAACTTATCCCCGGACATCTTGCTACACTCTACGCTACTCGGATCTATTATCTCGGGGATTTTCTACCCCTCTCCAGGTTTATTTCCCCCCTTTTCTACCCCTATTTCTCTCACCACTAGACCCTACTATTTCGATTCCACTGTCAGTCAGGGCATGGACCAAGAATCTAAGGGGACTCACTGTTCAGGCTTTAAAAAGCACTCGGTGATTCTGCGAACAGGAAGTCACGGGTAATTTTAGTTCAATTTGGACAAACTTGGCGTCGCTGAAGTCGATTTCCGGCGTAGTTTTGTAGAGAAGCTGGAGCGATCACGTTCAGTTTGGACAAAATGGCGCCGTTGTTGTCGGTTAAATGTTAGGCTTACAGTACCGCCTAGAACAAAGTTCACTCAGCGAGCGCTCGCTTAAAGCGGCGCTTATGGGGGGGAAACATGAGCTAGGGCTGCTGCCAGACCCCCGCTTCGCTTTAAGCGAGCGCTCGCTTAGTGAACTTTGTTCTAGGCGGCACTGTAGTAAGTTTTAAGCATTTTATTTTTGAAATTTGTTCTTTAAACTTAACCAGTAAGCCGCGTATGGCTGAGGTGTTTTTATCAAATTTGCTGGAATCCATTTCATTTCTAAACTTAAACAAATTAATGATCTAAGCCTAACCTAACTTCTCGCACGTACTGTCTCCTAAGCCCCAACTCGCAGTGATAGTTGAACAGAATTCTTGAGGCGCTTCAAAGCGGATGATATACCTCAGTAAGCCTTCCGTGTCAAAATATCGGGAACAGTGAGTCCCCTTATATTATTGGTCCATGATCAGGGATAGACAATCGTTATTAAATTCATTATTTAATTAAAGCTAATGCCTACATTCGGGCTGTTCAGTGTATCGGAAAGCGTATTTCACAGTTTCTAATACAATCAGTAATTTTTTAAATTTAAGTGTTATTAGAAATACTCTTAAGTAGTACTTAAGAATTGTTCAAAAATGAAAGGCCATTTCTTAATTAACCTTTTCCGTTTCAATAATAGCCAATATTTAGAGATTAATTAAGTTAAAAAATTATGTTTTGAAATTATAGTTTTAAAAAGTTCCAGTTTATGTCAGTTTAGTTTTTCAAATTAAATTTAAAAGCCATCAATAGTTAAAACAAAATTGCATCAATTGAATTCTGATTTTTCACATACTTCAAATCATTTTATTCCAATAATAATTTTAAAAGCGTTTATCAGTCCTAGCCATTATGATACGTCAACAAATATTAAATTTTCAACTAGAGCGGTAAAAATAATATTTATAGAAAATTATTATTTTTTATCTAAAAAGGTCGCTATTTGAAAACTTTCGACAGGTTTATTTGCAAATATACTCCGAAATTTTCAAAATTCCCTAATTATTTGACGTTTCCAAAATTAGCCTTTTAAGTTTACATAGCGCCACATAGTGGTCAACGCGACAAGCTCATAAACTGCTGGAGTTTCGTCTGCTAAGCCACCGCTTTGTGTCTTATCATGTGCAGACGAGAAGAGCATGTCGCGTTGTCCGGTTTGGGTCTATATACAAACCGAAAAGGCAAATTTTGGGAGCTACGTGACTCAGCAGTAGCTCCATATAGCCCCCTTCAAAGTCAAATATAGCGTGTTTACCGACAAGCTTCGTACTGCTAAAACTGTTGACAGGAATCCATACCTCTACTTGGAATGCTTATCCTCCCGTATCGCGTATGGTGAGATCACTCAGACGGCTTTGAGAGAAAAAATTCCCTCTGCGCGAGCTCCCCTCTCACGTTGTTGTTTGTTAAGTTAACATAGTGACGTCAAAAAAACCGTCAGCCACATCGAGACGAAAATATGCCGCGATAAGCATTCCAAGTAGAGGTATGGATTCCTGCTGTTGCAGAGTTCGAAAAAACCCGGCTTTTTTTAAATTAAATAATCCAGTATGTTTAAAACCGTTTGTAAACGGTGCCGTGGTTTAAGCCCGCTAAAACCACTAATAAAAAAATGCTAAAATCGCTTATATCTATCCCTCATTACTTCGAAAACGCTCAAATTGACCGATTACAAAATTACGTTTTTGCGCGTGACAGTACCTTTACATTGTGAGGTATAGCAGGTTTACTTACCCGCTTTTATACCCTAACATGGCCGCGTATTTTCACGTGCCAAATGAATTTTAAGATCCCTAAATTGCTTATATCTAGCTCTAATTACTTACGATGTAAAGTGGAGGTTAAGTTTTAGTTTGTTTTGGAAAAATAAATGTAGAATATTATATTCTGTATTTTTTATTTGAAATAAATAGTATTTCATTTCTCAATATTTTTTTAAATAAAAAAAAATGGTTTTAACCATAGATTTTTTTGGTGTTTAAAACTAGGGTGGCTTAAATCAGTCTGGCTCGTTCTTGCCAACCGTGTACTGTTGTCAAAGTTCTTTCAGCTTGTATGGTTGGGCAACAAGACAGCCTAGTATGATTTAACGAAAACAAGTATCGCCTTGTCAAAGGCTTATAACAAGAACAATTTAATTTACGAAAACATCACGCATTATATAGATTGAATCACGTTAAAAGGAAAAGGCCGTCTACAAGAAAGCGACGAGTTGTTTCCTGTTGTATTTTCTCGCCTGCTGAAAGCTGAGTCGCGTCTGTTCGATTCGGATGATTCGGTCTCCTTCAATCTAGCGACTTTTGGCGCCAACAGCTGCAATCGCCTGAGTTCCGTCGCTCCACAGAGTACCCTCGATCCCCGTCTCCGTCCTTACATTCATTTATTTCGCTCGCCTAACAAGCCTGCAGGGGGAGCCAGCCACCATCAACGTGCCAGTATGAGTTCTCTTGTCTGGCCTATCATTGGAAAAGCATTTTCCGCGAAGGCCAGTTTGGGCGCTCGCTATTATATATTTTCTCTCTTTATTTCCTCACCGTCGATTCGGGTCCATTTTTACGATGTCCGGACGAGCGGGGTTCCCGCGTGCCCGTTAAAAGGGAAGAGCCCCTGGTCACTAAAGATTAAAGAGAGGTCGAACGACCCTCGCCCGCCGTGTGTTCGAATCCTAAAAGTAGGACTCTGGTCAATCGATTGGACCCACTTTTTCCTTAACGGCTAAATTCTTAGAATAGGATTCGAGGAAGTCTTCCCGTCTAACTCTCCAATGATATAAAACTACATGGAGGAGCTCGCTTTTCAAATAAAACTCAAAAAGGAAATTATCTTACTTGACCAAGATCTTTCGACAAAGGTCAACTCTTCCCTTAATGTATTTACCACTATTTATATCTACATTAATAGAAATTTTTTCAAATGTTGAAACTCGGAGTGGTTTTTGGTTTGGTTTGCACTACAAGATTGGTTTTCACTAGGACAAAGCCGTATCAATAGCTATTTTTGACGCAAAAAACTCACGTTAGGCCTAAGAGCGGGTTTTCACTAAGACAAAGCAGTATCAATAGCGATTTTTGACGTAAAAGAAATCCACGTTAGGCATAAGAGCTGGTTTTCACTAGGACAAAGCCGTATCAATAGCGATCTTAGACGCAAAAAATCAACGTTAGTTCTAAGAGCTGGTTTTCACTAGGACAAAGCCGTATCAATAGCGATCTTAGACGCAAAAAATCAACGTTAGGCCTAAGAGCTGGTTTTCACTAGGACAAAGCCGTATCAATAGCGATCTTAGACGCAAAAAATCAACGTTAGGCCTAAGAGCTGGATTTCACTAGGACAAAGCAGTATCAAAGATAATTTAAACTCGTACCCTAGATTCGAATACTGAGAGCTTTCCCATTGATGGTTTTGTTACGAAGCGTTTACCCTTTTCCGGCACGTGACCTCAGAAAAATCGGGCTCCATCGTTTGTGGCACGGCCAACTTCGATCACGCGCTGCCGCGCTATATAGCGTGGCAGCGCGTGATCGAAGTTGGCCGTGGTTGCGGTAAGGCGCAAACCATGGAGCGAATAATTTCGGAGTTCCGGCGGGAAGTGGGTAAACGCTATCGGAAACGCGCGAGAGAGTGATTTCGAATCTAGGGTACGAGTTTAAATTATCTTTGGCAGTATCAATAGCGATTTTTGACGCAAAAAATCCACGTTAGGCGTTAGAGCTGGTTTTCACTTGAACAAAAAAAGCTGAGACAGCGAGGATCGACGCAAAAAATATATTTTATGGCTGGTTTTAATTAGGGCAAAAATGCCACATCAGCGACCGTTGACGCAAAAAAAACCATGTTAGACGTAAAGGTTCGTTTTCAATAAAGCAATAAATGCTGTGACAGCGAATGGCGACTCAAAAAATATATATTAAGGCTGTTTTCCACTAGCACAAAACCGTCTCAATGGCTAGTGTTGACACAAACAAATCCACGTTAAGCCTAAGCGTGGGTTATCACTAGGGCAAAAACGATGCGTCAGTCTGCGTCGACGGAAATTTAAAAAATGGAGGGAAGACGTCGGAGCAGACGACGTTATGACATAGCGGAAGAGAATCTTCACAAGATAGTCTGAACGAAATTCCATGCGAGCTGATTGACATATTTAATTTGTCAGTCGCATCACGTTTTGATATATGATATATCCATGGATTAAACACTAAAGGATGTTAAGATTTCAATGCCGAGTTCGCGTTGGCTCAGTCGTAACGTGTTTCCTCCCCCCCCGCGCTTAACTCCCCTGGGGGCACCAGATATGATTTTGTAGCGCCATCTCGTATTTTTTTTAAATAATTTCACGGGTTTTTGGAACTTCGTGATTTTCGTCTGCTCTTTTAGTTGAAGATTATAACTACATGGATCAAAAAACGCTTCTTTAATCAATCTTCAATTTCGTTTAAAATTACAAATAGTAAATAGTGAAAAGGCTGAATCTGCAAAGCTTCAAATCCTAAAATAAACTCGAATACATATTAAAATGAATGTACATATTAAGATAATCAAGCATGGAATTGCACGCCCGTTTGTTTGCCCCTGGATAGAAAACAATTTCCGGTTTGCGGGCTCGCGCCGCTAGGTGGCAAGGTTACAGAGTATTTCTGCGTGTTTTCGCTCGTGGAACATCCTTTAGTGTTTAATCCATGATTATTCAACAGAAGAATAAAATATATATCTTTTATATTATTAAAAATGTACTTAATTTGAAACCATATTTTCGCGATCTAATTACTTTGATTTAATTTTACATAATTTTCAATTTCATTTTAACTTCAATAGGTTACTTCCGAATAATCAGCTAAATTAAATCAAATATCATTAGCAATATGGAGATATGAATGCTAATAACTCTTATGTTTACGCGCAGATTCCGCCTTCGGCGTCGTTTGAAAGGATACCTTAAAGGATCTTTCCGCTTTGAAGTAGTACTGTAATTTAGTTACTTAAAGTCGCGGCATTTGAAAGCAGTTTGGAATGTTACGGACGTAAAAAAAGTAAAAACTTAATTCCCTTATGAAAATAAACTAAAGTTGTTAATTTTCCGGACAAATAAAATGCGTAAAAATATCCAGAAAATGTTTCGGAATATTTTCCGCAAATCTGAAAAATTTTAAATTTAAACATAAATTACTTTTTAAGGGTTTTTATTTTTTTTTTACTTTTTATCGATATAAAATGTCTAATAACAGTAAACATACTACAAAACATTAATAGTGTTACATTGTTAATCAGTTTAAAGCTAGTCTAGAGTTTTACTTTTAGATTCGAAAAAATGGGGTGAAAATGCCGCTTTATTTAAATTTGCAAACAATATTAGACTAATCATGGAATTAAAACCTTTTTTTAATTTTTTCGGGAAAATACGGAACATTTTCCGACTTACAACACTAAAATAAACGCTTTCAGCATCAGTCTTTCAATCACCTTGACATCTCGTTCCAGTTGTAGGTAGCGAAATAAACCTGTTGACATTTCCCGGGCCGAGGCTCGGAGAAATTAATTAAATAGGAAGACAGCCACTAGATGGCTCTCGTCACGCTTTTTATTATTGTTTCCTCGGTCGCCAAGTGGCGGAGCTGGTGAAGTGACGCGGTGTAGGCTCAACCCCGCCACTATAGCAATTAGAAAAGAGGCTTTGCCATATCTTCATTCTATCGAAGGGAAGATGTCCCAAGGCAAACAAATATCCTATTTCTTTTTATATACGACACGCGCGCGAGCTCGATATTGGGTGAGAGCGGTTCTCAAGCCTAACGCTTTATCGATTGCGAATAAGTTCGACTACTGTTTAAAATAAAACCTCGGGCCAAGTAATCCTTCCGTCAACTTGGCAAACACTACAAAATACGTCGCATCGATCCGTTGATTCGTTGGACGGTGGAAGTTTAGCCGGGGGACTTGTACGTGAAACGCCTACTGGTATGAGACTTTATTTCCAAACCTAATTTATTATTGCGCGTACTTCTGTTCATCCATACAAAATAGGTCCACGTTTATATCAGCTAAAACTGAATTTTGTTCAACAAACACTTTCTCAATTTACATACTGTTCGCGCAATCTCGCGATATTATATTTACATATTAAGTTATATAGAAAAAGAAATCGTTTTCGGTTAAACGTGAGAGTCGTTGTTGCTTAGATTAGTTGAATCAGGAAACTATGGAGGTATACACTACACTTGGAATGTCTAAGGTTCCATTGGGACGGTGATACGAAAGCGCGTCGAGAAAAAGGTGGGGCTTAACTACGTCAAATGTAGGACGTAACACGACATTTCTAATTCATTGGATAGAAGTTTGACGCGAAAAGAATGCGTCGCCATGGTAACAAATAGGCGATCTTCCCGCGCAAAAAAGGCTTATAAAACAATGGATTTAAAAACCTCAATTTGTTATCGTACTTAATATTTTGAAGTAATTATAATGTTCTTCGTGAAAGAAGTGTAGTGATACCTAATTTCAGATATTTGTATGGTTATAAAAGAGATAATCAGGTAAGCTAATTGCCCGATTTCAAAATTACGTTTTTGCGCGTGACAGTACCTTTACATTGTGAGGTATATCAGGCTTATTTACCGGCTTTTATACTCTAACATGGCAGTGTATTTTCACGTGCAAAATGAATTTTAAGATCCACCAATAATATAATAACCTTGACTAGGCTTAATGACGAGTTTTCGTCGAATTAGGGTAGCGAGGCGCGAGAGATTTTCTCGTGAGTTTTCCCGCGAGATTTAAGACGCGCCCTTTTCTACGAGCTTCATCACGGCCGTAAAAATCTTCCTTAAGACATTCCAAGTGATAACCTATATAGTTTCCTGGTTGAATATATTATACAACGACTAAGTCGAAAGACTATGTAACTTAAATAGCGATCTAATTTTAATTGTGGATAAGCTCATTATTACATTTTCAAAAATATTATCAAGAATGTAATTATTAGAATAATGATGCTGAGACCATGGTCTATTCACTGACACGTCAGTGTTGGGGAACCAATCAGATGCCGGGATGATTCGCCACGAAATACGTAGAAGTTCAGTTCAGTTTATGCCTAAAAACCGGGTGCCTCGTGGAATTTACTCTTATGTCCACGGAATTTTGTTGTAAAATGTCATTGATACGTCACCCGTGTCGCAGCAGCAACATCAAAACTATAAATCCAATGTTACTTTATAGAAAGGCCTATTTAGGAAAGTACACTAAAAACAATGGAGTCAAGAATTAGTACATCAAGAGACATCTTTCTAAAAATGAAATCTTTTTGGAGAAATGTACTTTAGCTATCGCTCCTAGACAACAGACACAAACAGACCTAAAATATTTAGATTCTACTAGTAGTGGATTTGGAATGAATATCGAAAATATGTAACATACAACTGAAACGAATTTTGAATAAAAAACCAGCATAGGAAACAGTTCGATATAGAATTGTAAGTCGAAATTTCCGTGGAAAATTACCGAGGCCTTTTTTTCCGTAATTTAAATTTCGCGCCATTTTCCCCTCATTCTGTCGAATCCAAAAGTAAAACTAAACCTTAAGACTAGTCTAGAATGAAAACCTTTAAAAGGTAATTTATGTTTCAACTTTTTATTTTTCCGATTTGCGGAAAAATTTCCCTATTTAATTTTTCCCGAAAATTAATAACTCTAGATCGATATAAAATGTAACATGTTATATGTTAAATATTGTGTTCTTGGATGCTTGTGACATCAAATAACTAGGACACTTGGAGCTAATATAAACTTAGTCTGTAGAAATATATCCAATAGAAAAATTACATAAATTTCTGTAAGAATTTGAGTATTTTCAATAAGAAATAAAATAACCTAGATAAATATATTCATAGAGTACTATAGGATATAAAACTTCAGACTTCCTATTCATATGCAATATATATATATATATATATATATATATATATATATATATATATATATATATAACATTGTAGAACGTATATAGAAAACATTTTCAATAGAGCCAACTTTGTAAGTAAATAATTTCACGTACTCTTATTCTTAAACAAGAATATTTACATATACAAAGTTTCTTTGTGAAATATTACTAACAGCTATCGGATTTATTTAGAATGAATAGTTCTCAAAAGCTTTTATCTTGGTACTATAAATTCTAAAAAAGTTCTTGGAAGAACCATTAGATTGAATGGTTCGTAAGATTAGAATTCCTAAGAAGTAATATTATAAAATTCAATTCAAAAGGTAAATAAAATAAACTCTGCTATGTTGAAATCTAAAGGCGTTTTCATCAAAGATATTCCGTACTTGTACGCTGCAAAATGTGGCCTTTATTTGAGAAAATAAGAATTGGGCGTGGCTCGTTGAAAAGTAATATAAGAGTGTGGATAAATAAACACTTACATTCACATACACGAATTTGCCAAAGGTATAGAAAGTACTTTATGAAAAATCAATGAATCGGAAAACTGTCATAAACAAATATTTGGAAGGCAATTGGAATTCGTAAGCATACGACCCGACTCGTATACAGGTGCGGGGCCTAAAGGTGCGGGACCTAAAGGTGCGGGACCTATTTATGGTAGATGTATTCTATAGAATATTTATCAGATCCGAATTTTTCTGGTAGATTTATTGCTTAAAATTCCCAGCGGCCGATCAAATATAGTGGATCTTCAATAAGGCTCTTCGATGCTCTGAAAAATAACTAAGAACAGATATAAATTCGCCTTTGTTCATGGTTATATTATAATGTTACATGCATTATTAAAATATACATCACATTTTATTATATATATTATTATATTATAAATTATAAATTATTTTATTATATATATTATTATATTATAAATTATAATTTTTTATATATTATAATATTATAAATTATAAATTATTTTATTATAAATTATAATTTTTTATTATTTATATTATTATATTAAGAATTATACATTATAAATTATTTTACTATACATTATAAATTATTTTATTAGACATTATGAATTATTTTATTATACTTGATGAATTATTTTACTATACATAATAAATTATTTTATTATACTTTATGAATTATTTTATTATACTTTATAAATTATTTTATTATACTTCATAAATTATTTTATTATACTTTGTACTTTATTATATTGTAATAGCTATATTTCGAAAGTAATGACGTATTACCTTTGTTGTAAAATAATTCAATTAAATCCGGACCGCAAATCACGCTGCTCTAGGCTAATTTTATTCATTTCAGAAAAATTACTAATTAGAATATTTACTATCGCAAAATTTCATAATTTTCAAAGTTATATTTAACCAAATTTCAATTTGCTTACTTCCATTTTAATTAAATATACTAATAATATTTTAAGATAAATTAATTTATAATTTACTAATGATTTTGTAGTTATTGATTAATAATTTTGCGGTTACGGATTAAACATTTTGTAGCTACTGAATAATAATTTGGTAGTTAGTAATTATTAATTTATGAAATTATAAATATTCTAATGAGTGATAATTAAAATCTTACATTATTAAGTTTTAAATTAGTAAATTCCATTAGTAATAATTAATTATTTAAATTAGTATATTCCAATTAGGTAAAAATATTTATTTAAATTAGTAATTTCCAATTAGTAATAATTCATTACTTAAACTACTTATTTTCTTATTAGTAAATTAATAATGGAAATGTTTAACGCAGAGTTACTATGTTTTTAACCTCAGTTAACGATTTTAATTTACTTTTCGTCAAAAATATAATTTCACCCGATAACTTTACAGGCTCAATCTATCTTTGGAACGCAATGCACTCTCACGTTGTAAATACACTTAGACGCCTAAGTCCTCTACCTTCATCAAATAATATACTGTTTTTTATTTTTGGCCTATTTACGCCTGTAGAAATGTTCATGTAGCAATACGTCGGTGTTCAGGGAGAGGCCAATTTATGAGCCGAATAGGGGCACTCATTCGGAAGCTTTATATTTAAGGGACTTCTGGCATGTTTCGCCAAAGATAAGAAAGTTTTTTTCGGAGAAAGGATTAGGCCTGTAGAAACGAGTTTTACGCCAGGGTAACCTCTTGCCTAAGTTACTCGCCGCGTCGGTTCTACAACGAAATATTATCAATCTTTGGTTTTTCTCTGATAAAAAGCTGAAGGCGTCGTTTTGATTGAAACCAGATTTACGCGTTTCTTTGTACTTCCAAACAAACTTTGCATCCATTTTATAAAAGCAAAAACTTATTTTGTTTCTGAGCACGTTTGAGTCTATCTTTCAAGCGTTATCTACGACCTAAATTATAAAATATGGTTCTAAGAATCATGATTAGTAGCGGAAAAATCTAGTAAATTCCTAATTTAGTTCATCTAAGTTTAGTTAAAAAATTATTTAACGAGTTAATTAATTTAAAAGACTCCCAATTATTGAGTTAATAAATAATATTTTAAAATACGTATCCGAGAGATGGCGTTACTGTTTCAAATTGAATTGTGAATTTCTGTCTCGTTTATGACGTTCTTCTATTGCTTCTGTAAACGGGCGACTCAAAGTTTGCTAGATAACGTACGTGACTTGTTCATTAACGATTATTAATTGAAGAAGAAGCATTATTGATTTGCTAATCCTTATTCATTATATATCGTCAGTAATAATAATAAGTAGTATTTCAAATAAGTATATAGTGTTGTAAGTTGGAAAATTTTCCGGAAAATGGCCGGGGCCTTTTTTACGGAACTTTTTCCGTATTTTTCCGAAAAAAATAAAAAAAGTTTTCATTCCATGATTACTCTAATATTGTTTGCAAATTTAAAGGAAAAGTCCAGGTTGGGTAAAACTTGGGTCTATTTGAAAGATCATGTTTAAATATACTCAAAAATATCAGTCGTAAAATTGTATCTTTTTTTAATAACGATAAATTAATTTTTAAACGAGCGAAATTTACCGCCAAGGGAGCTGCCATTTTCTTTCGCCTTCCCTCCGCAGACCGCACGCGGAGCAAGCGCGCGCGGGGAACAGAGCGCCGTTAAAGCCTGTTATAGCGCGAACAGCGCGTGATTAAAGTCCTAAAACGTCACCCCGGTAAATTTGGCTCGTTTAAAAATTAATTTCTCGTCATTAAAAAAAGATACAATTTTACGACTGATATTTTTGAGTTTATTTAAACATGATCTTTCAAATAGACCCAAGTTTTACCCAACCTGGACTTTTCCTTTAAATAAAGTGCCAATTTCGCCTCATTTTTTCGAAACTAAAAGTAAAACTAAACCTCTAGACTAGCTTTAAACGAATTAAAAATGTAACACTATTAATGTTTTGAAGTATGTTTACTGTTATTAGACATTTTATATCGATAAAAAGTAAAAAAAAAAATTAAAAACTATTAAAAAGAAATTTATGTTTAATTTTTTTATTTTTCCGCAATTAGGAAAATTTTCTGGAATTTTTTCCGCATTTTATTTTCTCGGAAAATTAATAACACTACAAGTACATAATATATTTCTTAAGAGATAAGTTTCAATTCAGTTCTATCTTTATATGATGTCCGCTTAGGCTCGTGTGAATGTCTTGAAAATTAGCAGTAGATGAATATTTCCCCAGTTTCATATATATTAAATACTTTTAGTAATATCACGAAACTCTGTGGGAAAATCTGCAGCCGATATAATTATTTATTGATGAGAAGATTCCTTATCACTGACTCAAATAGAATTTTGAACGTAACTAGATCAATCGAGTAACTGTGTGCTACTGGGGTTAAAATTTTAAATTTCCGTCTGTGTTCTGAGATATTCGATGTTAAATAAATATATAATATGCAAATTTAAATGAACGACCACACGAAAAAAATTAAATTAATTACCTCAATCAACTTGGAATCATTTGATGTATATATTTTTCACTGGAACTTAAGTTACTGATGTATTTAAATTTTAATAAGTCAGTTTAATCACGTGAAATATTGATTTCTTAAATAATGTGACCAGAAGTTCGTAATATTACTCTCACCAAAAAAGTAACGATAACCTTCTCAAGCTAGCAAATTTTCTTAGCCAAGTAGTACGGGTAAAAGAGGGTAGCTCACCGGCAAAATTCTTCCCAACTTGCAATGTGGCCTAAAAATTATATTTTGATGTCTACTTTAAGGATCCGATGAGTCCGCAGCGATGCGGGGTGGACAACACAGTTTTTGGGGAGGCAAGGGGGGCAGGAGGGGGCAGTTGCCCCCTAAATTTGCTTTCACCGTGTTTGGTATTGTTCCCGATGGTACATTTCACTCTGAGTCGAATGCGACCAACCACATGCCCGTAAGATGAACCGTTTCCGAGTTATGGCTGAATTTGTACTGAATCGCGTGGTTTTTTCTCTAATATGAAAAAAAATCCCCAAATGTTAAATTTAGCAATCCGGTCAAGTTGGGTATCGTTTCTGTAGTATGTTTTAACGTTGAGTCGAATGAGACACGCCGCGTATCGCTAGGACTAATAGTTTCGGAGGTATGACCAAAAGTACACTAAACAAAGGTTTTTTTTTCGGAATTTCACTAAATGTTGAAAAGGTATATCAACCATTTGGCCAGGACCAACCATACTTTCGGATCGTACGTATTATTTTGTGCCGAATCGAATGAGACCAACCACAATTCCGTAGAATAAATAGTTTCCGAGCTATAACAAAATATGTTCGAACCATAAATGGTGTTTTTTTTTTCAAAAAGTTCGAAAATATTCATTTAAACCACCACCCGTGTCTACAAATTTCTCCCCGGACGACCACAATGTATTCATCTTACATACCACTAAGTGCTGAATCGAATGAGACCAACCGCAGCGCCGTGGATTGAATAGATAACGAGTGATGACGGAATTTACATTAGATAATTGACATTTAATCCTCAAAGAGGTTCTGAAAATGTGTTTTTTCATTTTTTTACCAAACACGGCTCAATTCGGTGAAAGCAAATTTAGGGGGCAACTGCCCCCTACTGCCCCCTTGCCTCCCCAAAAACTGTGTTGTCCACCCCGCATCGCTGCGGACTCATCGGATCCTTAAAGTAGACATCAAAATATAATTGTTAGGCCACATTGCAAGTTGGGACGAATTTTGCCGCTGGAGAGCTCTTTTTGGGCCTCTTTTACCCGTACTAAAGACTAATATTAAAATAAAATTACGCTGCATAGGAATATGAACTAATTAATAACTCATTTTCCGTCTGTAATGGTTTTAGATATTCTCTATATGTTGAATTTTGCCCCAAACTATTTTTCCTTCCAAAATTAAATTTTGAAAAGCCATCGGGATTAGCACTATATTGGTAGATACGGTTACTTGTCTCGTAAGATATATTTTATACGCTTCTGATATGACTGATATACGCCGGGTCATTAGAATCTAGGAGCAACATACACAAGGAGAACGCAGCTAGCCTTTAAACACGCTAAGGCAGTGTTGTGTACAAATTTCATTGGACGACCCTTTATGCTGAATATTTTACGGAAAGGGGGAAGACAATTTCCGAATTTTCCCCTTCCGACGGCAGCAGGCGCTAAAGCGTCTAACCAATGAAAACTGTACGCGAGAAAATGCACGACTTTTGACGGGTTGCGTTCTCCTTGTGTGGGGTGCTCTGTTTGTTGCTCCTAGGTGTACGAGAGTTTCAATGCCTCAAACGTTTTTAAAATCTGAGACTAATTTCAAGAATTTGAAAAGCACATTTAAGATATTAAATACAATTTCCATAGTGATATTTATCATCTCTTTGTGTGGGGTGCTCTGTTTGTCGCTTCTAGCTATAATCAACCTAGAAATAACAGAACTTTTAGAGTAAATCCATTTAAAAAAAGTGTGAAAGATAATCCGGTTGGAAGTCACTTCTAATTTCGACTTTTTCAATGTTTAATAGACTTCTTTTAAATATAATCGTGCTTTTCATCCATCTTGGAGGATTATAAGTAGAGTTAATGCATTCTCCTTTTATCTGTATTCCCGCAGTCTCGTCACACGGCCTACTTGGAGGACGACGAGGACCATTTCCTGGGCTTGGACTCAGTGGCCCACGACGAAGACGATTACACGCCGCCCAAAGCTCTCCCGCTCGAAAGTGGTAAGTACTCTCCGACACTACCACCTTTTTGCCACTTCTTGGCGCGTGGCAGCGCTAGCACGTACTCTCCTCGAGTTTCCTAAATGGTGAGGGAGTCTTAACACCCCCGGGCTTAATCCTACCACGCTCCCAACCCTCCCGTTGATTAGTCATCGTCGCCTGTTTCTATGGCGTATACGAGTTTTAATTCGCAACCTTATAACGTCGTACAGGTTACTACCGTGTCACGACGCGCTAAGTGCGAACGAAGTCTCCGGGGTAATTTATCTCTCGTGGAAAGGGGGCGCTGTCACGAGGAGGAAAGTGGTACGCGCGATTTCATTATTCACGGAACTATGATAGAGAAGTGTTTGCGGATCGCTTGTTACTACGATACAGCGCTTTGCCGTTTGACTCGTGGCATACAAATAGCCGTGTTTCCTCATCGCGCGCTAATCTTGTACTTGCCAGCGTTGCATTATCAGCCAATTAAAATAATACGCTTTTCCATTCTCGTAATTATCCGTAGAAGCTTAGTTTCCTCCCCGTTTCCTACTTCCCTCTTGTATCAAAAGTAAACAGATGGCGAAGCCTTTCTCTTCAATGCCCTATTCCTATTTACAGGATTTTAATAAAACTTGTACTCCGCCACCCTAAAAATGGGGTAGGTACATTTGTTCGAATTTCAACAAATGTTTCAATTGTTCGAATTGGACAACTTGTTTGTTTCATTCGTCCGAATTGGTAGCATCACTTGTCCGAATTCTGTCGCTAAATTAGTATTCCTTATTGCTGTTTTTTTTTGTCCGGATTTTTTATTAGTGCAAGAATTAAAAATAAAAAACTACATTGTAAATATCGTTGTTTGTTCAAATTGTTTTTTCTTAATTGCTGCTATATCTATATATTGTATATTTTACTTCATATTCGTATTAATATCGATCAATGTTGTGGATATTTTAGGTTAGGTTAGGTTAGGTTCGATTAGGTTCGATTAGGTTCACGTTAATGTTACTATTTTCTTATACTAACAATATTTAAAAAAAAACAATTCCTAATGTTCTAAAAAACGGACAAACGATTATTCGAACAAATGAAATTCGCCAGTAAAGTTAACATAAATTGAACGACTAAATCACCAACAAAAGTTGTGATAAATTTTTCGGGCAAATGAAATACGTTTTCGGACATACGATCCTGTTTTCCGGAATTCGGACAAATGATCATTCGGACATTTGTACCACCGTTCGGACGAATGAAATTCGAACAAATGTACCCAAATCCTAAAAATAGTGCTTTATTAAAGCAAGTGGCAGCTCCAAAGAAAACCCCTGGGATGGTTCTGCGTAGTACACCAAAAAGAACCCGTAAAGTAACGCCCTCTATGGTAGCCACAGTGCGAAATATTTTAATCTTATCACTCAACGAAAAGCACCTGCAATTTTTTAAGTAACTCTTTAAAAATTACTTAATCTACATAATGTACTTGCGTGTCTTTTAATATTTCACGTATTTTTGTTCATTTAAAAAGATGTTTATTATAATTAACGATCAAAATTGGAAGCTAAGCCTCGGTCATAAGACGTAGAACGTTTTAAATTCGAGAGACTAGTACTTTGAAGCGACGATGTAAATATACGGCAATTATTTAGTCCTTGTAGTACGTTTTGGAAATCTAGAGCCACCACTTGCTTTAAGGCAAAACTAAACTTGTTACTGTTTAGAAAATTAAATTTTTTTCGCAGTTATTTCATTCTATCGCTTAAATATATCAGATTATAATTAATAAAAAAAAAGGTACCAACACTCCTTATTTGGTATTATCATATACTCAAAGGTTTTAAACTCACAATTTTTCAAACATATAATAGTAAAAACCCATAATTTACTTACTTCTAAGCTTACGTCAAGATTTCGATCCTGGTTTTGACCAAAGGGTAAATTTTTATACTCTAATGGTAACAAAACAGCCATATGTTTCTATAATTATGTATTAAAATGGGGCTGTTCATAACAGTTTAATTGGTATTTGGTAAACTTTCAACGACTGAGAGTAAGCCTTGAAAACAGCGGAAGAGTCCGAATTGGCAGTAACTAGACGCCTGGCTAGACGTCGCTGCAAAGGTAAGAACTAGAGCTTAACACACAGCGCCTGCGGTGGTTTTCCGCGAAACAGAACTGGCTCCCTATTCTCCATGATAGGGACCCCGACTTTTCGCCAACTAGAATCGAAATATTTAAGCCCAAGGGGGAAGGGTGCTGGTAGAACGCTACCTAACCCCCAAAAATGCGTTCAATTTTCGACTGGTCCAACTCAACCCCTACCGTCCCAATGGATTCGCCCTTGGGTTCGAAACCAACGACGCCCAAGTGGGATTTTGCCCACGTGATCACTCCGCCTATTTGCTAAACTATTATTTTATATATTACCATAAATAATGTAATAAACATAAGTATGACACTTCCTATTCACCCAATGCAAATTGTTTAATGATAGTCTGTTTCGCCAATACTATTACCAGAAGCGACATAAGACCCAAAAGTGTGTCAGTACGGTATAATGTTTAATGGGAGCTTGTCGCGAAGTAAAAAGAGGGAGTGGAAGAGGGGGTTGAACATACGTCATCAAAATTTGAAATTTCCTCCACTTCAGCGCCGCCGAGTGAGGCGTTTTAGAACGTATGTCTACGGGAGAATAAATCGAAGAGATGAAATCGCGCCAGACCATAGACTAAATATACCGTTGCTAGTACTATTCCATCTAGTAGGTTATGTAGTCGGACCAGCAAAGGCTTATTGAAAATTAAAATGCTTTCAAAAGTGTAAATAACGCTTACTTTTGGAAAATAATGATGAATAGAGCGTTCTATAAAATCGGTGTGGTGTGCTTTCCCCTTTTGAGTTCGGAGGAGGTGAAGGTTTGGCCGTTTTTCGTGCGACAGAAAAATATTTATCAGGCAAACCCGTAAGAAATTGAGAGCAGTCGATTTTTAGGAGTAGTGTAGTTGCTAGCCTAGGCTTCACTAATTTCCGGCTTTCCGCGCCGTTTTTCTTATTTTAAATGATTTTTGTAATAAATGTATGATGGCATATAAGCAAAATAGTAGTCCCAAATCCACGGGTTTAAAAAGAAACTTAGATCATGAAAATATTCTTAACCCCAAACATACTTCAACAACTAGGGTCCCTACTACCACTCCTAAAAGGTACGTCTCTAAAATATTCTAATAAAGACAGGACATAAGGCGAATTCTCTTAAACCAAAGAATAGCAAATGTTGTTAGTCCTGCTGAACTAGCTCTATAGTCTGTATGAAAAGTTTGGCCGGTTTTGGGCTGATTTAATAGAACGCTCTATTGTTGAATCGGAAGATAAAAATTATCATTAAAAATACTGGCTCCATTTCAGAAGTTAGTGTTTTTCGAATTTCAAACCTAAACGCGTGTACGCTCGTATTTCTCGCCATCAAACTAACCAACTATTTTGCCAACGGAAAGAGTAGGAAGTGACGAGTTTCCTGTTCGGAAACTTCCTATTTCGCAATCACTCCACGACAGACTATCATTAAGCGAATTCGTTCTGCGCCGTACTTATGTTTATTATGTTACTTATGATATTACGCATTTTTTAAACTGATTACAGTAAACGGAAACATCAGTCTTGGAATAAATCAAGTGAGGGTTTCAACTCATTTCTAGATATTCATTTATTTTTAGAACCCCAACAAGTTTTTTATTATCAGAATGAAAGCAAACCGCCCGAAAATATTCTTCGCAAATTTCTAGGTCCCGCGATTAATTCGCTCCTCGTTTGTCGCAATTGCAGCGCGCATTTAGGGTCGGGCAAAGTACCATCATTCTTTAAAGTGTCACCGTCGCGTTTGGAATGGGTGGGCTATCCGGGATAACAGTGGTCCCTACCAAAAAGTCTGTGACGGATGAAAACTGCTCTCCGACAATTTTACCTCGTATTTAGGGGGACTATTTTTCCCGCGCTTAATTTTGAAAAAGAATATAAAAGCGGGGATCAGGCTTGGTCGTAGGTGGATCGTTTGGGATGCTGCGAGGGACTTCTCTCTTATCAGTCGCGAGCCACGCGCGTTGCGAAAATCGCGGGGTGAATCATCGCGTCGCCGCCGCGGTGTCCACTCGAGCGACAACCCCAAAACTGCGACATTCGCCAAAGGGGAATCTCCCTTCCAGCCGAAACGCCCGCTGTTACCCTGACGAATTTCGGGAAAGGGCGCGTGTCCCTGACCCGAGCGGGGCAGTGAGCACCTGACGAGGAGGCTGAACCGTGGAGGCGAAGTCATTTAGAAACCGCTAAATATACCATTATTTTATGCGGAATTAATTGCAAGTATAATGGGCTAGCTCCGTTACGTGACGATGGCGGCTGCTGTATTGGATTTGTGGACGCTGCTTGCTAGATTTTGAAGATTTATTCCAGAGCTTACGATGCAAATTGCTAATGCGTTGGCTTATTTAAAATTAAACATTTAAAAAGCTTCTCGGAAAAGTAAAGGCTTAAGTATTGTATCGTTCAGAGAAAAATTTATAAATTATCGATAGAAAGTCAGCTATATTTGACATGTTTGGGCTTATATTTATTTCACCTAATTCAATCTGATACAACGATAACGCCAATAGCCAAATAAGTACTATATTATTAATTAATAAATATAAATTTATAGTATTTAACTTAATAAATTTATAGTATTTAACTTAATAAATATAAATTTATAGTATTTAACTTAATAAATATAAATTTATAGTATTTAACTTAATAAATATAAATTTATAGTATTTAACTTAATAAATATAAATTTATAGTATTTAACTTAATAAATATAAATTTATAGTATTTAACTTAATAAATATAAATTTATAGTATTTAACTTAATAAATATAAATTTATAGTATTTAACTTAATAAATATAAATTTATAGTATTTAACTTAATAAATATAAATTTATAGTATTTAACTTAATAAATATAAATTTATAGTACTTAACTTAATAAATAAATAAATATAAATTTATACGCTACTAAACCTTCACAATCTTTCCCATACTGCGCGTTAAACAAATGAAAAAATAGTATTTCTAATGCTAAATGGTTTCGAAATCAAAATGTATGGTTAATAAACGACCGAATTTCTAAGATTGTGTTCGAAGTAATTGATCTTCGCAGCCTGGCCAAGCGTGGTTTCAAATTTCAACCATATTAATCAACATTTAAAAAATAATTAGTATTTACACGCTCCTAATTAATGGAAAGCTGTAATAATACAAAGTGGACGCGATTAAATTTAATTATAGTTCGCTAATACTCGCGATTCCTATAAATACCACGATTTAATGCCTCTTACGACGCGGCGCTAAATGTGGACGCGCAGTTGGTCTCTCCTTAATTGGGGCCGATCCCCTCAGCCACCAGGCGGCGATGCTGGCGCGATTCGAGGTCATTACTTTGGTCCAATGACCATCGGCGGAAGTAAGACCTGGCGATTCCTTATTGCGAGATTATTGACTGATATTACAATTAATAATATTATTAATGACAACGCTTTTCAAAGAGGCGCGCGCCGGCATCGGGAAAGGGGATTTTGAGCGTCCTTGATTAAGTTAATTTATTACGAATTTGGCACCGCGACCGACCACGACGTCGTGTTGTATTCGAGATTTTAAGTCCCGTAATCGGCTTCGTCGTTGAAATAAGGAATAATTATTCACAGGCTGTCCTCTTTGACGCCGACGTCATTACGAGAAATTTGATACGGCCTTCCAAATCGGCCTGTTACTAAAGCATTCGGTGTGGATAACGCCGAGGCTGGATGAGACGAGCTTTACACGCAATAAATTTGATAAGTTGGCAAATGAGGTTTGGTTGGCAAATAGAATTATTTGTCAAAATGAGGTGTGGTTGGCAAACAGATCTATTTGGCAAAATGAGGTGTAGTTGCCAAACAGATTTAGTTGGCAAATGAGGTTTGGTTGGCCAACAGATCTATTTTGCATAATGAGGTGTGGTTGGCAAACAGATCTAGTGGGCAAAGTGAGGTGTGGTTAGAAAACCGATCTAGTTTGCTAAGTGAGGTGTGGTTAGAAATCAGATCTAGTTTGCTAAGTGAGGTGAGATTGGCAAACAGATCTAGTTGAAAAAAGGGGGTTTGGTTGGCCAACTTATTTAGTTGGCAAAGTGAGGTGTGGTTGGCAAACAGATATAGTTTTCAAAGTGAGGTGTGGTTAGAAAACAGATCTGATGGGCAAAGTGAGGTGTGGTTAGAAAACAGATCTAGTTGAAAAAAGGGTATGGTCGGCCAACAGATTTAGTTGGCAAAGTGAGGTGGTGTTGGCCAACAGATTGAGTTTTAGGAATGAGGTACAGTTGTCAAACTGAGATCTAGTTGGCAAAATGAGTTGCAGTTCGCAAAATAAGATGAAATTGTCAAAGTGATAGGCAATTATAGCGAAATGAGGTTGAGTTAGCAAAATGTTTTGTAGTTTGCAAAATGAAATGAAATTGGCAAATGAGGGGCAATAAGATAAATGAGGTTGACGAAATGAGGTTTAATTTACAAAATGTATTCTACTTGGCGAAATAAGGTCTAGTTGACCAAATGATTTTTATTTGGCAAAATGAGGTGCAGTTTTCGAAATTTCTTTTAAAATATTAAGCCCTCTCCCATCGAATCCGAATCTGTACAGAGCCAAATGTGAGATATAACCTTAAGCAGAACAACTGTCGTTTCGTTGCAGTAAAGCATCTTCCAAAATTAAATCAATAAACACCTGGTACACATAAAATACGCGAAAAAGTAGATTAGTCCATAATTAAAAGGGATAATATATCTAAATCCTAAACAAATTTGAAGGAATTAAAAAACTTACTAATAACTCGTACCGACAGGTCTTCGAGCGAAACTCGGATCAAATAGATCTTCGAGTAATAAACTACATAAAAACTAAATAAAATAGCCAGAAATTCCAACGGTAGACCGGTTTCGTTCTATTTGGAACTCATCAGTACCGTGCGGGAAATCTGGCTGGCGACTGTTATATCGAAAAGAGAAACTAAGTCTAAACATTAAAAATTTCAAAACGCGTTGCATAGCAACGGAAAGCCGAAAAGGGGGGAGTGTGGTGGTGGAGTCCATAGGTGGTCTCTTCTAACTTAACCTGGTACACATGCAGAGGGAATTTTATGGCACAGATTTTCAGCATATATGTTTTAAAATTAATGAACAAAAAATGTTAAAATATAAAATCGAAAATTATCACGCATAATGTCGAGAGCCACGTGAATATTTTCCACGTTTTTTCACGTTAAGTTTTGGAAGAGGAATATTTTATAACTTTGAAACAAAGTCATATTTCTTTCAAGCTGATGCCAAGATTTACATAATATTTAATATTCAAAAATGTACTAAAAACGTCAAATATAAATGAACCTATTTTTTTGTTTGACTCTTCCTTGGCAATTTTTACGAGAATGATAATAAATTATCAACTTTGATTATATCTTTTTCCTATCTACTGTAACGTGGTTTTTCTACACGTGGATATACCCTGTACTTTAAATTCCTAGATTTAACAAAACGTCGGTACCCAATCAAAACATTTCCGTCGAAATCTGACATGGCCTTCCCAATAAATTCTTTACTTCTCGGAAACTTTCATCAAAAAAGAACCCAAAAATTCTCAGGAATCAATTTCCTTAAAACGAATTCGACGTCGAGAGAAAAATCGGGCGCGCTTAAACAGAAATGCTTTTCTAATATTAATCTGGAACAATACGATCTATCAAAGAAAAAACAACGCTGTCAATAGTTTGAGACATTTGTCTAAGAAAAATAGAAACTGAACAATTTCTTGAGGTTCAGGGTTTTCCCGCGCGTTTTTCGGTTTCCCATTTCCATAAAAACTTGTTGACGTAAACGGTAATAGTAAGTGAAACTGAGCTGTTGGTTCGCGTGGCATGTAGGGCTTGCCACCACCATCCTACGCAGTATAACCCGGCCACCTGAATTAGTGTCTTTAAAGTCCCTAGCTTACTTATGTCTATGCTAGTGCTACTGTCAAAAACAAGTATTTTGTAGCCATTAGATGAAATGTTGTGCTTGTCAATGGTAAATGTTTTTCATAATATTTCTTAGTAAGAAATATATCTCCATTCACAATCTGTATTAGTCAAAATATTTTGGTAGATTTATATTTCGTATCTCAATTAATCTCAACCTTATCCTCAACTGGCTTAGACTCAGAGGGCAAATTTACTAGCTTTATTCAATAATATTTACTATTATTCCTTACGGACTAAATGTACTTTTAAAAAATAAAAATGAAAAAATAAATATTTATTTTTATCGGGAATCCATACCTCTACTTGGAATGCTTATCCTGGCGTATCGCGTATGGTAAGATCACTGTGACGGCTTTGGCCCCGCCTGCGAGAGATAAAATTCCCTCTGCGAGCGCTCTCCTCTCACGTTGTTGTTTGTTAAGTTCATATAGTGACGGCCAAAAAACCGTCAGCAAAATCGAGTCGAAAATCTGCCGCTATAAGCATTCCAAGTAGAGATATGGATTCCTGTTATAATAGATAAGTTCACAAACGCCTTTAATTCAGGTGGCCGGTTATATTGCGTAGGAGGGTGGTGGCAAGCCCTTCGTGCCCCCGAACCAACAGCTCCCAACACTTACTATTACCATTAACCTCTACAAGTTCAATTTCTCAAAAGATACCAAACAGTGTGGTGATGGTTCAGACGCTTGGATTTCATTAGTTTTCTTGCAAAAGGCAATACGTAAAATGAGAAAAACGACCAAAATTCTTAAAAATTCTGTCCGCGTGAACCAGCCTTAAGGATCTATCCCTCTATAGAAAGTCAGGAAACGGTTGATCGATATGAATTCCGTCGGGATTCGAATACTCTGGTAGGTCTAGTTATAACTAAACCGGAACAAAAGCACCTTCCACACTCAATACTTTCCAAGCTCTCTATGTTTCAGAAGTTTCTTTTCCACGAATTTCCAGTCAGCCTCTTAAGGCTGGTTCACACGGGCAGTGCTTTCTTGATTTTCTCTATTTTCTCGTTTTACCACCTTTTCCCGTGGTTCTGGCGCACGGGAAAACGACTGTACACACGGAAAAAATTTGCCGGATTTTACCGCCGCCAGCGCTGCCGGTAAACGAGGAAACGGATAAAAAATGTTGAAATATCTCTACTTTTTTTTCCCAGTTTTTATAAGCACGTTGAGGTCGACCAATCAGCGAGCGTTACACTGTCACGTGATATAAGGAGCGATTTTGAAAGTCTTTAAAAGTAGGCTTACGAATTTTTGCGTCTATCACGTGACGGCATAACGCTCGCTGACGCTGACTGGTCAAGAACAACGCGCCCGAGCGAACACACCTCAAAAAAATAGGTACTCCGTTTTCTCGTTCACCGCTAGCGCTCGCGGCGGTGAAATCCGGCAAATTATGTCCGCGTGTACAGTCGTGTTCCTGCGCGCCAGAACACCGGGAAAAGGTGGTAAAACGAGAAAATAGAGAAAACCAGGAAAACACTGCCCGTGTGAACCAGCCTTTGCGTATCACTCCCTTTTGGCGTATGTCTCTAAACATTTGAACCCCTCAAAACTGGCAAGTACAGTCGAAGAAGAAATTTGAGAATGGGATTATCTCCTTCGGTGGTTTTCAAGTTGGAAGGGTGTGGGACTGGCGAGAAAAATCGCTGGGATCAAAAATTGGTCGGCTCCTCCGCGCTTGGCAACCGCCAGGGAAATTACCGAACCTTCCAGCCTCCCCGGACACCCGGTGTCTTTCCCGCAACGCCCCTGCATCTCCATCTTCAAGCGGGGCCCTTTAGCGGCCGCCTATAAACTTCAAAGGGCATTTTTCCAGGTCTTTCAATGAAACACCTATTCCTCTCGCGAGAGTTCCCGCCACCGGGTTAATGCCGGGATGTCTCTATTTTAGAGGAACGCCGCATTTTCGAGGGTTTTCGTTCCTAAGAGGTTTAGAGCGACGCTGTTGACCAAAGCTTAGCCTTCCCGTCACCCCTCGGCGACTTGGAAATTGAGCTCTGAAAGACCAATAGTGCGAATCAAGGAGCATCTATCCTTCTTTAGCGGTGCTAAATTATTTATTTTTCAAAGAAACGAGGTTATTCCGGGTTGGGTTCCTTAGACCCGTCTGCCACGCCGTGAAATTAGATCGGAAGATATATTTTTTGCTCAGTACAGAGTGCCTCACAGGTATGCTCTCATTTAACTTGGAACATCCGGAACATAATCACCGTAAATATAACACTTGTAGCTTTGACATTGCGTTTGTTTGTTTTTTAATAACAGTAGGAATTTATTGTACAGGTAATACAAAGTACATACACTTATGGAACCCTGGGTCTTACGCAACAATAAAATAAATGTATATAACTATCAATTTTGAAAGAACTACAATTTAATTTTAAAAAGAATTGTATATAACAATCAAATTTGAAAGGACTGCATTTTAATTTGAAAAATAATTGTATATAACAATCAAATTTGAAAGGACTGCATTTTAATTTTAAAAAGAATTGTATATAACAATCAAATTTGAAAGAACTACATTTTAATTTTAAAAAGAATTGTATATAAAAATCAAATTTGAAAGAACTACATTTTAATTTTAAAAATAATTGTATATAACAATCAAATTTGAAAGGACTGCATTTTAATTTTTAAAATAATTTTATATGTAATTTGAAAGAACCGCATTTTAATTTTAGAGAAACAATCCAATTTTTAAAAGAATTGTAAGGCTTACGGTGAGGTGGTTCCAAATCCAATATGCTGAATGATTATTTTATGATAGTAAAACTGCGTTAGATTTGCATATTTATTTTATTTTTAAATAATCCATCTTTTATTAAAAATAAATATGCAAATCTAACACAGTTTTATTATCATCAAATAATAAAAGAATTGTATATGTAATTTGAAAGAACTGCATTTTAATTTTAGAGAAACAACCAAATTTGAAAGAACTGCATTTTAATTTTTAGATAAACAATCTATTTGAAAGAACTGCATTTTAATTTTAGAGAAACAACCAAATTTGAAAGAACTGTATTTTAGTTTTAGATAAACAATCAAATTTGGAAGAACTGCATTTTAATTTTAGATAAACAATCAATTTGAAAGAACTGCATTTTAATTTTAGAGAAACAACCAAATTTGAAAGAACTGCATTTTAATTTTAGATAAACAATCAATTTGAAAGAACTGCATTTTAATTTTAGAGAAACAACCAAATTTGAAAGAACTGCATTTTAATTTTAGATAAACAATCAAATTTGAAAGAACTGCATTTTAATTTTAGAGAAAGCATAAAATTTGAAAGAACTGCATTTTAATTTTAGAGAAAGCATAAAATTTAAAAGAACTGCATTTTAATTTTAGAGAAAGCATAAAATTTTAAAGAACTGCATTTTAATTTTAGAGAAAGCATAAAATTTTAAAGAACTGCATTTTATTAAAGAAACAATCAATTTTGAAAGAACTGCGTTTTATTAATAAAGAAACAATCAATTTTGAAGGAACTGCATTTTAATTTTAGATAAACAATCAATTTGAAAGAACTGCATTTTAATTTTAGAGAAACAACCAAATTTGAAAGAACTGCATTTTAATTTTAGATAAACAATCAAATTTGAAAGAACTGCATTTTAATTTTAGAGAAAGCATAAAATTTGAAAGAACTGCATTTTAATTTTAGAGAAAGCATAAAATTTGAAAGAACTGCATTTTAATTTTAGAGAAAGCATAAAATTTGAAAGAACTGCATTTTAATTTTAGAGAAAGCATAAAATTTTAAAGAACTGCATTTTATTAAAGAAACAATCAATTTTGAAAGAACTGCGTTTTATTAATAAAGAAACAATCCATTTTGAAGGAACTGCATTTTAATTTTAGAGAAACAATCAAATTTTGAATGGTTAACAAGCGAGCAGAAGTCGCTTCTGGGTAACGCTATTGCGAACCCCTCCACTAAAGTGTTAATAGGATCTTTTTAGGGATATATCATAGCCTGGGCCTATCTTTGCCCGTTTTCCGTGCAGCTATAGCGTAACTCGTGGTGGGGATTATGGGAATACATACAAGAGAAAATATAACTGTTTATAGTCGCGCCACCTAACGACCGTTAGGGGAACTAATATGGATTTTAGTGTTAAGACTATAGTAAACTGAATAAACGCTATACACTACGAATAAATTTTGTCTCAAAAATATATTACAGAATATAATTGATGTTTAACTATTAAGATATAATTATAAATAAATAAGACAAAAAAATTTATTGGTATAATAAAATAATAAATTTTATATAATTTCTTGTAAATAGTTTGAGGTACCCGTATAGATGTCGCTCTGAAACTGTTGTTCCTGCCTAAATCTGACGACTTAAAAAAAACCACGAGTGCACTAACCTCTGCCCAACTTGATACTGGTGTTAGTTTAAGTTACTATGTATTTGAAAGACCGGTAGCGAGGAAAATTGGGCCCCAATGCAAGATAAGAAAATGGGCTCTTAGTTGTGACATGTCCATGTATATATATATATATATATATATATATATATATATATATATATATATATATATATATATATTTCCCTGTCTATATATATATTTCCCTGTCCATTGCTACCTTTGTATTGGGAATAATACTGCTAGAATTACAATAACGATTTTGGTTGCCATGGTTACGCCGGACCTGTTCTGATAAGAAACTACGAAATTCATCTTTATAATTGTGCGGCAGCGCCATCTATATTTTGTAAAGTTATATGGCTAAAAATAAATAATTATTAGCTAAATGACCGTAACTTGAGTTAAAAAGGATCATGTTGACAGAATAAAATTATTTTTAAACAACTTCAAAGGTTTGTTTGTTACGAGTAATCATACATTTCAATTTCGCATCAGATTCGCGAAAAAATTCAATTGCAATATAGTTGCAATCACTAGAGACAGATGCCGCCACGGTAGAACGATAAAGTTGATAAGGCTCCTTATTGAACGAAAGTGGTCCCGCGCCAGCCAGATTTAGTTGTACCTCTATTTATTCCCAACTCAATGATTCCTACGCACGGCAAAAATAAAGACTTTTAATGAAATAATAACGATTTTAACGACGAGCCGTCAGTCCGTCCTTTAATATTTATTTCTGCTACTCATGCAATGAAATATAAATAAAAATGCAAATTTACGTATGGACGGACAATGTCGTAAATTTAGTCAGATTTTGAAAAGATGCATAACTTTATATTTCAGTCAACTTGGAGTAAAGTCGGACACGAAATATATGAGTGATTGAAAGTGCAAACTATAATAATTGTTATAGTTCTTCGTCAGTTCGTATGGACTTTCTGTATATATACGGCGTTCTTTCATGTGACAGGCGATCGGACAGTCGACTTAGTAAAGGTTTATTACTGGGGGGGGGGGGGCAATGCCCCGCGTTGGCTGCATTGGCGTATTTACGCCACTGGGTTTACCATGGGAAACTATTTCTCGTAATTGTGAAAACCATTTTAACCTGGCAATGTCGAGGCAATATGAACAACGCGCTATTAAAAATCGGTCATTTTCAGCGAGTAATTTGTACGTCGCATCCCATTCCAATTAACTAATTCGCAAACGAAGGTAATTAACCAAAAAATTGCTTTCGTAATTGAATCAAGGCAAGTGGGGCAAATGTAAACAGGGAAACTGGCCTCGAGACAAAAGACAAGCGGCCCAAGATTATCCCAGCATCGTAATAACTCAATTACGCGCGCGTGCGGGGTTTGCAGTTTTACCCTCGGAGCGGACATGGAGGCCACAAAACTTTATTAAAAATAATTATGTGGCTCGGTTAGACGAACAAGATGAAGGTGGTTCGCTGGTGGTATGGGTAGTTCTTGGGAATGAAGAAAAAAAAACCGTTATATCTAGCAAATTAGGAAATTCTTTGTTGGTAACAAAGAGACCGGTGGTAGAGAGGAATCTAAGATTGTTATAGAGAAACCAAACTCTTCGGAGAAAAGACGAAGGGATACTGATGGCGCTGAAAATAGGCAGAGAGATACTCTTCTCTGGAGGCCGCCGGATAACGAAGCTAATTTTCTTCCACCGTGACAAAGAGAGCGAGAATACTGTTCCCGACTCAGGGCAGACAGGGTTGCTTTTCTTCATCACGCGCTTTTGTTGAGATCCCAAATTGTTTAGATGAAACCAGTCCTAATGATGCACTCATTGTCCCGCATCGTATTCTCCGAGTTTCCGAAAGAGTAATAAAAAATGCAATTACTACGAAAAAGTGATGGTTCAAATCTGAATAAAACAATTTAATCAGTTTAGAAATAAATAAATGGTAAATCTGCTGCAGACGCGTCTCAAATCAGTTTTATTTTTAGGTTCTTTATACACGGTGCTCGTGTCAGTCTCACCATCATCTCAGGGTTCTATCTCAGCCAAAAATTTCGAAAATGTCTCACATTTTTGCGAATTTGAGGGTACGTTATTTACGACCACCTCTGGAAAAGACAAAGTGGCCGATACTGGGCATCACGGATAACTATAAAACAAAAACTCTGGGCCCCAAGAGAGCCGTTATTACTGGATATAATTTTACGCTGACTGCACGTTCGTATGGTCTTCACCTCTATCGTCTTTAATCGGAGGACACTTAGATCCTCGTTCATTACACATTCGAGGGCAAAGAACGCGCCACCGAAGTAAGGGGTTTTTGGGAGAAACTGATATTAGGACCCTATGAAACCCGCAATTAGGTATTGAGTAGCGAAACTATATACATGTAGTGGTTACGTAAACATTTTATCGCGTAATAAATGGTTTTTATTTTCGGCCAAGTGACGTAACTAAGGTTTTTAGGGCCCGCCTGCAGAGCTTATTTTATCACGGAAGGCCGTTACTTACTGTCTTTACCCTATTCGTAAGTGACGCCATAACATCGAAATACTTCTTGGATATACTCCAGGGTTGGCAAAAACCCGGCAAAAACAGGTTTTTTAAAAAACGAAAAAAATGGAAAAAACCGGAAAAAACTCTTTTCATGCTAAATTAATCATTGATATATCTATTAAGTGACTAATTTAGTCATTGCAAATAGGAGATATAAAAAAGGCAAGAAGAAGAGTGAATTGAATAGAAGAATACACTGCTTTTATTATTTATTTTTTATTGAATTTTGCCACTAGAGGTGGAAAAAACCATGGAAATACGATTTTCTACACGGTTTTTAACAGATACACAATAGGTGGAAAGAACCGTGGAAAAATCTAGTTTTTTCCACCCTTGGCAAAATTGTGCCAACCCTGGCTATACCCTAGATAGATGCTGAAAATGTTTTAAAGCTAAACAAGGATTTAGTAAGCCATTAAAACCTGGAAATCAGAATTGAGTCATTAGCCGCCATTTCATTAAAAATCGAGCCTCGTAACCCTTGAAGCGAAGTGTTGGGGAGGACATCAACGCGGCTAAGAACGAGGGAGGTGAGGAATCGGGATGGTTTCCCTGCTGCCTTTTTTTAATGGGTGAGTCACACGCGCCTCGGCTGAGGCTGGTATGGCCCGGAGGGAAAATGTAACGCGATTAATCCGCGTCGCTTAAAACCGTCTTCGTCCTGGCCAAGTTAATCTGATTAGACTCTGTCAGCTTTCAACGCACCGACCACCACTCATGTCATTTTCATTAAGAGTGTGGCCAATCGAGATGTTTACGTTTTTGCTTAATGGCTGGTTGACTCAACATTTCTCCACATAGAGACGGCAGTTTTCCGCTTGGGTTTGCTCATGAACTAATGGGTTTCGAAATGTTTGCTTTTTTTTCGTTTGGTATTTCTTATAGTTACAACGCCATCTCTCTAAATATAGCCGCATTACTAATTTTTAAACGCATCCTAAACGCTGCAACGCCATCATGCAAAATGTAGCCGAATTGTACGGTTTCTAGGAGATTTCTAATAGTCACAGCGCCATCTCTCTAAACGCAGCCAAAGGATACAATTTATTGCAGTTTCCTGACAGAATTTGTGTTATCTCGTTAAACGTAGGTGAATTATTCAACGTATTGCGACGCCACGCCATTTCTCTGAACTCAGACGAATTATACAATTTTAGAAGCATCCTATAGGTCACAGCGCCATCTCTCTAAACGCAGCCAAATTATTTTTTTTTTTCAGAAAATCTAAATTTCCAGCGCCATCTGTGTAAAAGTAGCCACTTTATACAATTTTACCAGAATCCTTATTGCCGCAGTGCCATCTATCTAAACGCAACCGAATAATACCATTTAAAGCAAAGTAGCCAAAGTCGAATTTTACTATTAAGGAGTTCTATCAGACTACATTCATTAAACGCAACCGAATAATAATATTTAGCAGAGTCCCGAGAATCGCACGGCCATCTTTCAAAACGTAACCACATCATACCATACAGCGCCATCTGTCTAAAAATACACAATGAAAAATAGCCTAATTTATATTTCCATTACTAGACCATCAAACTTAAAACAACGAAAAAACGGAATATCACTCTTTTCTCAAAACACATCGAGGCCTACGGCGATTAGTCAGAAGACGACCTACAAGACGGCGACATTTAAATGAATCGAAACGCATTAGTAAACACCCTACGCACAGCCAAAGTCTCCCTTCCTCAATGAAACAAAAGCAAAGGAAAGAGAAACTATTAAAGCTAGTCCTTACTTTTAGCATCGCTCCATCATTGAGAGAAAAAATCAAAGTTCCATGACCTTCCCCCTTTTTCTCTGAATCATCTCAAAATATCACGGCCAAGAATTCCCCCCTTTGTGTGTTCTTTCCCTCTGAATGATTTCGACCGTCCTAATGGGACCAAACAGCACCGGCTTCAAAGTAAATGGATAAAATGTAAGGCTTCGTTTTATTTTTCTTGAAAATTAATGTCTGCGGAAATCGGAATGACGTGTCTGACGATTTGTTAAAAATGGGGGATCATTGAACAAGCCTTTTTCGCGCTTTCAAAATGGAAAGGAAAAGGCATAGACCAACGTTATTTTGATAGGGTTAATGTAGTATGCCATTGTCAAACCTCAGCCGCTGCTTGAAGGAAGGACGCGGGAACGGTGAAGTCTGCTCGTCTCGTTTGGGTTTGACTAATGTCACTTTCGATCGCTTTGAAGGGTACGTTTTAGTTTCGCATTAAAACAATAGCTTGTCCATTTCGGCTGCTCGCTCTATTTGAGGATCTTTCGTTTTGATCATCGTTTGAACGAGGGGTTAGTCACTCGAGTAATTAGATGTACTTGAATACGGAAAATTACTGATTTTAAGGGTAAAATCAATATAGTAACCACTTACAATCAGTAATAATCATGTTTAATTCAATAGTAATCCAATGGTAATTAACTGTATACACTTGTTAAAATTGTGTATCAGCAGTAATCATCGCAAGGTAGATATGTAAGTAATCAGATATTCTTAGATATTTTTTTAAATTAGTAATCAGGTGTACAAAATCTCAAAATCAATTTCTAAATTCTTAAAATAGATCATTGTTTATCCCATATTTTTAGAAATGTAGAAATCTCCCCCGATTACATTTGAAATTGAGTACAGCGTTTGGTAATCTAAATTTGTAATCAGTTACGTAATCACTTTGGAACAGTCAATGTTACAGGCTTGTAAGAGTATTTAGGAGAAAGTATTTTTGTGGACTTTTTCTGTACACCGTTTACGTAACTACAGATATTACCAAATGATAATGATTACAAGAGTGAGTAAGGAGTAATTTTTGGGTGATCACTGGGTGATTAGGGAGTCATTATAGGGTGGTCACTTGGTAATTAGGGAGTATTTACAGGATGATTAGGGAGTCATTAGAGGGTGATTACTTGGTAATTAGGGAGTAATTACAGGGTTATTATGGATTATTGCTAGGTGATTAAAGAGTAATTATAGAGTGAGTAATTATTGGGTAATTATTAGGTGATCACTGGCTGATTATGGAATAATTAGAGAGTGATCATTAATATTAATATAGGGAATCGAAAATCACAACATTAATATTAATATAGGGAATCGAAAATCACAACATTAATATTAATATAGGGAATTGGATATCACAACATTAATATTAATACAGGGAATTGGATATCACAACATTAATATTAATACAGATAATTGGATATCACAACATTAATATTAATACAGGAAATTGGATATCACAACATTAATATTAATACAGGGAATTGGATATCACAACATTAATATTAATACAGGGAATTGGATATCACAACATTAATATTAATACAGGGAATTGGATATCACAACATTAATATTAATACAGGGAATTGGATATCACAACATTAATATTAATACAGGGAATCAGATATCACAACATTAATATTAATACAGGGAATTGGATATCACAACATTAATATTAATACAGGAAATTGGATATCACAACATTAATATTAATACAGGGAATTGGATATCACAACATTAATATTAATACAGGGAATTGGATATCACAACATTAATATTAATACAGGGAATTGGATATCACAACATTAATATTAATACAGGGAATTGGATATCACAACATTAATATTAATACAGGGAATTGGATATCACAACATTAATATTAATACAGGGAATCAGATATCATAATATCAATATTATTAAATTCAGAATTTTAGCGTGTCATTTACATTTTAAAGGTTGTATACTTTTTATAACAAATTTAACGCCAAGGTATAACAAATTTAAGGCCTATGTATAACAAATTTAAGGCCTAGGTATAACAAATTTAAGGCCTAGGTATAATAAATTTAAGGCCTAGGTATAATAAATTTAAGGCCTAGGTATAATAAATTTAAGGCCTAGGTATGACACATTTAATGCCGAGGTATAACTAATTTAACGCCTACGTATAACAAATTTAACGCCTAGGTATAACAATTTTAACGCCTAGGTATAACAAATTTAACGCCTAGGTATAGCAATTTTGATGCCGAGGTATAACTAATTTAACGCCTAGGTATAACAATTTTGATGCCGAGGTATAACTAATTTAACGCCTAGGTATAACAAATTTAACGCCTAGGTATAACAATTTGGATGCCGAGGTATAACTAATTTAACGCCTAGGTATAACAATTTTAACGCCTAGGTATAACAATTTTAATGCCGAAGTATAACAAATTTAACGCCTAGGTATAACAATTTTAACGCCTAGGTATAACAATTTTAATGCCGAAGTATAACAAATTTAACGCCTACGTATAACAAATTTAGCGCCTAGGTATAACAATTTTAATGCCGAGGTATAACAATTTTGATGCCGAGGTATAACTAATTTAACGGCTAGGTATAACAATTTTAATGCCGAGGTATAACAATTTTGATGCCGAGGTATAACTAATTTAACGGCTAGGTATAACAATTTTAATGCCGAGGTATAACAATTTTAATGCCGAGGTATAACAATTTTGATGCCGAGGTATAACTAATTTAGCGCCTAGGTAAAACAATTTTAATGCTGAGGTATAACAATTTTGATGCCGAGGTATAACAATTTTGATGCCGAGGTATAACTAATTTAGCGCCTAGGTATAACAATTTTAATGCTGAGGTATAACAATTTTAATGCCGAGGTATAACAATTTTGATGCCGAGGTATAACTAATTTAACGGCTAGGTATAACAATTTTGATGCCGAGGTATAACAATTTTGATGCCGAGGTATAACTAATTTAGCGCCTAGGTATAACAATTTTAATGCTGAGGTATAATTAATTTAAGGCCTAGGTATAACAAATTTAACGCCTAGGTATAACAAATTTAGCGCCTAGGTATAACAATTTTAATGCCGAGGTATAATTAATTTTAGGCCTAGGTATAACAAATTTAACGCCTAGTAATTTCGCTCAACGTTCTCCTCACTTTGAAATAAATTGGTGTAACCGGTAAACAACGGATATCTAAGAGGTTTTCCTCAATGTTGTTAGTTTCCTCGGCGAGACAGCGAGTGGAGAATCTGAAATCTCATTACTGGAGGCGAACCATCTTTTCTTTACTAAGGACTACTTTAATGAAGTGGCTTGGAAAGATAGCTACTGATTATAGACGGAGAAAAGAGTCTTTTAATTCAATTATGGGTCCGCGTGTTTTATCCTCTACAAAGTCGCCTGGGACCCTTACCAAAAAAAAAACAGCCAGGAAACTCGAAACTAATGCGCGACTAGGGTTAAGGCTATCAAGGGCTCCCGCCAGGCGTCGCTAGTAACCCTTGAAATTAGTTAAAGGACTATCACAGAAGCTAGTTTTTTTTTCTGTCTAATCAAACTGAATAATTTTTTTTAAATAATTTAGTTACTGTCTAATGAAGTTTATTTTTCAAGCTATTGTCACATTTCGAATTTTCCTCGAAGATAGTGAGTTTTAATTTAATTAATTATATTTTATCATTAAGTTTAGCCATAAACTAATGTTTGTGTGACCAACGTTTCCAAGCCATTATTTATTTAATACATAGCATTTTAAAAATAAGTTACTCTTCAAAATCCTCAAATTTTAATTAGTTTATAGAAAAAGCCACTTAAATCGAATTACATGGTTTTTTCTTTAAATCTTTATTTAAACTCTATGATGAATTTTGATAGTAGAGGCGAAAACCGTAGTTTTTTATTACGCATATTCGCAAAAATGTCTAAATTTTTATGAGGCACTATAGTCCCAACTCTAAATATTTAAATCAATATTTTTGGTAAGGTTACGTGGTTTTGGCTTTCAGGCGATAACAGCACGTCGTAGGCCCATAGATGTCGTGGTCGGCGCCCTGTTAGACCAAGTGCATTGAGTGTCATTGGTTGAGATTTCCAATTAACCGAAACTGTCTCGCGTGTTTAACACAATGAGAGCCTTTAACCGAGGTAAGCCTCGGTTAAAGGCTCTCATTGTGTTAAAGTTTATTTCGTAAATTATAATTAACTCCTTTCGACGGTTAAACTGAGAAACCACACAATCTTTAGGTGATAATTAAAAATATTTGGCACTACTGCAACGATAGGGGCGATGCTTTACGGAAAAGTGCAACGATAGGGGCGATAAATAATGAAAATAGGATAAATAATGAAAATAGGATAAATAATGAAAATAGGATAAATAATGAAAATAGGATAAATAATGAAAATAGGATAAATAATGAAAATAGGATAAATAAAGAAAAATAGGATAAATAATGAAAATAGGATAAATATCGGAAGCATTGAGAAATACCAAATGAAATATCAGGAAATCGAAAAATGGAGGAAAAAAATGGAAATATAAGAAATATTTGTAAATGTTTTTTCGAAATATCTCGAAATAAACAGATGACGTCATGAAACTCTCCTAAAGGTCGTCATCCCCTGCTTTCAGCCATCTTAACCAAAATGAAACGCAAAGAACGGTTGTAAAAAGTCAAAGTTTAAGCAAAACTGCGCAACATTTAGATCGGGTCGGGAAGCAGACAAAGCTTAGACTCGTAAAAGGAAAACGTCCCATCGCATCGATTAGAGCAGGGCTCGTGAAAGCGGGTCAGTGTTCCGGTTCGGTTTCCCTTTTCTTCTCGCCAGGCCTTGGCCGCTGAATATATTGCCTTTTTATTTCCGATTCTATATTCAGGGGCAGATCCCTCTCTCTTTGGTCTCTGCGCCACTCGATTATAACTTGAAAGAAGGAGACTATGCAAAAGAAATAAAGTAATCCGGGGGTAATGTTTCAAGAGAAACCAAACCGCGAGGGAAAAGGGAAATCCAATAGTGGGATGAGACGCGAATTCAAAATCCGCTGAAATAAGAACCACTATTTGTTTTACCGGGATTGCAAAAGTAAAAATCCAATAGCTTAGCACTCCTTTCGCTATTAATTTCATCGTTTCTGGATAATTTGATATTCGTACGAAGTTTTTACCAAAAACGTATTTAGGTTTACTGAGAGCTTAGTAGTCCACCGAGGATCCTACCTCAAATGAGAACTGAGGGAGTAGTTACTTATGTAATCACGTGTACAAATCGTATTTATTTACTCAAGTAATCAGGTGCACAAATCATAAGTAATAACTTAAGTAATCAGGTTTATCAATCATAGTTAATCGCTTAAGTAATCAGGTTTACCAATCATAGTTAATCGCTTGAGTAATCAGGTTTACCAATCATAGTTAATCGCTTAAGTAATCAGGTTTAACAATCATAGTTAATCGCTTGAGTAATCAGGTGTACAAATCGTAGGTAATCAGGTGTACAAATCGTAGGTAATCGCTTAAGTAATCAGGTGTACAAATAATAGGTAACCACTTAAGTAATCAGGTGTAGAAATCTTAGGTAATCGCTTAAGTAATCAGGTGTACAAATCGTAGGTAACCTCTTAAGTAATCAGGTTTGCAAATCGTAGGTAACCCCTTAAGTAATCAGGTGTAAAAATCGTAGGTAATCCCTTAAGTAATCAGGTGTACAAAACATAGGTAATCGCCTAAGTAATCAGGTGTACAAATCATAAGTAATAACTTAAGTAATCCGGTTTAACAATCATAGTTAATTGCTTAAGTAATCAGGTGTACAAATCGTAGGTAATCGCTTAAGTAATCAGGTGTACAAATCGTAGGTAACCACTTAAGTAATCAGGTGTAGAAATCTTAGGTAATCGCTTAAGTAATCAGGTGTACAAATCGTAGGTAACCGCTTAAGTAATCAGGTTTGCAAATCGTAGGTAACCCCTTAAGTAATCAGGTGTACAAAACGTAGGTAATCCCTTAAGTAATCAGGTGTACAAATCGTAGGTAATCCCTTAAGTAATCAGTTGTACAAATCATAGGTAATCTCGTATGTAATCAGATATACAAAATGTAGGTAATCGTTTAAGCAATGAGGTGTACAAATCGTAGGTATTTAATTATTTATGTGTACAAATCGTAGGTAGTTAATTAATTATGTGTACAAATCGTAGGTAGTTAATTATGTGTACAAATCGTAGGTAGTTAATTAATTATGTGTAAAAATCGTAGGTAGTTAATTAATTATGTGTACAAATCGTAGGTAGTTAATTAATTATGTGTACAAATCGTAGGTAGTTAATTAATAATGTGTACAAATCGCGGGTAGTTAATTAATTATGTGTACAAATCATGGGTAGTTAATTTATTATGTGTACAGATCGTAGGTAGTTCATTAATAATGTGTACAAATCGTGGGTAGTTAATTAATTATGTGTACAAATCATAGGTAATCTCGTATGTAATCAGATATACAAAATGTAGGTAATCGTTTAAGCAATGAGGTGTACAAATCGTAGGTAGTTAATTAATTATGTGTACAAATCGTGGGTAGTTAATTAATTATTTGTACACATCGTAGATTACTTCTCAACGAAACACTCACAGTTTTAAAATGCATTCATAATTAAATTGAAATCAATGATTTAAATATTGTGTGGATCATAAATAACAAAATAATAACTTCGGATTTGTAAGAAATACTAGAAATTAATCTTTTTCTTGAGGCCAAAAATTAGGTAATATAATTATAAATATTAACATCACAATATATTAAATTCAATGACTAGTAAGGGTTAAATTGAACACTTGTGAAAAATTATAATTTAAAACATAGTAGTTTGGTCGAAATAATAAAAAAAATTATATAATTTGGGGCTGCTGAAATAAGGTTTAGCTTGTATAACTTTATGTTATTATATATTATAATATATATATTATATATTTAAAAATTTGGGTTTATAATATTATATAATTATTTGAACAATAATCACAGAATCAAGCGATTGAGTGCGCTTTAAAGGAATATAACCTCAGGTATTTGGTGTACGTGGAACACCAACGTTTGCAGCTCTGGCCGCTCTTGCCTTTGGCTTCAGAAATGTTTGCCGCCACTGTACAGGGTAATTTGAAAAATTGAAGGGGGCATCCGTAAAGACTGCTTTACAGGTTATATTCCCTTTAAAGGGGTTTTTCCTCGAGTTCTTCGGTTTCCTCTTTACTTAAAAACTTGTAGAGGTTAACGGTAATAGTAAGTGTAGGGAGCTGTTGGTTCGCGTGGCACGAAGGGCTGGCTACCACCCTCCTACGCATTGTAACCTGGCCACCTAGTTGTTTAAAGCATTTTAAGTCGCTAGATGACTTGGGCCTAAGGTGGTGCCTTGGGTATTAGCCTAGCTGATTACTATTATTATTGGTGAGCTGACTAACTCCATCTCAGATAAATTATAAATTTTTGAACATCCAATTTGAGACCTAGAGTCCAAAGTTAGTCAATTCGTGTCTAATTGAAAGTTTGGTCGCGTTATCAAATTTCGAGATCCTAAAAGACTCGAAAAAATCCGTTTTCTTAATTAGATTTGATTTCCGCTAAACAAGTTCAGTTTTAAATAAAAGATAAATTTAAATTAAGGGAATTAAAAACTAGGGAAGATATATTTGGGAGTCTCATTTCGGAGTCAAACGTGAAAATAAAGAATCCTAGAAACACTGAATCAAATTCAATTTCTTAATGGGTTTCCTAGTACACGGCGCTATGAAAGACAACAGTAAAATGGAGCTCGACGGAGGAAGAAAACCAGCTTTCCGATAACGGAACTAATCTCCTAGAAGCTGGACTCATCTCGAATAACAGACCATGCGAGTCTATACGCTGCCTTAGAATGACAGTTTCATCTTATAGGGATACGCGCGGGTGGTCGAGGGAGTGTTCGAGTGGATGCTCGCGACTGGATGTCACACAGCGCCAGTCGGTGACAATAATTGAAGGGCAAATATTCCAAGTGCCCCTACGCCGATCAAATGTCCACTTTCGACCATCTCTCGGTATAAGCGAAGTCAATGGGGAGTTGACGGTTCGCGGCCAGCTTTGTTCCAACTAGCGACGCCTCTATCGGCTCTCACGATTGGTTCGAACGCTACTACGTATTCGCAGTACCTAGACGCACCAGCGTAAGGGGGGTCAAATCATGTAAAGGTTACTTGGGTTAAAATCGTTGTAAAATAGAGATAAGTTAAGCAGAGCGCTTTGTTAGTTTTAACAATAACGTCGGGAGTACATCGAAGTTCGAGGAGAACCGTTCTTTAAAATCTGTTAAGAGTTATTTCAGTTCGCGGGCTAACGCAATAAAGTACATTTTCAATCGAATTTTAACAAATTGAACACTTTTCGCTAATCCAGGGTACACGAAGAATCAGAAACGTCGTTTGAACAATCAGGGTTGCCACACGTCAGGAAAATCCGGGAAAAGTCAGGCAATTATAAAATGGGCCTAAAAAGTTAGGGAAAAGCAGGGAATTATAAAATGGGCCTAAAAAGTTAGGGAAAAGCAGGGAATTATAAAATGGGCCCAAAAAGTTAGGGAAAAGCAGGGAATTATAAAATGGGCCCAAAAAGTTAGGGAAAAGGCAGGGAATTATAAAATGAGCCTAAAACGTCAGGGAAAAGTCAAGGAATTTTAAGAATTTGTAAAAAGTCAGCGAAAAGTTATGGAAATCAATTTTATCTTGACACTTTTTGACGGTCTAGATCTATGACAAATTTTATGATTATCATTTATTTCCTTGAAAGTTTGGATAATTTTTTCAACATTGCAATAACCTTTTTACTGAAATTTAAGTACATTTAAATTTATTAACTTCTGATAAAAGTAAGGTATAAAATAACAATTGTGGCCTTTAAAAGTCAGGGAAAATCTCTTAAAATGGTCAGGGAAAACAGGGAATAGTCAGGGAATTTGAATCTGAAAATTTTGTGGCAACCCTGGCAATACTAAAACAGACGTTATGTAATGGGTATGAGTGTTGTCGAAATACAATTATTTGTTTTTCGTGTGCCCGGGTGTACCGCAAATTTCTTTTATACTCGTACTTAATATAACGAGTTCCAAGTTAGAGCTAAATTTTTAGTTAAACGAGCATTTTGTCAAGCCTTACTTTAATAAATATGCCGATCAGTGAGCTTAGATGGCGCCACGTGCTCCACGAGGTATCGTTTTTTACGTCTACCATAGATAATTGTTTATCTGCAACAAGCAAAACACGGTCTCTGCGCATGCTCAAATGTCAACCAATCCGATGTTGCCTCCTGAATTTAATTAGCGTCAGCGACGGTTAAAAATTCTACCCTCATTTATTTTACGGTCTATTTCTCGACTTTTTTCGAAACCGAGCCAGAAAAATAATTTTACCTCCGTCGGAAATCCGGTTGAACTTTCACACCACTCATACTCAAAAGGAGGAAAACACTTGTAGCAAATTTTGTAGAACGGTCTCTTGCGATGAATGGCTACGGACGGTTATTAAGTTACTTATGGTTGCATATTATGAAATTATTATTGTGTAGCAAATTACCAAAATATAATTCTGTTATGAACTGAACTTTAAAGTAAAGACTAAACGGTTGAGAAGCTCATCATAAATGGGAACAAAACTGCTAAACCCTAAGATCATTCAAAGATATTACAAACTATACGAGTTATTCGGATCCATAGGAATTTTTTCCAAATTATAGGCCAATCTCAACGTGTCAGGGCGAGCAGGCGGATAGGACCTGGCAGCCGCAACTGTGGTGCCATCCTTAGTTTAATTGGCAAGAAAATAGACAAGTTAGGCAGTCAACAACTGCGCGCATCCAGTTTGCTAGCGCCTGCTTAACCCCTCCGTAAAATAGCCAGTTTTGAAATAACAAAACGAACTACCTCCATCAATTTATTATTAGTTGGACACAAGTAAAAATATAAAAATTTGATATTAAAATGGAAGATAAATTATTTGGTCCCAAAATTCAGGTGTACTCTGCTTCAGTACTAATCACGGTCTTGATCGACTTGTCCCATTCGTCTGAACCACCCTCGTCGTTATCCGCGATAGGGCAGCATTCCAGCTTTTCTAGGTTGGCAAATGAGGAAATCGGCACTGGCTCCGTGAAGTCACAAACAGTTTCTTTCTTGATTGAGCTCATGTCGGCTTTGAGGTATCCAGTAGGCTCCTCGGGTTCGGGAACTTCGTCCTTTACGGTGTGGAATGAGTCGCGTTTGTCTGTCAAAACGTTTATCTGTTCGTTCGTCAAATGTCGAAGTGGCGCCGAACCAGGTTTCAATTCCATTTCTCGGCGGTGATTGGTCGAACCGTCTTTTTGGTTTCCGGGAAGACCATGAATTGATAAATGAGCTTCCGTATCGAAGATTATGCCGTAACTAGACCATTCGTTGGTCTTTGTCTCCTGAGGGTGACGTCTGGCCCGGTATCCACACTTCGTACATTCCAAGGGGTTCTCTCCCGAGTTTCTACTTTTGTCGCGGATAAGGTTGCGCTTCACCACGCTGACATGGTCGCACTCATTATATTTAATAGTTTTATCTCCCACGCGAGTTCTTTCGTGGCAAATGACGTGACTCGAATATGTACTTTCAAAACTGCACTGTTTTCGTCGAAAGGACTTGTCCCTCGTGTGTCTTTTTTGGTGGTTTCTCAAGTTGTCCTTTCGTGCGCATTTGTAACTACATTGATCACATTGAAAAGGTTTTTCCCCCGAATGCGTTCTCTCATGCTTCAACAAATCAACTTTAATTGCAAAGGCGTAACTACATTGGTTACATTGAAAGGGTTTCTCCCCAGTGTGTCTTCTTTTATGGCAGCTCAAGTAGTCCTTTCTAGCGCAGGTAAAACTACACTGATCACATTGAAAAGGTTTATCGCCGGTGTGTCTTCTTCGGTGGAAAGCCAAAGTACTCTTTTTGTTAGTGGCATAAAGGCACTCAGTGCACTGATACTTTTGCTCTTCTAGGCTATTCATTTCAACCGTTTCAGAGTTAATAAGTTCGGTTCGAAGTCTCTTCTGGATTTGTCTCGCTAATACGAAATTTTCTTAGTGCAGCTTGTTGTTGAAAGACCTTCAATAATATTATTATTATTATTATACAAAATTCCAGTATTAGAAATAACGAATCAACTTAATTGTTAATTAAAACGTTTGTGGCCTATTCAACTGAGATTTCCCTCCAAAAAGACATCACCGGGTGTTTTTTTAGTATTTACACGTGCTTAATATAAAAATGTATTTTTTAAATGGACTTGGTCTTTAAACCTAATAATTTCATACACATCCTTCTTATTAAAAAATCAAATAAAATTTTAATCTCACCAACATATATGGTATTTTTCTTTAAAAATTACTATTATCTTTGAGACTAAGTGCAAAATATCAATATTATATCGTAGACCGTCACATCCATCAATATGACGACTAGTTAAAGTCAAAGTTGGCCGTGGCTCCACAAAAGGTTGCCGAAATTTGGCGCGGGAACTCAGACTTTTAATGAGTGGAAATTTTGCCGGATTTTCTATATTGACGAGAAAGGGACTAGACATATAACAAAATAAAAAGAATATATTCGATTTGCATTTTAGGCTGTGTCCGAAACGCGTGTAAAATTAAGTTTGGGTGGACTAAAAATGGGCCGATGATTTCTATGAATTAAGGCCAAGGCTTAGATATATTTAAACATATAGCATAAGGTTAGTTAAGAAAAATTTAAATATTTACTTTTTTGAAAAAAATTTGGAATTTGATGTAAACGTTTTTGAGTTGAATGTATTAACTTACATTTTCCAAGAATTATCCGATTGGCTGACAGATTGAAGGGCCGCACCGCCGTTTCAATTTGACCTTTTTCCCGCGCTAGTTTCCAGAATAGGATTCGTCGTATCTGCTACCACGTGCTGAAGTCGGGGCGAGTTTTTCAAACGCCGGTGTGGCCCTTTAATATAAAAAATAAAAATACTAAGAACAACTTTAATTCCCGGATTACGAATTGAATAATCTTTCTAATAATTTGTCAGTATTAAAGAAAGTGATAAAATCACAAGTGTCACACTTACTAAAATAATTATTCTATTAGCAAAGGCTTTTCGGTAATAATTATGGCGACAAAACTTGGTAATCAGATCGACACTTTTTAAATGTCAACGATGTTTATCGGTACAAATATTTACTATTTTAAACCCCAATATTTTTCAAATTTGAGATAAACCATTTTGCGTTTATATAAATTAACCTACATTTTCCAAGAATTATCAGTTTGACTAAAATTCAATTTGGATGACTAATAGACAAAATAAACTCGTTGAAACGACTAATATTTCAGGATTGGGAATTGCTAATCCTTCTACTAATTTGTCAGTGTCCAACAAAAGTGGTGATAAGAAATGTTCTAAAAGTGTCACACTTGATTATACTTATACTACTAGTAGAGGTTTATGTGTCAGTATTTGATTCTATTTGATAAACATACTTTGGCTAAAATAATAGTCAATTAAGGAATAGATACGGAAAATGTACAACTACTAATAAGTAGCTCAGCGAATAATCTCGAAATGGTTGTAATGTAATAACAGGAATTGTGTTGAAAGAAAACAAATCTGTAGGAAATAAACTTTTAATAAGTTAAAAATGAATTTTAATTTAAAAACGTTTAATCTCGTTCAATTTAAAGGTCAGACACAACATATGTAAACTTAAGTGGTAGAAAAAGTGTCTTTAGTCCCAATATTCAGATGCTTTCGTATTCGGCTCGGAATCTTGAAATGACGGAAGGGTAAATGCAAAATTTTCGTCTGCTATAGCAGGAATTGTGTAGGAAATAAACCACTCTTAGATAGAAAATTAATTTTATTAAAAGTCGTTTAATCTCGTTCAATTTAAAATTCAGAAAATAAAAATATGTATATATGAAATTAAAAAGGTAGAAGAAGTTTATTTTCACAATCTTTCGTATTCGGCTGCGAACAAGGTCTTGATCGGCGTGTCCCATTCGTCTGAACCACCCTCGTCGTTGTCCTCAGTAGGGTGGTATTCCAGCTCTTCTAGGTTGCCAACTGAGGAAAACGGCTCCAGGAAGTCGCAAACAGTCTCCTTTTTAATGGAGCTGGCACCCGCTGTGAAGTACCCAGTTGTGTCAGGGTCAGTTTCCCCGGGTTCGGGATCTATGGCTTTTGCACAGTAGGTGGATTTAATCGGTTCGTTCGTCAAACGTTGAAGTCGCTCCGAACAAGAGTCAACTACCGTTTGACGATAAGGGATGTCCAATTGCCCGGGTTGTGACGGTGTTGGTTGCGCTGGTTTTTGATCGTGATTTGTCGAAGCGCCACTCTGGTTTCCGGGAAGGCTATGATTTGATAAGTGATCTTTGGGGGCTTCTTCCGTAGCGAATTTCTGCTCGCACCTAGAGCATTCGTTAGTCTTTGCTTCCAGAGCGTGTTTCGCTTTTTCGTGGTAAGCTAAACTTAGCTTATGTCTGGCCCGGTATTCGCACTTTGTACATTTAAAAGGCTTCTCCCCCGTGTGCCATCTTATGTGGCACGTCAAGTGGCGCTTCACTGCGCTGGCATAGTCACACTCTTCACATTTGAAAGGTTTATCTACGGTGTGAGTTCTTTGGTGCCTAATCAAATTATTCGAATCCTCGCTTTCGTAATTACAATGATTACACTTAAAGGTTTTCTCACCCAAATGCGTTCTCTGATGCTTGAAGAAATTACCTTTCTGCGCAGATGCGTACCTACACTGATCACATTGAAATGGTTTTTCTCCCATGTGAGTTCTTTCGTGGCGAATCACATCACTCGAATTCGCGCTGGCGTAAACACAATGCTTACACTTAAAGGGTTTTTCCCCCGAATGCGTTCTCTGGTGCTTCAACAAATCATCTTTCTGCGCGGCTGCGTACCCACACTGATCACACCGAAAACGTTTCTTTCTCGTGTTAGCTCTTTCGTGTTGAATCAGACCACTCGAATGGGTGCTTGCGTAACTATGGTCATCACGCTTGAAGGGTTTTTCCCCCGAATGCGTTTTCTGATGCTTGGATAAATCACTCTTATGGGCGGATGCGTACGTACACTGATCACATTTATATGGTTTCTCGTTGGCGTGTCTCCTTTCGTGCTCAACGAGATGATCCTTTTTGTTGGTGGCGTAAAGGCACTCAGTGCACTGGTACTTCTGCTCTTCTCGGCTATTCATTTTGGTAGTTTGACTAGTTCCACAGTTAATAATTTGGATTCAAAGTCACTTTTAGATAGACGTATTTATCTCGCTAACTACGACCGGAAAGTCTTGTGCCATAGCTTGTCGATGAAACCCACTTCTAGAAAGACCTCAGCAAAACAGAATTTTAATATTAGCAACAACGAAATATTTAGTTAAAAAAGTGAGTTGTGAATGAAAATGAAAACGCTTATGACCTATTCACCCGAAATTTCCCACAAAAATTTATCTCACCCTTGATATATATTATTTGTTAGAAATCTTAACTGTGGTTTTTCAATCTAATAATATTCCTACATATCATCAATTCGTAGCTTGCTCGTGGGTGTGGCTTGTGTTCGTTGCCATGCTAATGGGTGTAGGTCGGCCATGACATTAAGACGCCCATGGCGGTCACGTGATTATTTCGCAGGATCGTGTGGCGTTTTGCCTCGTGATCTGTGACCGTGTGACGTGAAATTAATGTCAAAGCGGCCGTTCCAAGGCGGTACTTAGCTATGACGTATGCCTACGAAGCTACGAACAACCACCCAATAGGTCTTTGCATAAAATAAAACAAAACAAAAAAAAATTTTAAGTATAAAATGTTTTTCTCCACGTCACAAGCTTAAGCTTTTGAGTGCTTTATTGGCACGCGCGTTTCGCACGTGGACTTCGAATTTAAAAATATTCATCGACTCGAGCGCGTGCTCTCTATCTTCAATAACTATAGCTAGTGACGTAGAAAAAACGGTAGGATTGCACTTTACCTAACCCGCCCCCCCCCCCCCAAAAACCACTTGATTCCGACTAATTAGACCATGGGGAGTTAAAACAAAATACTAAAAAAATTATCTGCCCGCCGCAAGTATTTTAATAATTTGATTGAATTTAAAATTGAAGCGTCTACTGTTACATTGCCTTGGTATTTTTAGGCTAATTCATAATTAAAAAAATAACAAAATAAAGCCAATTTCGGTATATTTACTAATTTCCGGAGTGGGAGTTAAATATTATGATTTTTGGTATCAAAACAATTTGAGCGCCCCCGAGTTTTGGCGGCTGGTGACGGGCCTGGCAAACTTTGTAAAGCGACAAACGGTAACCGAATCACGTATTTTAAATGGACTTCAACCTCCCTTTAGATCTATTCAATGAGCTAATATTTCGGCCCAACTTTGTTGCAGTTTTATTATCTAGAACCAAGCTGGATTTTCGTTCATACACATGATACACTCCATGGGCCTGAGGTACTAGATCTCGCGCAACAACCAGCGAAGAAAATTACCAGTGATTTATAAACCCTCGGTACTACAACATATATTAATTTAAATTAATATTATCATTCAGTATTGTGTAATCAAATGGTTGGTTACGAAACCAACTTATACAAAGGCCTAAACCAATTACAATATTAGGAAAAAGATATTCGGCGGGAAACACTTATCAAGTAAATTTTTAATGAAAACATTTATTGTCTATTCATCCGAATTAACATTTTCTAACCAAATGACATCATCGAGGAATTTTCCTGTTTTATTATATATTTTTTTTCGAATGTAGAATTATAATAATTTTCGGGTAAAATTGTACTATTGGGGATCCTCCGCAATTTTGTTTTTATTTTTTTTTAAACATTCCTTGGAGAATACAATTTTATTAAATATTAACCCCCGCTTTTTGAGAATCATTGTGAATTTAATTTATATTTCCAAATTCGTACATTCCGTTATATTTCCTAATATATGTATAATATACAGCGCAATTTTGGTCCTAATTATAAATTTTGATATATCGTAGGGTACATGACGGTAGTATTACTACTTTTGAACTTTACTACGATTTGATATCTTTGTTGTAATATAAAATGATATAATAATAATGATAATATATTGAACCCAACCTAACCTATTTAATCGTATCATAGGTTAGGTTAGGTCAGGTTAGACTATTTTTACCAAGTTTTCGTATGGTCTGTACACCACTAGTGTGTTTTGATATCTTTGTTGTAATATAAAATGATATAATAATAAGAATAATATATTGAACCCAACCTATTTAATCGTATCATAGGTTAGGTTAGGTTAGACTATTTTTACCAAGTTTTCGTATTGTCTGTACACCACTAGTGTGTTTCGCGTGTTCTACTAGACCTATCTCAAAGTAAAAGTAAAGCGGAATTTATGAAATTGGAATATAACTGAAATTGGAAATATAACGTAAATACTCAATGTTTCTCGAAAAGCGGGGGTTTATTTTTAATAAAATTGTATTATCCATTGAATGTTCAAAAATAAATAAAATAAAAAACAAAATTGCGGCGGATCCCCAATAGTACAATTCTACCAATTTTCGTACACATCACTTTGAACTAAAACTAAATGAAAATTTGATTTTCGCTCACCTTTATTAACACGTGCAGCTCATAAATTGACGTTTTTTTCTGCTAAACAATAGATTTCTTACAAAATTACGGTACCTAAAGAAATAATTATGTCGAATAAATTGTGAAAATTGCTTTTTCCACGGCCAACTTCGATCACGCGCTGTTCGAGCTACAGCGGCCAACACATTCGTCGAAATTCCACGAGCAAGGATTTCCCCACTATAAACTGTACTATAACGTGTAGGAGTTCAGCGCCACGCTCGGTTGTTATATTGACTTCAATGAAAAAACTATTCTAAAAATAATAATCCGCTAGGGGCGCTCACGTCATACACATCTTTTGCGTCATAGGTTAACACATAAACGTCAACGAATGAGATGGCCGCTGTAGCGCGAGAGATCAAAGTTGGCCGTGCTTTATCCATTTCAATTTACTACTTCTGGGTTGCCGGATTTGTCTATATTTTCGGGAGAAGGGCCAGACACGGAACAAAATTAAAATATTATTTTAGACCGCGTTTTACTAGGCTGTGTCCGAAACGCGACTAAAACTAAGTTTAGGATTTTATGTTACAACTCAAAAGCGAGCCGATAATTGCATTAGGGTCGACTAAAAATGGATTAGAGATTTCGATAGTTAGATTTCTCGATAAAAATTAGACATTGAGCCCAAGAAGTTAACCTTTTTTTCCGTTTAAGTGGTTTTTCGTGGCTATCGATCAGAGCTTGCTCTTATATTTTAAAGAGCCATCCATAAAGGTCGAATGAAGTACGATATATAAAATAATAAATTTAAATTTGTTGCAATACGGTTTTTTGAAGCAAAATATTATTAATTTATTTTGGTAGCAAGATATAAAAGAACCCACCCCGTCATGGCAAGTTGGCCCATACGTGGCGTGATCCTCAGTTTCAATGCGGAGCTAATAGAGGGGTTAAAAGAAGGCGTTAAGTCTACACTCTGACTCATTTTGCAGCTCTGGTTTAATCCGTTTATTATTTAGAAAAGCTCTCGGGCCTCCTCCAAATGATGTCGTCGGCTAAGTAGCGGCTCAGCAATAAATCTTGAAATGGCGGAAGGGTAAATGCAAAATTTCCGTCTCATTGTTTAGGAAATAAACTACTCTTAGATAAAAATTAATTATAAAACGTTTAATGTCGTTCAATTTAAAAGTCAGAGAAAAATAAAAATATATAAAATTAAAATGGTAGAAAAAGTTTCTTTAGTCCCAAGATTCATATTCTTTCGTATTCGGCTGCGAACAAAGTCTTGATCGGCGTGTCCCATTCGTCTGAGCCACCCTCGTCGTTGTCCTCAGTAGGGTGGTATTCCAGCTCTTCTAAGTTGCCAACAGAGAAAAACGGCGCCAGGTCTCTTTTTCGATGGAGCTGGCACCCGCTGTGAAGTACCCAGTTTTGTCTGGTTCAGGTTCCCCGAGTCTGGGAACTACAGCTTTTGCGGCGTAGATGGAATCTTGTTGGTCGGTGACAGATTTAATCTGTTCGTTCGTCAAACGTTGAAGTTGCTCCGAACAAGATTCAACTCCCGTATGACGACAAGGGATGTCCAATTGTTCTGGTTGTGACGGTGTTGGCTGTGCTGATTCTTGATCATGACTTGTCGAAGCGCCACTTTGGTTTCCAGGAAGACCATGAATTGTTAAGTGACCTTGTAGGGTTTGTTCCGTAGCAAAGTTCTTGTCGCAACTAAAGCATTCGTTGATCTTTGCTTCCAGAGGGTGACTTTCTCTTTCGTGGTTTGCTAAACTTATCTTACGTCTGGCCCGGTATCCACACTTTGTACATTTAAAAGGTTTCTCCACCTTGTGTTTTCTCATGTGGGGGAACAAGTGGTGCTTGAGCGTACTGGGATAGTCGCACTCGTCACATTTGAAAGGTTTATCTCCCGTGTGAGTTCTTCCGGGGTAAATCAAATTATTCGAATTAGTGCTTGCTTAATTAGAAGGATTGCCCTTAAAGGGTTTTTCACCAGAATGCATTCAATAAATTACCCTTCAGGGCAAATACATAGCTACACTGATCACATTTATATAGTTTCTCTCTCGTGTGAGTTATTATGTGGCGATTCAGATCACTGGAGTTCGCGCTGGCGTAATCACAATGATTACACTTAAAGGGTTTTTCCCCCGAATGAGTTCTCGGATGCTTCGACAAATCACCCTTCTGCGCGGATGCGTACCTACACTGATCACATTTAAATGGTCTATCCTGTGTGAGTTCTTTGGTGATGAATCATACCACTCGAATACTTGCTTGTGTAACTACACTGATCACATTTAAAGGGTTTTTCCCCCGAATGCTTTCTCTGATACTTTAACAAATCATCCTTGTGCGCGGATGCGTATCTACACTGATCACATTTATATGGTTTCTCTCCTGCGCGTCTTCTTCCGTGGACAAATAAATTATCCTTAATGTTGGTGGCGTAAGGGCACTCAGTGCAGTTCTGCTCTTCTCGGCTATTCATTTTGGTAGTTTGACTAGTTTCGCAGTTAATAAGTTTGGTTCGAAGTCACTTTTGGATTGACGAATTTATCTTGCTACCTACGACCGGAAAGCCTTGTGTCGTAGTTATCAACGAAACGCACTTCTAGAAAGGCGTAAACAAATATGTCGTTATTTTTTTTTTTTTTAGAGTCACACGATATGGTGTCGGCTAGCGCCTTAGACACCAATACAACAAATACACGTCACAGACAATAGCGGCACCAACGTTAGAAGCGCTGAAGGGATCGCAAAAATCCCGACAGCAGGCGGAAGTATCCCGGGCGGGAGCTACCTTCCGGAAATATGTCGTTATAAAAACCGATACGGTGATTAACCTATAGCAAGTGAATTGAGAATGAAAACGTTTATGGACTATCCACCCGAAATTTCCCACAAAAAATAATATCATCCTTTTTATAAAAAAATATTTTTTATATGCGCTTTATCTTACGAGTGGTTTTTAAATTTATAATTTACGTACATATCATAAACTCGCCCACCAGGGAATTTTTTCGATAAAGAAGGATTCGCGTACAATTGTCAAAAGTGTTACAAATAACTGAAACAATTTTGCATTAAGTGTATCAAATTTAACCTACGTTTTCCAAGAATTATCGGTTTAACTAATAGACAAAATGATCACATAAAAACGACTAATATTTCAGGACTAAGGAATTGATAATCCTTCTACTAATTAATCAAAGTAAAAAAAAATGTGTTCATAAAAAAATTCTACACGTGTCACACTTTATTATTCTTATGAAACATAAAATTTAATAACTTAATCTCTATTTGATAACAATGCTTTGAATGAAGTAAAATTCCATTATCAAATCGATTCGGAAAATGGACGTCTGCTCAGCGATGAATATCTGTTATAGAAGGAATGTGTTGAAAGAAAACCAACTTGTAGGAAATAATTAGTTAAAAATGATTTTTTATTTAAAAATGCTTAATCTCGTTCAATTTTAAAGTCAGACAAAAATACAGTTATGTAAATATAAAATTAAAATGGTAGAAGAAGTGTCTTTTGTCCCAAGATTCATAATTTTTCGTATTCGGCTCGGAACAAGGTCTTGATCGGCGTATCCCATTCGTCGTCGTCGTTGTCCTCAGTAGGCTGGTATTCCAGCTCTTCTACGTTGGCAACTGATAAAAAGGGCGCTGACTCCACAAAGTCACAAACAGACTCTTTATCGATGGCGCTGACATCGGCTGCTAAGTACCCAGAGGTGTCAGTGTCAGTTTTCCCGAGCTCCGGATCTTTACCTTCCATTTGACCACGAGGAATGTCCGATTGCAGTAGTTTTGACGGTGTTAAATGCACTGTTTCTTGATCGTGACTTGTCGAAGCACCACTTTGGTTTCCGGGAAGAGCATGAATAGCTAAGCGACCTTGGAGGAGTCTCGCGTGTGTTTCTTTGTGGGATTCCAAGTTGCGCTTCATCATGCTAGTATAGTCGCACTCGTCACATTTGAAAGGTTCTTCTCCTGTGTGTGTTCTTTTGTGGCGTAGCACACTACGCGGATTCGTGCTCGAGACAATAAACTGATCAAATTGATATGGTTTTTCGACGGAATGCACTCTCTGGTGCTTGGACAAATCACACTTCTGTGAGAATGCGCAGGTACACTGATCACATTGAAATGGTTTCTCGTTGGTGTGTTTCCTTCCGTGGACAACGAAATGATCCTTGTTGTTGGTGGCGTAAAGGCACTCAGTGCACTGGTACTTCTGCTCTTCTGGGGCACTCATTTCGACAGTATAAAAGTTAATAAGTTTTGTTAAAATTTTATTTCGGACTGACGAATTTATATTCCTTGTGCGACCGGAAAGTCTTGGACCTTTGTTTATTCTACAAATGCTTAAACAGTTCTAAAATAATTCCAATATTATCAGGAACTAAATATTTCATAAAAAAACTTTTCAGTGGTTAACCTTTATCAAATAGATAGTGAACGTGAACGTTAATGGCTTATTCACCCGACATTTCCCTTTTAAATACGCCTTCTCGGCCTGTAAAAATACATTACTTTTGAATGGACTTTATTCCGACCGAGGTTTTTTAATTTAAAAAAAAATTGTTCGTATCATTTTGATTGAAATGTTAATATCGCCTACCTTTATTGATGCAAATTAAAATATTTTATAGTAGACGAGGTATTTTTTAAAGGGAATATAACCTGCAAAGCAATCTTTATGGAAGACCCCTTCAATTTTTCAAATTACCCTGTACAGTGGCGCCAAACATTTCTAAAGCCAAAGGCAAGAGCGGCCAGAACTGCAAACGTTGGTGTTCCACACCAAATAACCGAGGGTATATTCCCTTTAAAGCGAAAAATCTTAGAATTATTTAATAGAGTGTCTCACCAAAGATAATATAGATTTTGTACCCTAGATTCGAAATCACTTCCTCACGCGTAATCAATAGCGTTTACCCACTTCCGGCCGGAACTCCGAAAAGGTTAGCTCCAATGGTAAATAAACAACATCACTTTGCTAATAACATTTTCGCGTATTGGAAAACCGTTTTTAGGTCGGCTCGTCTGCGATGCTGAAGGTAGACTAGCTAATCGAGGACTAACAAACATGTTATGCTTTCCGGCACTTTTTGCCTTATCGGAACCGGTGTCCGAGTTCTTTCCTTGGTCCAGATCATTTGCAATAATAAAGTCGATGAGTTTGAATGGGACGACTATCGTTCAGAGGATTGCAAGGCCGTAGGGAACACAAGGGATGTTCGGAGATATTTGGTTATTGGAAACCATTAGAGACAATCCGGAATTTTTTTCTGACTAATAGGTGAAGCTCTAATGATTGAATTTTTCTTTTGCCAACCGTAATACGGCAGCTTTAGACTAGAGTGCAGTCTCGGGAGTAACTGCTTGTTCAGAAATCCAGTAGATTGGCGACCTATTCGATGAACTAACATTTGTGCACAATTTTAGTGGTTAACCAACTGTAAAAAGTCGCCTTTCGACTAGAGCGCAGTCTCGGGAGAAACCTGATAAGAAATCCATTAGATTTAAAAACTATTCGATGAACTAACATTTGTGCACAACTATTCGATGAACTAACATTTGTGCACAACTATTCGATGAACTAATATTTGTGCACAACTATTCTATGAACTAATATTTGTGCACAACTATTCTATGAACTAATATTTGTGCACAACTATTCGATGAACTAACATTTGTGCACATTCGATGAACTAACATTTGTGCACCACTTTAATGGTGAACACAGTTTTCTACTCGTGAACCACTTGCATTTTCGTTCATGCGCTCTACGAAACATTGCCGAGATTTCAACGTGAACCGGCAAAGAAAATTTGTCGTAATTCTTAATCTTTAGGTACTACAAAATTTTTCAATTTAAAGTAACAAAGGTAGTTCAAAATAATATTGCCATTTAATCCAGCTGTATTTGAGCTTCTCGCTTTTGCCGCTACGTGGATCTACGTAAACTGAAAAGACTGTTAACGGTATCTAATAAAATAATTACGTCGAATAAACTGGGAAAATTACTTTCTATAAACTATGTACTATTTCTGGGTTGCCCGATTGATCTATATTGACGGGAGAAGGGCCAGACACGGAACAAAACATAAAATATGATTTTAGCCCGCGCTTTACTGGGCTGTGTCCGAAACGCGTCTAAAACTAAGTTTGGGATTTCTATCCGTTACAATTTAAAAGTGAGCCATTAAGGGCATAAGGGTCGACTAAAAATAGATTGGAGATTTCAACTTTTAATTTTAACGATGCAAAATAGGCCTTGTTTTGAAACCACCCTATAAACCAATATATTCAGTATTAATTATCGGGTTAAGGTTTAACTGATCACCTTCTTTTTAACATAAAAGTTAATTATATTTTGTACCCGCAGTTTCCCTTGAGTCTTTTCGGGTTGGGGTTTGAACATTCAAATCCTCCCTACTTAATAAACCTCGCGAAACACTGTACTTCAATTAATTTAGAAGTTTATCAAATTCAAGAATAATCGGTTTGGCTGAATTTCAATTTGGTTAACTAATAAACAAAATAAAGCCATAAAAACGATTAATATTTTAGGACTGCTGAATTGCTAATCCTACAACTAATTGGTCAGTGTCAAAGAAAAGTGGTAATAAGAAAACTTCAACACGTGTCACACTGTATTATTATTATGGTAACATAAATTTAAGAACTTAATATCTATTTGATAATAATGCTTTGAATGAAGTAAAATTGAATAATCGAATTGATTCGGAAAATAGACGTCCACTTAGCTATGAATATCTGTTATAGCAAATTTGTGTTGCAAGAAAACCAACTTGTAGGAAATAAACATGTCATTAGTTAAAATTGATTTTTTATTAAAATGCTTAATCTCGTTCAATTTTGAAGTTAAACAAAATAACAGATATTTAAATATAAAATTTAAATAGTAGGAAAAGTTTCTTTAGTCCCAAGTTTCAGATGCTTTCGTGTTCGGTTCCGAAAATGTTTTGATCGGCGCGGCGTGTCCCATTCGTCCGAGCCACCCTCGTCGTTATCCTCAATAGGGTGGTATTCCAGTTCTTCTGCGTTGGCATCTGAGAGAATTGTCACCGGCTCCACGAAGAAGCAAACAGTCTTTTTCGATGGAGCTGACATCCGCTGTGAAGCAGTCAGTGGTTCCTGGGTCAGTTTCCCCTGGTTCGAGATCTACGGCTTTTGCAGCTTTAGTGTAGCCCGAGGGGTAAGACAGTCTCAGATAATCTGTACACCGAGTTCGTGCATATAGCACTGTTAAAGGTACATATTTTCAAGAGTTCGCGAGTTCCATTTAGCACTTTCAAAGGTTCGGCAGTGTACACCGAGTTCGCAGAGTGTCTTACCCCTCGGTGTAGTCGGGTTGGTCGCCACATATTTATATTGTTCATTTTTTAAATCTCAAAGCTGCTCCGAAGAAGATTCAAATCCCGTTTGACGACAAGGGATGTCCAATCGCCGTGGTTGTAATGGCATTGGTGGCACTGGTATATGATCGTGACTTGTCGAAACTCCACTTCCGTTTCCGGGAAGACCATGGCATACTCGTACTCATCACATTTGTAAGGTTTATTTCCCTTGTGTCTTCTTTTGTGGACAATCAAATGACCCTTTTAGTTGGTTGCATATACGAAGGGTTCGACATTTGCATTTTGGGCTACGGGATTTTTCTGCTAGTCGAGGAGAGAAGTAGTACCAGTGCACAAAGTCCATTTCGGATTTCCGGTCGCATTATCGAAAAATTCATAGATTGGTGTCGTAGTTTGTCGACGTAACCCACTTCCAGAAATTCCTAGAAAAAAACAAATTCCATTATTAGCAAAAAGCGATTACGCGGCCAACCCTTATCAAGAATATTGTCTACATTTTTCACCTAATTTAAGGATATTTATTTAAATAAAATAAATTCAATTGTCGAAATCAATCTTACCGTTATATACTTTACAAACACTAAACACCTTAAGATTTTAAATGTACTTTTGAAATGGGAAGAGTTTTACTCTGGTATTTACCCAACCTTCGGCCGAAGGACGTTGAGGCAAAGACCCGTATGAGCAGCGTTCAGTGTGGCTTGAAGGCCGGAAGTAGCTCTTCCTGTTCGACCAACCAGTTTATCTTGGCAGCATCATGGTAGAGGGACGAGGGTTCTACGGGGCCCTTACAGTCCACTCAAGGACCAATACATGCTATAAGGTTGCAGCTGATGATCACGTGTCACTTGCAATACCAGAGAGGGAAATAAAAGTACTTGGTTATATATGTAAAAGGTGCATCCATAAATATAGAAAGATATACAATATATACAAATGACAAATATCTAACAATAGGGTAATATTAAGCTACTACAAAATACAAACTGATTCACCTGTCTTGGCGTGTTCGCGCACTGCCGCCGCTAATGTGGCCCCATCCTTAGGTTCATTTCTGAACTTTTTTTTTGAGATACACAAACATCGGTGTCGACCCGAGGCCTTAGACACCAGCACACACACACAATAACTGATTAATCAGGGTGAGATATGTGTAACGGCCACGCCAACGGGGGGATACGTGGGGACAAGGGTGGGGCAGGGGCGTAGGAACCTTCTAGAAGTTGGAGGGGGCAAAGGAAAACCAAAAGTGATCTGGAGTATGGTTTTGAATTTTTAATGGAGTGTAGCTTCTCCGAATGCATTTGTACATTTTTCTACTAGATACATTGGCGGGAAAATACTGAAATTTGAATACGGTTGAGGTTCTATAAGCTTTATATGCTTTTAAAATGATAATTTGAGCCTTGCGAATATTTCTACTGACCAAAAAGTTGGAGGGGGCAATAATATTAGTTGCCCCTCCGAGTAAATTTCTAGGGAGGGGCATTGCCCCCCTTGCCCCCCCTGGTTCCTACGCCCCTGGGGTGGGGACACCCGCGGCGGAAGTATCCCGACCACTCGTTGAAGGATTGGTAGTCGTCCTCACACGGCCTGCCACAAACTCTGCCTCCCGGACGCCTGGGATTACAGGAGTGAGCCACTACTCCCGGCTTCATCTCTGAACTAAATGACAGCTTAAGAGAACAAGTAGAGAGCACGTGAAGGGTAAACATTCTGCGCGCATTAAAGCGACGCCTACACTCTCATTCGTTTTCTCGCGCTGGCGTAGCCTGTCTGCTAAGAAGTGGCTCAGCGATGAATCTCGAAATGGCGGTAGTCTGTTTTAACTGGAATTGTGTTAAAAAATAAACCTGTAAGTTATGAACTTATAATTCGTTAAAAATGATTTTTAATTTTTAATGTCGTTCAATTTATAAGTAAGACAAATAAAAAAATGTATATATAAAATTAAAATGGTAGAAAAATTTTCATTAGTCCCAAAATTCATAATCTTTCGTATTCCGCTCGGAACAAGGTCTTGATCGGTGTGTCCCATTCGTCTGAGCCACCCACTTCGTTGTCCTCAGTAGGGTGGAATTTCACCCCTTCTACGTTGGTAACTGAGAAATTCAGAACTGGGTCCACAAAGTCGCAAACAGATTCTTTTTCGATGGCGTTTACATCGGCCGTTAAGTACCCAGTGGTCTTAATGTCAGTTTCCCCGAGTTCCGGATCTTTAGCTTCCACTTGACCATGAGGAATGTCTAATTGCGGAAGTTGTGACGGTGTTGGATACACTGTTTCTTGATCGTAACTTATCGAAGCCCCACTTTTGTTTCCGGGAAGACCATCAATTGCTAAGCGACCTTGGAGGATTCGTGCGTGTCTTTCTTTGTGGATAGTCAAGTTGCGCTTCACCGTGTTGGTATAGTCGCACTCGTCACATTTGAAAGGTTCTTCTTCTGTGTGTGTTCTTTTGTGGCGTAGCGCATTACTCGAATACGCGCTTGCGTAACTACACTGATCACATTGAAATGGTTTCTCGCCGGTGTGTCTCCTTCCGTGGATCCTTAAATGTTCCTTATTGTTGGTGGCGTAAGGGCACTCAGTGCACTGGTACCTCTGCTCTTTACGGACACTCATTTCGACGGTATAACAGTTAATAAATTTCGTTCAAATATATTTCGAACCAACGAATTTATCTTCCTTGCGCGACCGGAAAGTCTTGGATCTTTATTTATTCTGTAAATGCCGGATCAGAACATGATTCAAATATTAACAAGAACGAAATAATTAAAAAAGCTTTACAGAGGTTAACCTTTATCAAATAAATAATGAGTGGAAACGTTTATGGCTTATTCAGCCGACATTTCCCACCGAAATGACATCACCAGCGGTTTCCCTGGTAAATACGCCTTCTCAGCCTGTACCCTGATATAAAAAATACTTTACTTTTGAATGGACTTTATTCCGACCGACGTTTGTATTTTAATATCGCCTACTTTTATTGATGTTAATTAAAATATTTAATAATATGAGAGGTATTTTTTATAGCGCAAAATCTCAGTGTTATTTTATATAGCGTATCACCAAAAATAATATAGTAATCCAATGGATGGTACGAAAATTATTGGATTCAAAAATTTTTGATTAGCTCTTACAAAACGCAATTGGTCAGTGTCAAAGAAAAGTGGTAATGAGAAAATTTCTACACGTGTCACACTTTATCATTATTATGGTAACATATATTCAAAAATTAATCTCTATTTGATAATCGATTCGGAAACTGGTCGTCTGATTAGGGATGAATATCTGTTATAGCCGAAATTGTGTTGAAAGAAAACCAACATGTAGGAAATAAACTTTTCATTAGTAAAAATGATTTTTTATTTAAAAATGCTTAATCTCATTCAATTTTAAAGTCAGACAAAAATACAGTTTTGTAAATATAAAATAAAAATGGTACAAAATGTTTTTTAGTCCCAAGATTAAGATGCTTTCGTATTCGGCTCGGAACAAGGTCTTGATTGGAGTGTCCCATTCGATTAAGCCACCCACGTCGCTATCCTCAAAAGGGTAGTATTCCAGATCTTCTACGTTGCCAACTGAGAAGAAGCAAAGAGTTTTTTTTTCGATTCACTGTGAATTGGCCTGTTGTGTCTGGGTCAGTTTCCCCGGTTTCGGCATCTATGTCTTGGGCGGCGTAGATGGAATCGGGTTGGTCCGTGACAAATTAATCCGAAGAAGATTCAACACCCGTTTGACGACAAGGGATGTTCAATTTCCGTGGTTGCAATTGTAGCTCTGGTTCTTAATCGTGACTTACGTGGACAATCAAATGACCGTTTTGGTTGGTATGTAATTTTCTTCTATTCGAGGAGAGAAGAAGTACCAGTGCACAAAGTCCATTTCAGATTTCCAGTCGTATTAGCGAGATAAATTCATACAGTCTTGTGTCGTCGTTTCTTGAAATTCATAGATAAAACCAAATTCCATTATTAGCAAAAAGCGGTTACGCGTCCAACCCTAATCAAGAAAATTGTCAACATTTTTCACCTAATTTAAGGATATTTATTCAAATAACAAAATAGTCGAAATTAATCTTACTATTATATACTTTAATAACACTAAACACCCTAAGATTTTAAATAACCTTTTAAAATTGGTAAAGCTTTACTATGGTAATAACCCAACCTTCGGCCGTAGGACGTTGAGGCAACGACCCGTATGAGCAGCGTTCAGTGTGGCTTGAAGGCCGGAGGTAGCTCTTCCTGTTCGACGAACTAGTTTATCTTGGCAGCATCATGGTCGAGGGACCAAAGTTAAACGGTGCCCTAGAAGTCCATTCAAGGACCGCTATAAGGTTGCAGCACAACAATTTGGAAACGTGATAATGAAGTAGACGTGTTGTTATTAGTTGGGGAAATAAAAGTGCTAGGTTATAAATGTAAAAGGTGCATCCATAAATATAGTAAGATATACAATCCAGGTTGCCAAAAACAGGTTTTTGACGGTACATGTGGGAAAAACTGGTAAAAACCAGAAAAAATGGACAAAACCGGAAAAAACTCTTTTCATGCTAAATTAATCATTGATATATCTATTAAGTGACTAATTTGGTCATTGCAAATAGGAGAGATGAAAAAAGGCCAGAAGAAGAGTGAATAGAATAGAAGAATATACTGCTTTAGTTATTTATTTTTTATTGAATTTTGCCAGTAGGTGGAAAAACCATGAAAGTACGATTTTCTACACGGTTTTTAACAGGAACACAATAGGTGGAAAGAACCGTGGAAAAATCTAGTTCTTTCCATCCGGTTTTTTCCACCCTTGGCAAAATTGTGCCAACCCTGTCAAGAGTAATATTAAGTTCCTACAAAATATTAACTGATTCACCTGTCTTGGCGAGTTCAAGCACTGCAGCCGCTAATGCGGCACAATCCTTAGGTTTACTTTCTGAACTAAATGACAGCTTAAGAAATCAAGTAGAGAGCACGTGAAGCCGGAAGGGTAAACAGTCTCCGCGCATTAAAGCTACACTCTCACACGTTTTCTCGCGCTGGCGTAGCCTGTCTGCTAAAAAGTGGCTCAGCGATGAATCTCGAAATGGCGGTAGTCTGTTATAACTGGAATTGTGTTAAAAAAACCAACCTGCAAGTAATGAACTTATAATTCGTTAAAAATGATTTTTAATTTTTAATCTCGTTCAATTTATAAGTAAGACAAATAAAAAAATGTATATATAAAATTAAAATGGTAGAAAAATTTTCATGAGTCCCAAAATTTATAATCTTTCGTATTCGGCTCGGAACAAGGTCTTGATCGGCGTGTCCCATTCGTCTGAGCCATCCACTTCGTTGTCCTCAGTAGGGTTGAATTCCAGTCCATCTACGTTAGCAACTGAGAAATTCGGATCTGGGTCCACAAAGTCGGAAGCCGACTCTTTTTCGATGGCACTGACATCGGCGGTGAAGTACCCAGTGGTCTTAATGTCAGTTTCCCCGAGTTCCGGATCTTTAGCTTCCACTTGACCATGAGGAATATCTAATTGCGGAAGTTGTGACGGTGTTGGATGCACTGTTTCTTGATCGTGACTTGTCGAAGCACCACTTTGGTTTCCGGGAAGACCATGAATAGCTAAGCGACCTTGGTGTATTCTTGCGTGTCTTTCTTTGTGGATAGTCAAGTTGCGCTTCATCGTGTTAGTATAGTCGCACTCGTCACATTTGAAAGGTTTTTCTCCTGTGTGTGTTCTTTTGTGGCGTAGCACATTACTCGGATACGCGCTTGCGTAACTACACTGGTCACATTGAAATGGTTTTTCTCCTGTGTGAGTTCTTTCGTGGCGAATCATTTTACTCGAATTCATGTTCGCGAAACTACACTGATCACATTGAAATAGTTTTTCCCCCGAATGCACTCTCTGGTGCTTCAACAAATCACACTTCTGTGAGAATGCGTAGGTACACTGATCACATTGAAATGGTTTCTCGCCGGTGTGTCTCCTTCCGTGGATCCTTAAATGTTCCTTATTGCTGGTGGCGTAAGGGCACTCAGTGCACTGGTACTTCTGCTCTTCACGGACACTCATTTAGACAGTATAACAGTTAATAAATTTCGGACCAACGAAAGCCAAATCAGAATATGATTCAAATATTAGCAAGAACGAAATAATTAAAAAAGCTTTTCAGAGGTTTACCTTTATCAAATAAATAATGAGTGGAAATGTTTATGGCTTATTCAGTCGACATTTCCCTGGTAAATACGCCTTCTCAGCCTGTACCCTGATATAAAAAAATACTTTACTTTTGAATGGACTTTATTCCGACCGACGTTTGTATGTTAATATCGCCTACTTTTATTGATGTTAATTAAAATATTTAATATTAGGAGAGGTATTTTTTATAGCGCAAAATCTCAGTGTTATTTTAGAAAGTGTCTCACCAAAAATAATATTGACCCTGTACCCTAAATTCGAAATCACTTCCTCGTGCGTAGTCAATAGCGTTTACACACTTCCTGCCGGAACTACGAAATGGTCAGCTCCAAAGATAACATGATAACCAACTATATGGATAAGACCACGACCAACTTTATTGACGGGCTGTTCACGTAACACCGCGTCATCAAAGTTAGCCGTGATAGAACAATACAGCGACCGATGGAGGTCTATTTTTCGGAGGTCACGTGACAGAAGTTGGTAGACGCTTCGTTTCGAAAAACGTTAATCAGAAAGCTATCAGAATTCGAATCTAGGGTATAGAGTTCTATATTATCTTTGGTCTCACCCAACTCAGAGCCTAGACTTCTTCGATATTGAAGGACTCGCGATGGAAAAATTTTAGACGTAACTAAATAACATTATTTTCCTAATAACATTTTCGCGGATTATAAAACAATTTTATTGAAATTGGGTGCTAAGCCTTGGCAATAACAATAGTAGGGAATATATATATATTTTTTTAAATATACACAAACAAAGACCATTAAACCACAAGGGGCTTATACTAGGGATATGTGGATATGGTGCCGATTTGGTTATCGGAAAGCATTAGAGACAATGCGGAATTTTATTCTGACCAATAGGTGAAGCTCTAATAATTGAATTTTTCTTTGGCCAACCGTTATACGGCAGCTTTAGACTAGAGTTCAGAAATCCAGTAGATTGGCGACCTATTCGATGAACTAACATTTGTGCACAATTTTAGTGGTTAACCAAGTTAAACACTCGTGTACCGCGATCGCTTTCGTTCATGTGCTCTACGAAACATTGCTGAGATTTCAGCGTCAACAGGCGAAAAAAATAAGTCGAAATTCTTAATCCTTAGGTTCTACAAAATATTTCAATTTAAATTAATAAAGGTATTTTGTATTAATATTGTCAGTTAGTTTTGCGTAATCAAATGGATGGTACGAAAATTATTGGATTTTTTTTTTTAGAAGCTCGTTATGAGCGATTGTGACGGGTGGGACAATTCAGTCCGCTCGTCCATTTGATTAATCAGGTGCGAGATATGTGTTACGGCCACGCCAACGGGGGGATACTTGGGGATAGGGTTGGGACACCCGTGGCGGAAGTATGACAACCACCCGTTGGGGGATTGGTGGTCGTCCTCACACGGCCATCCACAAACTCTGCCTCCCAGACGCTTGGGATTACAGGAGTACGCCACTACTCCCGCCAAGTTATTGGATTCAAATATTTTTGATTGGCTCTTACAAAACGCAAAGCGTCTGCTTAGTTGACGAAATCCATCTTCTCGCTTTTGCCGCCACGTGAATCTACGTAAACTGAAAAGGCTCGGAAAAGGCTGTTAACGGTATCTAATAAAATAGACGAACAAACTGAGAAAATTACTTTCTATAAACGATATACTATTTCGTTTTGTAAATATAAAATAAAAATGGTAGAAAATTTTTTTAGTCCCAAGATTAAGATACTTTCGTATTCGGCTCGGAACAAGGTCTTGATTGGAGTGTCCCATTCGATTAAGCCACCCACGTCGCTATCCTTAATAAGATGATATAACAGATCTTCTACGTTGCCAACTGAGAAGAAGCAAGCAGTTTTTTTCGATAAAGCTGACATTCACTGTGAATTGGCCTGTTGTGTCTGGGTCAGTTTCCCCGGTTTCGGCATCTATGTCTTTGGCGGCGTAGATGGAATCGGGTTGGTCCGTGACAAATTAATCCGAAGAAGATTCAACACCCGTTTGACGACAAGGGATGTTCAATTTCCGTGGTTGCAATTGTATTGGTAGCTCTGGTTCTTGATCGTGACTTACGTGGACAATCAAATGACCGTTTTGGTTGGTATGTAATTTTCTTCTATTCAAGGAGAGAAGAAGTACCAGTGCACAAAGTCCATTTCAGATTTCCAGTCGTATTAGCGAGATAAATTCATACAGTCTTGTGTCGTCGTTTCTTGAAATTCATAGATAAAACCAAATTCCATTATTAGCAAAAAGCGGTTACGCGTCCAACCCTAATCAAGAAAATTGTCAACATTTTTCACCTAATTTAAGGATATTTATTCAAATAACAAAATAGTCGAAATTAATCTTACTATTATATACTTTAATAACACTAAACACCCTAAGATTTTAAATAACCTTTTAAAATTGGTAAAGTTTTACTATGGTAATAACCCAACCTTCGGCCGGAGGACGTTGAGGCAACGACCCGAATGAGCAGCGTTCAGTGTGGCTTGAAGGCCGGAGGTAGCTCTTTCTGTTCGACGAACCAGTTTATCTTGGCAGCATCATGGTCGATGGACAAAAGTTAAACGATGCCCTAGAAGTCCATTCAAGGACCGCTATAAGGTTGCAGCACAACAATTTGGAAACGTGATAATGAAGTAGACGTTTTGTTATTAGTTGGGGAAATAAAAGTGCTTGGTTATAAATGTAAAAGGTGCATCCATAAATATAGTAAGATATATAATCCAGGTTGGCAAAAAGTTTTTGACGGTACATGTGGGAAAAACTGGTAAAAACCAGAAAAAATGGACAAAACCGGAAAAAACTCTTTTCATGCTAAATTAATCATTGATATATCTATTAAGTGACTAATTTGGTCATAGCAAATAGGAGAGATGAAAAAAGGCCAGAAGAAGAGTGAATAGAATAGAAGAATATACTGCTTTAGTTATTTATTTTTTATTGAATTTTGCCAGTAGGTGGAAAAACCATGAAAGTACGATTTTCTACACGGTTTTTAACAGGAACACAATAGGTGGAAAGAACCGTGGAAAAATCTAGTTCTTTCCATCCGGTTTTTTCCACCCTTGGCAAAATTGTGCCAACCCTTTTAAGAGTAATATTAAGTTCCTACAAAATATAAACTGATTCACCTGTCTTGGCGAGTTCATGCACTGCAGCCGCTAATGCAGCACAATCCTTAGGTTACTTTCTGAACTAAATGACAGCTTAAGAAATCAAGTAGAGAGCACGTGAAGCCTGAAGGGTAAACAGTCTCCGCGCGTTAAAGCTACACTCTCACACGTTTTCTCGCGCTGGCGTAGCTTGTCTGCTAAAAAGTGGCTCAGCGATGAATCTCGAAATGGCGGTAGTCTGTTATAACTGGAATTGTGTTAAAAAAACAAACCTGTAAGTAATGAACTTATAATTCGTTAAAAATGATTTTTACTTTTTAATCTCGTTCAATTTATAAGTAAGACAAATAAAAAAATGTATATATAAAATTAAAATGGTAGAAAAATTTTCATTAGTCCCAAAATTCATAATCTTTCGTATTCGGCTCGGAACAAGGTCTTGATCGGCGTGTCCCATTCGTCTGAGCCACCCACTTCGTTGTCCTCAGTAGGGTTGAATTCCAGTCCAACTACGTTGGCAACTGAGAAATTCGGAACTGGGTCCACAAAGTCGGAAGCAGACTCTTTTTCGATGGCACTGACATCGGTGGTGAAATACCCAGTGGTCTCAGTGTCAGTTTCCCCGAGTTCCGGATCTTTAGCTTCCACTTGATCATGAGGAATGTCTAATTGCGGAAGTTGTGACGGTGTTGGATGCACTGTTTCTTGATCGTGACTTGTCGAAGGCACACTTTGGTTTCCAAGAACAGCATGAATTGCTAAGTGACCTTGGAGGATTCGTGAGTGTTTCTCTTTGTGGGATGTCAAGTCGCGCTTCATCGTGCTAGTATAGTCGCACTCGTCACATTTGAAAGGTTTTTCTCCTGTGTGTCTTCTTTTGTGGCGTAGCACATTACTCGAATACCCGCTCGCGTAACTACACTGATCACACTTGAAGGGTGTTTCATTCGAATGCACTGCCTGGTGCTTCAACAATTCACTTTTATGCATGGATGAATAACTACACTGGCTACATTGAAATGGTTTTTCTATTGTGTGAGTTCTTTCATGACAAATCACATTACTCAAATTCGTGCTCGCGAAACTACACTGATCACATTGAAATGGTTTTTCTCCTGTGTGAGTTCTTTCGTGGCGAATCACATTACTCGAATTCGTGCTCGAGAAACTACACTGATCACATTGAAATGTTTTTTCCCCCGAATGCACTCTCTGGTGCTCCAACAAATCACAATTCTGTGAGAATGCGTAGGTACACTGATCACATTGAAATGGTTTCTCGCCGGTGTGTCTCCTTCCGTGGACCATGAAATGATCCTTATTGTTGGTGGCGTAAGGGCACTCAGTGCACTGGTACTTCTGCTCTTTACGGACACTCATTTCGACAGTATAACAGTTAATAAATTTCGTTACAATATATTTCGGACCAACGAATTTATCTTCCTTGCGCGACCGGAAAGTCTTGGAACTTTATTTATTATGTAAATGCCAAATCAGAACATGATTCAAATATTAGCAAGAACGAAATAATTAAAAATGCTTTTCAGAGGTTAACCTTTATCAAATAAATAATGAGTGGAAACGTTTATGGCTTATTCAGTCGACATTTCCCACCGAAATGACATCACCAGCTGTTTCCCTGGTAAATACGCCTTCTCAGCCTGTACCCTGATATAAAAAAATACTTTTGTATGTTAATATCGCCTACTTTTATTGATGTGAGTTAAAATATTTAATAATAGGAGAGGTATTTTTTTATAGCGCAAAATCTCAGTGTTATTTTATAAAGCGTCTCACCGACGTTTGTATGTTAATATCGCCTACTTTTATTGATGTGAGTTAAAATATTTAATAATAGGAGAGGTATTTTTTTATAGCGCAAAATCTCAGTGTTATTTTATAAAGCGTCTCACTAAAAATAATATTGACCCCGTACCCTAAATTCGAAATCACTTCCTCGTGCGTAGTCAATAGCGTTTACCCACTTCCTGCCGGAACTCCGAAAAAGTTAGCTCCAAAGATAACATGATAACCAATTATATGGATAAGACCACTACCAACTTTATTGACGGGCTGTTCACGTAACACCGCGTCATCAAAGCTAGCCGTGATAGAACAATACAGCGACCGATGGAGGTCTATTTTTCGGAGGTCACGTGACAGAAGTGGGTAGACGCTTCGTTACGAATAACGTCAATCAGAAAGCCATCAGAAATCGAATCTAGGGTACAGAGTTCTAAATTATCTTTGGTCTCACCCAACTCAGAGCCTAGACTTCTTCGATATTGAAGGACTCGCGATGGAAAAATTTTAGACGTAACTAAACAACATTACTTTCCTAATAACATTTTCGCGGATTATAAAACAATTTTATTAAAATTGGGCGCTAAGCCTTGGCAATAAGATTAGTAGGGAATATATTTATTTATTTTTAATTTATACAGAAACAAAGACCATTAAACCACAAGTGGCTTATACTAGGTATATTTGGAGATGGTGGCGATTTGGTTATCGGAAAGCATTAGAGACAATCTGGAATTTTTTTCTGAATAATAGGTGAAGCTCTAATGATAGAATTTTTCTTTTGTCAACCGTAATACGGCAGCTTTAGACTAGTGTGCAGTCTCGGGAGAAACTCCTTGTTCAGAAATCCAGTAGATTGGCGACCTATTCGATGAATTTACATTTGCGCACCATTTTCGTGGTTAACCCAGTTAAACACTCGTGTATTACGTTCGTTTTCGTTCATGCGCTCTACGAAACATTGCTGAGATTTCAGCGTGAACAGGCGAAGAAAATAAGTCTTAATTCTTAATCCTTAGGTTCTACAAAATATGTAAATTTAATTTAATAAAGGTATTTCGTATTAATATTGTCTATTAGTTTTGCGTAATCAAATGGATGGTACGAAAATTATTGGATTCAAATATTTTTGATTGGCTCTTACAAAACGCAAAGCGTCTGCTTAGTTGACGAAATCCATCTTCTCGCTTTTGCCGCCCCGTGAATCTACGTAAACTGAAAAGGCTCGGAAAAGGATGTTAACGGTATCTAATAAAATAGTCGAACAAACTGAGAAAATTACTTTCTATAAACGATATACTATTTCTGGGTTGCCGGATTTGTCTATATTGACGGAACAAAATATAAAATATGTTTACAGCCCGCTCTTAACTAGGCTGTGTCCGAAACGCGTCTAAAATTAAGTTTGGTATTTTTATAAGTTACAATTTAAAAGCGAGCCATTCAGGGCGTTAGGGTTGACTATAAATTGATTTGGGATTTCAACATTTAAATTTAACGATGCCAAAAAGGCAAAGGTTTGAAACTGTCCTATAAACCAATATATACATCAAGGGCGAATACGGTAATCATTATCGGGGTAAGTTTTAACTGAGAACCTCCTTTTTAAAATAAAAGTAAATTTTAATTTGTACCCACCTTTCCCTTGAGCCATTTCGGGTTGGGGCTTGAGCCTTCAAATCCTCCCTACTTAACCCACCCTCGCGAAACACTGTACTTCAATTTGGCATAAAGTTTATCAAATTTAACTTACATTTTCCAAGAGTTATCGGTTTGGCTGAATTTCTATTTGGATGACTAAGAGACAAAAAAAAACATAAAAACGACTAATATTTCAAGACTGCGGAATTGCTAATCCCTCAATCAATTGGTCAGTGTCAAAGAAAAGTGGTAATAAGAAAACTTCAACACGTGTCACACTGTATTATCATTATGGTAACATAAATTTAAGAACTTAATCTCTATTTGATAATAATGTTTTGACTAAAGTTAAAGTCGGAAAATGGACGTCTGCTCAGCGATGAATATCTGTTATAGCAGGAATTGTGTTGAAAGAAAACTAACCCGTAGGAAATAAACATTTCATTAGTTAAAAATGATTGTTTATATAAAAATGCTTCATCTCGCTCAATTTTAAAGTCAGATAAAATTACAGTTATGTAAATATAAGTGTCTTTAGTTCCAATATTCAGATATTTTCGTATTCGGCTCGGATAAATAAAACAGCCTTTGGTAATGCTAATTCTGTAATTGATTATGTAATCTCTTAACTACAGTCGAAACTACAAGTTTTTACACCAACTATAGGGAGTGATCTGCCCCTTTGATTTAACGTTCTGATTAAAAACAAAATTCGCTCAACAAAGCGTCAGTTTTAATTATGAAAGTTATTTTTAACCCCAGCCTAGTTACGGCCTTGGCTGTAATGTAATTACAGGAATTGTTTTGAAGGAAAACCCACCTGTAGGAAATAAACTTTTAATTGGTTAAAAAATTATTTTTTAAGGAAAACGCTTAATCTCGTTCAATTTAAAATTCAAACAAAAATAAAAATATAAACACGAAATTAAAATGGTAGAAAAGGTTGAGTCTGAAGATTCATAATCTTTCGTATTCGGCTCTGAACAAGGTTTTGATCGGCGTGTCCCATTCACCTGGGCCAACCTCGTCGATATCCGCAGTGTGGTGGTATTCCTGCTCTTCTACATCGGCATCTGAGAAAATTGGCACTGGCTCCCCGAAGTCGCTAACAGGCTCTTTTTCGATGGAGCTGGCACCGGCTGCTAAGTACCCAGTTGTGTCAGGGTCAGGTTCCCTGGGTTCGGGATCTTTAACTTCCATTTTACCACAAGGAATGGCCAATTTCCCTGACTGTGACGGTGTTGGTTGCGCTGGTTCTTGATGGTGACTTGTTGAAACGAGAATTTGGCTCCCTGCAAGACCATGGGAAGATAAGTAATTTTGGAGGATTCGTGCGTGTCTTTCTTCGTGGGATGTCAAGTCGCGCTTAATCGCGTTGGTATAGTCACATTTGCGAGATCTTTTGTGGCGTAGCATATTACTCGAATACACGCTTGCGCAATTACAATGATTACACTTAAAGGCTTGCTCACCAGAATGAATTCTCTGATGCCTCGTCAAAAGAGCCATTTTCGGAGCCGTGAAGTTACAATAGTCACATTGAAATGGCTTCACTCGCGCGTGTCTCATTTTGTGGAGTGCTAAGGCGTCCTTTCGCGCGGTGATGAAACAACACTGATCACAACTAAATGGTTTCTCGCCGGTGTGAATTCTTTGGTGGACAACGAAATGACTCTTCTGGTTGGTGGCGTAACGGCACCCTGTGCACTGATGTTTCTTCTTTTCTTGGCTGCTCATTTTTGTAGTTTCACAGTTAATAAGTTTAGTTCAAAGTCTTTTTTTATTTACGATTTTGTCTCGCTTATACGACCGTAAAGTCTTATTCCGCAGTTTAGCGACGCAACCCATGTATGAACAAATAAAACTCCAACATCAAGTATATACTAAATTAATTTTCCCTGTATTTATGCCCTCTGCGACTGTACCCTGATCTAAAAAATACATTATTTTAGAATGGACCTTTATCGTGGCCGAGGTTTAAAGCCTAATAATTTTTGTTCACGTTAATTTGAACTAAACTTCTGTTCGATAAAGGAGGACTCACAATGGTGAAAATAAATAAAATCAAAGTGTTAGAAGTAAGTAAACAACATCACTTGGCTATTAAGTTAAAAAGAGATTATTGCACAAAGAATATTACTCGAAATTCTTAAAAACAAAATAACTAATACGAAATATGTAAATTTAAATTAAACGAGGTATTTAATATTAATATTGTCAGTTAGTTTTGTGTAATCAAAGGTCTGTGTACAAAATTAATAGACTTACATTTTTGCGTGTAGAATATTTTCAGGTCGATAATTTTTTAGTGTCAACCATGTTAAACACTTGTAATATTTTTTTCTAATTTGAGATAAATGTTTTGGCGTGGAGATTATCAACAATAATTTACATTTTCCCAGAATTATGGGATTGGCTGAATTTTAGTTTGGCTGACCAATAGACAAAATAAACACACAAAAACTATTGATATTTCCGGTTTACGGATTTGCTAATCTTTAAGGCAGCAATTTGTCAAGTAAGAATAGTAATAATAGTAATCAGCTAGGCTAATACTTAAAGCCTGGCGCCATCCTTATATTAATTAGTGATCTATTACCATGTGTTACATAAGTATGCCTCGATATAAAAATATTTATGAGACCTTGTTTCACACAAATCATAAAAATAGTGAATTCTTAAGCCGCGGCTGCACAGTTAAAGCTCGCGCACGAGCGGCCGGCTTTATATTGTATTCTTATATTCCTTGTGCTATTAAAGAGGTTACCATGGAAACAAAATCTCGCGCTAATCAAAATCCGATTCGTGAAATTCCATTTCCAATAAATCTTTAGTTTTTCGCTATGGAGTTAGATGTGACGTAATTAACATCATATATCCCGTGAACAAGTTTTCATTGCGCTCGCGAATCAGCTAAGCCTTAATAAAAAACAAACTTGTCGAGGTTAACCGTAATAGTTAGGGTAGTGAGCTGTTGGCTCGCGTGGCATGAAGGGCTTCCCCGTGATGGACCAAGAATCTAAAGGGTCTCACTGTTTAGGCTTTAAAAAGCACGCGTTAATACTGGGAATAGGAAAATCACGGGTAATTTTAGTTCAATGTGGGCAAACTTGGCGTCGCTGAAGTCGATTTCCGGCGTAGTTTCATAGATAAGCTGGAGCGTTCACGTTCAATTTTGACAAAATGGCGCCGTTTTTGTCGGTTAAATGATGAGGCTTAGTAAGTTTTTGAACTTTTATTTTGGAAAACTTAAGGAATGGTAATTAACCATTGTGTTAATTAAAAATAACCAGTAAGCCGCGTATGTCGGCGGTTTTTTAATCAAATTTATTGGAATCCATTTCATTTCTAAACTTAAAAAATTTAATGAACTAAGCCTAACCTAACTTTATCACACCTACTGTCTCCTAAGCCCCAACTCGCAGTAATAGTTGAACGGAATTCTTCAGGCGCTTCAAAGCGGCTGATGTACTTCGGTAAGCCTTCCGATTTAGGCCACGCCTTCCGTGTCAAAATATCGGGAAAAGTGAGTCCCCTTACATTCTTGGTCCATGGCTTGCCACCACCCTCCTACGCATTGTAACCCGGCCACCTGAATTAAAGGCATTACAAGTCGCTAGATGACTTGGGTCTGAGGTGGTGCCTTGGGTATTAGCTAAGCTGATTATTATTATTATTTTATTTTAAAGAACTTAGGGCCGATTTAAAACCTTCGATTTAACGTGGGTTTTCACTTCTAAAATGCGCCTATTTATGGAAGAAAATGAAACGCTTCAATGAGAACCAGTGGCCAAAAAATATCTTCGAAGATCGGCTGCGTGTGGGTGGGAGGGACCTTCCAGTTTGTATTATTATAACACTGGCGCTCTGATCGTATTTGCTGTTTCTATTTTCGAAGGCGGCTAGAAAGACCACGACTCAAAGGCCGCAGCTGTTTGGCACAGTCAAGAATGGGCCAATCTTAACTATATATGTACCGAAAATAGTGGTAAAAGAATATATAAAATAAATTTTACCAAGCGAGAAATATTTTTCAACTATTCAAGATGGGGGAAGTCTTTAACCGCGTGATTCGGACGAACGTAGATAGAAGAGTAAAGTATGCGGATGAGAAAGACGGGATGAAGGTTTCAGTAGTATCTGGTGAAAGGGAAGCCAGAGGGTTTTTTCAATTCCCCGAAGGGACTGAGAATTCGCTTTCGATGGAGCCTGCATTTTTTACTCCACTTTTGCGGAAATTCGAGCGGAAAAATTCTCATTTTCAATTTAAAAATTTTAAACTTTGAAAATAACTAGAAATTTTACAAGCGCAATATTTTCTGCACTAATATTATCCGAATAAAAAATAATAGAAGAGGTTAAGCAGGACGTTCTAGAAGTTAAAACGACAACGTCGGGAGTATCTAGACGTTCGTGAAATTAATTGCCTTAAAATCAGTTAAGCTTGCTCTCACTTTGACTGCTAAAAAACATTTACAGTTACATTGAGAATTTATTTTTTTATAAAAAAAAAATAAATTCTCAATGTTATGACTACAGGCTATCAAGGTCCTGTTATAAATTAGTTGACGTAAAATGCTACGGCACCGTCAACAACGGGTTAAATGTATCCCGTCAATAATGTGAACTAGATCGAGTCATTCTTATAAATTGGATGTCCAATGGTAGTGGCGTTGGGACGGTAACCCAAAGGTCGTAGGTTCGATTCCTACCCGAGGTGATATGATTTTTCTCAGTCACTCTGGTATGGAACAATACGCAGAGGTATTCCTTGATTTAAATGAAACTTCTAATTTACAGTTACAATAGAATTTTAACGTGTTTTAGAAATATTTTATAAACACGGGTACATGACGAAAATAAAATAAAAACGTTTAACCAATACTAAAGGATGATAAAATTTGCGAATAAGTAGATTAGTCCATTATGAAAAGGGATAATAAAGCTAAACCCTACAAATATGAAGAAATTTAAGAACTTACTAATAGCTCGTACCAATAGGTCTTCGAGCAAACAAAAAGACGCGAAACTCGAACCAAATAGGTCTTCGAGTGAAAAACTAAATTAAATAAAATAGCCAGAGTACGAGCTATTAGTAAGTTTTTAAATTTCTTCAAATTTGTTTAGGGCTTGGCTTTATTATCCCTTTTCATAATAAACTAATCTATACTTATTCGCTAATTTTATCATCCTTTACAATGCAGTCCATAGGTGGTTCCTTTTAACTTAACCAATACTAAAACACGCCTTATGTATGACTTTGAACATTGTCTAACATTTGCGTTCGTGTACCCTGCTTTACTTCAAATGTGTCTCCGTGGTCCGATTTCGACTATAATTATAATATACAACACTTAGGATAAATCATGGCCCCCAGAGGTCCTATAATTCCTATAAAATCCTATATTTTCAAATATATATATTAGGAAAGTCCCCAAAACGTAATATTAAATCCTATAATTCCTATAAAATCCTATATTTTCAAATATATATATTAGGAAAATCCCCAAAACGTAATATTAAATCCTATAATTCCTATAAAATCCTATATTTTCAAATATATATATTAGGAAAATCCCCAAAACGTAATATTAAATCCTTTAATTTTGATATCACTCGGTTAATTTAGATATAGGATAAATTCCTATACAAAGTAATTATAGTCTATACTTTGGTTATTGTTAACATGGTTAGCTACTAGTATATTTTTGTAATAAAATGGTAAAATACTTTTTATTTTATAAGTGAAAATCAAAGATTTATTTCACTAAATATAGATTTTGTTTTTAAATGCATAAAATCTTATAATTTAAAAAAAAGTGTCGTATAATGTCTTATATCCTATTTTTCCTATAAAAAAATTGAAGATTTGAGTGGGGCCCCCGAGAAATTCAAATTCAATTTATTTGTGATTATATAAGAAACATAATAGTGCTATTTCAATTTAAACAAGTATTTAAAATCTTGATAAAACGCACGTTGCTAGAAAAGGAACAGCCTGCCATAATTATCTCTCGATTTGTTGAGTAGGATAATTGTAATTTTCAGTATTTTTATTTAAACGCCATAGATATTATACTACGTGTCTCATAAGCTCGACAGAAATATTCCGCGAAAAGAAAACCGTGTAGAATAATCAAATATTGTTGCTTCCACCTAGGAGCATGGAACAACAAACACAAGGAGAACGCAGCTAGCCTATAAACACGCTAACGCAGTGTTGTGTACAAATTTCATTGGACGAACCTTTACGCTGAACGTTTCACGGGCGGGGGTGGGGGAAGACAATTTCCAAATTTTCCCCTTCCAACGGCAGAAGGCGCTAAAGCGTCTAACCAATGAAAAATGTGCACAAGAAAATGCACGACGTTTGACGGGTTGTGTTCTCCTTGCGTGGGGTACTGTGTTTGTTGCTCCTAGCTTCCACTACGTTTCAGAAAAGCATTTTTTGTAGTTCTTGTGAAAATAACATTACTACAGTATTTAGGTAACTGAAAACTAGTTGTTCGGGGTTTTTTTTAGTCCGCAATCTAAATATGACAACGACTATCGCCAAAATTAAGTAAATATCAGAATAATTCGACATCATGCGTTTTGTACGTTTATATTTGGCTACAACTCTTGGCGGAAATGCATTATGTGGTATAATAATACTGAGTAACGGCCATTGTGACTGTTACCCTGGGAATGCGGCTGAAGAAATTAAAGCCGACGAAATTATACGAAATAAAGACTCTTATTGGTTTATAACGACGTAATGCGTTTCTGCAAATTTTCGACGGTCGTTAATGCGTTTCTGCGGAGTATTTTCGAAACTTTTCGATTTTAATGCGTTTTTGCATTTTCACATCTCGGAAACTAGACCAGATATAAGGAAACGGAAATTTAGAATCAGCGCCCTAAAATTAGTATGAGGAGCATTCAAACTCAAAAAGTAAAAAATGGTCGATAATGCGTTTCTGAAACGTAATGATAATCAAGTATTGTTGCTTCCACTATGGTTGAAAAGTTTTTAAATATAACTTGAGAACACGTGACTCAAACAACCAATATAATTGCTCTTCAGAATTTTAGGTTTATTTGATAGTGACAAATAACTAGTGTTGTAATTCGGAAAATTTTCCGGAAAATGACTGAGGCCTTTTTTCCGGAAAATATTCCGTATTTTTCCGAAAAAAAATTAAAAAAAAGTTTTCATTCCATTATTAGTCTAATATATTGTTTGCAACATTTTCGCCTCATTTTTTCGAATTTAAAAGTATAACTAAACCTCTAGACTAGTTAAAACTGATAAACAATGTATCACTATTAATGTTTTGTAGTATGTTAACTGATGTTAGACATTTTATATCGATAAAAAGTTAAAAACATTAAAAACCCTTAAAAAATACATTTATTTTTCCGGAAAATTAACAACACTACAAATATCTAATTATTGAAAGAAATAACTACTTAACGAACTGTCGAATTGTGGGAACAGTAATTAAATTTAGAATATTTTAACCGCAAATTTGAAATCTGGGCAGTTTTTGGCTTTGTAAACATACTTAAATTGCTATAGGACCTCCACATTTCTTTAATTTTTGAAATGCATCTGTTAATGAATTACTCGAAAATCGAAACTAACTTAGTATGCAACGCCACTGTGTAGATTAATCCAAGAAATCCTTTGCGAATTTGTAGTTCGCGCAGTGGCGTAACTAAGAAACTCTTTGGGGGCCCTTATAATCAGTGGCGTTTATAGGGGGAGAGTGTATACCTAGATATAGATTGATGGTCATTTAAGGGCTCCCTGAAGCCTGTGCCCTAATTACGGTACAAATAATGGCTCCAACAGACTTCACTGTAAAAGTCAATCAACGGCGTTCCTAGTGGCAAAAACATGAATTCGGTGGATCTACCTTGGAACGCCCTAGATTAATATTTCTCCAAACGTTTTATTTTTAGTTTGGAAAATACTTTCCATAATTTCGACTCTTTCCTAATAAAAAGCTCAATTCGATTCGCAATTTGGAAGTGTAGAGGCTGCAGTCGCCTTTTACGCGGCATAAATTCACTCTTCAGGGAATCATCGAGGTTGGGCATTATTGATTGGGGAATACGAGATGGAAACCGTTCCATCTTCCTGGTGGTGGCGACCTACATGACTGAGAAAACCTCCGAAAGTTTTGAGAGCGGCTCGGGGGCTGTTTTGAAAGCCCTTCGGAATTGGTCGTGCGCGCCTTTTGAAGGGAATAAAACCGAATGTCCACGAGCGCGCTTAACAGGATCGTTTTTCATCGCTGGATGCTGCTGAGAAAATTGTATTTGCCGACTTCATTCGAAAATGATGTCTCTCTTTGCTACGTGCTTTTACCTTTTACCCGACCGAGCTCGCGGTTGTTAGTAATCTCAAGAACGAGGGAAAAATACAGCTAAAATTATTCCATAAAGACTGCAAACGTTCTTCTTCAGTGGTCCTGGACGAAAATGATATTAGCGGTCCTATTAAATAGTGCTTCCAAACGGCCAACTGTTCTGGTTATTTAGGTCGTTATGCTCAGAAATCTTAATTTTTCAGTTAGTCAGATCAGGTTTATCTTTATATGAATAAGTAGATTAGTCCATTATGAAATGGGATAATAAAGCTAAACCCTCAACAAATTTGAAGAAATTTAAAAACTTACAAATAGCTCGTACCAATAGGTCTTCGAGCAAACAAAAAAACGCGAAATTCGGACCAAATAGATCTTCGAGTGAAAACTAAATTAAATTAAATTAAATTAAATAGCCAGAAATTCCAACGGTTACCGGTTTCGTCCTATTTGGGACTCGTCAGTACCGTGCGGGAAATCTGGCTCGCGACTATAACACCGAATAGAGAAACTAAGCCTAAATATTAAAAATTTCAAAACGAGTTGCGTAGCAACGGAAAGCCGAATAGGGGGAGAGTGGTGGAGATTAGTATATACGCAATGTTAAGTTAAAAGGAACCACCTATGGACTGCATTGTAAAGGACAATAGGTGTAAAGTCCATAGGTGGTTCTATTTATCTTATCTTTATATGACCCACCCTCACCCAGCAATCTAATCTCATGTTACATCTGATTCATTATATCATGTAACAGCGCGCGCTTGGCGGGAAAATTTCGGGAAAATGGCGGCAACACGTAGCGTAGCGGCCGCAATCTTGCCGCCATTTTTCCGAAATTTTCCCGCCGAGCGCGCTAAGCTTCTTACAAGGATGCTGGCGCGTTCATCCCTCCTACTTCGCCTCCCTTCCTATCCTCCTTGTTGTGATAAATTTTGGTACTAGAATTTCTTTTAGAAATCTGAAAAATTAAAATTCTATTGAACGAAGAATCAGAATTATCACTGGTTGAAGGAACAATTGGACATTAAAGATAGGAGTGTTTTGGCACCCCTACAAGATAGCCAGCTTGGCGCCCGGTTAATTATTAACCTCCTTAACCCGGGTCGGAACGCCTCTGTCCGTGTAACAAATCAGAGTGGGGCCTACGTCGGATTTTTTACGTAAATGACCTACGTTTGTTTCCACTTAGGGGCCCACAAATTAAAAATAAATATTTCATTTGTAAAAGTTTAAAACCCGCAGTAATATAAAAATAATAAAATAAATAACCCGACAAAAAACGATGTACTAAAAGTTTTAATCGATTTAACATAAAATTTACAAATTACCTTTTAGCTACCACAAATTCGGAAATTTCTATATTTTTAATTCTGTCGTCGTCAGTTTCGAGTTAGTAGACAGCGTACCGTTTTCGAATTTACTAACCTTGGCCGTTTGACAGGCAAGACTGTCGCCAAATTAGTTGTACAAATCCTTACGATTTTAATGTTGTGAGTATGTAGGCAGGTTTTATTTTTGTAAATTCTGTTCGCAACGACGGATCGAAAAGTTATGATTGTCGTGGAATTAAGTTATTATATATTAAGTCTATTTATAGGGAGGGGACCCCACAATAGAGTAATATCGGTGTGACGTATGTCGACGTCACCCATGCTATTTCCTATAGATAAAAAACTGCCCTCAAAATGGCGGCCATAGCCGAAAGCTACAGAGCGATACTAGGCTCCTCTATTGAGAAACATTATTAGCCAACACCTAAAAATCTCTTGGTGCCGCCCCTGATCAACTGATCTGATAATATCCGGACGTAAATGCGGATAGTCTGATATCTGATTTACCTAGTTTAAGAGATCGGAACTGTTTTCTGGGAATCAGTTGGAAGAACAATTTTTAGTTTACAAGAAAAAATAAAAGTGTGCTATACTCAGTTGCAGTTTAAGAAAGGCAAAATATCTAGTACATTTGGCGGAAAGATACTTACACGAATTTCAGTTTGGATACATATACATTGAAGTCTCAAATAAGATAAAAATATACATAGTCTCAAATAATATAAGAATATACATAAGTCTCAAATAATATAAAAATATACATAGAAGTCTCAAATTAGATAAGAATATACAACGAAGTCTCAAATAATATAAAAATATACATACAAGTCTCAAATTAGATAAGAATATACAACGAAGTCTCAAATAATATAAAAATATACATACAAGTCTCAAATTAGATAAGAATATACAACGAAGTCTCAAATAGGATAAGAATATACAACGAAGTCTCAAATAGGATAAGAATATACAACGAAGTCTTAAATAGGATAAGAATATACAACGAAGTCTCAAATAGCATAAGAATATACATAAAGTCTCAAATAAGATATACATACAAATCTCAAATAATATAAAAATATACATAGAAGTCTCAAATAATATAAAAATATACATAGAAGTCTCAAATAATATAAAAATATACATATAAGTCTCAAATAAGATAAAATATACATACAAGTCTCAAATAAGATAAAAATATACATACAAGTCTCAAATAAGATAAAAATATACATACAAGTCTCAAATAAGATAAGAATATAGGCCTACATAGAAGTCTCAAATAAGATAAATATATACATGGAAGTCACAAATAAGATAAAAGTATACATACAAGTCTCAAATCAGATAGAAATATACATGTAATCTAAATACGTACCCTTTGTGGCACGTATTTGGTTACCTATGGGTGTTAGTCACTGGGTTTCGAATTTACCCAAATATCTTCCGAATTAGAATACCTTTGAAGAAATAGAGTTATCAGACTTAGAAACCTGAAAAGTTGGTAGAAAGTGTTTTAAGAATTCTTGATATCCTCTTTTAAATGTTTCTCTAGGCTTTAAAATAACTGCAGATATTAAAGGATTTGAAAAATATGTTAGCACTACTCCGATATAATGCTATTGGAAATTTTAATAAGCTGAACTTAATCGCATCTCCAAAATCAATATAAGGTGTTTGAAAAGTACCGCCAGTCGACTTATATCCTATTCCCTGTGATATTTTTTATACAATAGCTGTAGAGAAAAATTTACGTAGCTTTATTTGGGAAATGAAACTTTCTTTTACTAATCTCGAACTCTTTTTCTGCATCCCGTGATCGATATATGGCGCAAATTGCTTTCTTTTTTACCGGATTAAGAACGATTTTGTATGAAAAATTTCAGCCCACCAGTTCAACTGAAATATTTATGGGAATCACTTTCATTGCCATTTTTAAAAGAAATTTCTGCTCGGGATTATCGATACAATAGACTCAGCATCCTGGGTAATTTTTCCTATAGCCTCTGCACGGGCAACTATTTCCGCAGCCTGAACGCGAGTAGCTTTGACCATCATCTCAGCACGAGTAACTTTTGCCGCATCCTGAACGCGAGTAGCTTTGACCTTAGCCTCAGCACGAGTAACTTTTGCCGCATCCTGAACGCGAGTAGCTTTGACCTTCATCTCAGCACGAGTAACTTTTGCCGCAGCCTGAACGCGAGTAGCTTTGACCTTCATCTCAGCACGAGTAACTTTTTCCGCAGCCTGAACGCGAGTAGCTTTGACCTTCACCTCAGCACGAGTAACTTTTGCCGCAGCCTGAACGCGAGTAGCTTTGACCTTAGCCTCAACATGGGAAACATTTGCCGCAGCCTGAACGCGAGTAGCTTTGACCTTCATCTCAGCACGAGTAACTTTTGCCGCAGCCTGAACGCGAGTAGCTTCGACCTTAGCCTCAGCACGAGTAGCTTTAACTTTCACCTCAGAACGAGTAGCTTGTAGGGAAATCACCTTGCTTTGCTTGCGTGCGTGATTAGAGAAAAACAAGATGTCAGGGACATTTGGGTACGATGTCATCAATCGATCGATGTATAATTTTCTTTTCTATCGCTAATGGCGCAAGAGAGAGCCAATTAATGCCCAATTTCTGGAGTCCTAAGTGCCCAAATTCATACAAAGAAAACCACTGCAGGATATCACCTTTCGATTGATGTATTACTAACATTTAATCTTAAACGGCACGAAGAACAAGCAATGTCTAATGGCTGGGCCCCAAATGCCCAAAATTCAAACAGTGAACGTAAGAACACGATATCGGCTTTCGATTTAAAGGGAATATAACCTCAGGTTTTAGGTGTGGAACACCAAACTGCGACCATTTCCCGCTCCCTCCTATGATTTTAGATATTTTGGGCGCAGTTAAGTGACTTTCCGCCAAAATTGTTTACATAAAAAAGCATAAAACCATAAAAAACGACTTGTGGTTATATTCCCTTTAAGTATCATTTTAGTTTCTATCCCCAACGATGTGAGATTTTTTAACGAGTCTAATATTATAACAATATTATTGCCATATGGGGACTCTGATCATATAAAAATGCACCGATTTACTACGTACGTCTATATTTCTTAATAATTGTGCAATTTACCTATAAAAACTTAGCCCTTCGAGTATCTTAATAAAAACTTGTTGAGATGAACGGTAATAGTGAGTGTAGGGAGCTGTTGGCTCGCGTGGCATGCAGGGCTCGCCACCACCCTCCTACGCATTGTAACCCGGCCACCTGGATTAAAGGCTTTAAAAGTCGCTCGATGACTTAGGCCTAAGGTTGTGCCTTGGGTATTAGCCTAACTGATTATTATTATTATATTTATATTTAAACATGACATCTTGGGTAGTTAACTAAATATTAAAATTACTGACAAAATGTCCAGTTATATTGATATGAACACAAATTAAATATATGTTAAAGGGTTAAATAATTATCTGCCCTTAAGTCAGAAGAAATCTGTAAATAAATACATAAAATAAGACAGCAACTAAATTAGATTTGGGTTTAATTTTATTATTTATTCCTTAAAAAAACAATTTACACATTGACATATTATTTCTAATAAACGGGTATGTTGATAGTTAATTTATTTTTAAACATAGTCTTCTTATTTTTTAAATGAAACCACATTAGTTATATACGAGATTTTGGTGTATTTAATAATTTTTTATGTTTCGTTTTTATTTAGGTAGATCTCTTAATTTAAATTCGTTGTGTATTGCATTACCGTTAATAGATTTATAAATTAAGTGTACAAAACAATAGTTGAGTATCTGAGGAAAAATGAGTATATGAATAATGTATTTATTCCTACTTGGGGGAAATGAGTATGTTGAGCGCCTTAAATGGTAATTGCGTATGTTCGAAATATGGTTCGTGGTTAATAATACGAATTATCCGCTGCTGTAATCTTGTTCTATTATGTCAAATATTTCCCGAAATAATTATACATTATGTTAATTTAGAATATATAAATTTTTTTCCCAAATAATTATACATTATGTAAAATTATAATATATAAAACTGTAATTTAGTTGTTTTTTAAACAAGTTAACAAACTGTAATATATGATTAACATTCCTTATTTCGAGAAATTAAATAATACGATATTTTCTTTGAAAACAGCATTTAACGGGTGTTAAAGGTTAATTTATCATCCATCCACTGACGTAGATATTTATACTAAGTAACTCTATTTAAATTTGTTCCAATAATCAACCTCGTAAAGAAGGTGTCTCAAAATCGATTCTGTTTTTATTCTTTATTTTTACGAGAAAAATAAAAAAGTAATGCTTTTACAATACATATTATCGCATGTGGTCGTCTTTGTACCTTTAAAACTGCCTCTACTTGCCGTGAGATAACGCGCTCTTAAAAAAGCATCACATTCGACACATAAAAATAATTTAAATTACTACCCGCGGTACATGTCCCTCCTGAGGTAGGTGGCCTCTGGTTCCATCAATTATTAAAGCAAGTGGCGGCTCGACGTGAAGTAGCTCTTTTTTCAATAGATGTCGCTAGCGTCTATATCAAAAAGGCGCGAGATTGGATCGTTTGTAAATTACAGGATTTTAAACAATATTTTTACATGGGATATATAATTTAGGTTAAAGCCCACAAAATAGAGTATACGTTGTCTAACTATGATAGTTTACAATGGCTCTCTGACGACAGTATTATTTGGTTATTTTAAATTTTAGTTTCCTTTGATACAAATAGATGGCACCACGCTCTCCAGTAAAGTCCGTTTTACGAAAAATCTTTTCATAATACAGTTGAAGATTGTTTTGTACAGCCAGCTTTTAATATCTCTTAATTTAGTATTAACCTAATTGCAAGCCTAGTTAGGTCTTTATACCCCTCATTTATAGTGTTAGTAGGTCATCTTTATTCAAATAGTTCTAAAATCGAACGCTAGATGCCGATACCATACCTTATAGCAAATTATTGGAGATAATAATATCGTGGAGCCTATCTGCCTGTGCGTTGTTATTTTCATATTTATTGAATTTGATGTCGACCAGCCTCCGTTGCAGGTGTAAAGACTGATTATCGTTCTTGAAATTATTGATTTATTTTCATCCGGGACTCGGAACCTAGAAATGTTAAAAGTTAGATGAAATAGGGCTAGTAAAAGCATTTCATCATCATAGGTAACATAATAATAATAAGTTTGACACATCCTATTGTTTTTAATGTTAATTTTCTTGCCGAATAATTTTTCGACGTAACCAAATTGAGTAGTTTATTATCGTACTTGGTAGTTTTAAATCTCTATTTGAGAATATTTAGATGATTGAATTTGAATGATGATTTAGTTATATCATAAGTGTATAATATTTTCATAAGTGTTACACTCCCTATTTTTACATACAAACGTTTTACTGACACAAGACAAACTGCATTACGGGCTTCCTTGCCGTTTTGCGTCCGCTTGCTAACGCGTCACGCGTAGCCTTTGAAAGCTCCTCGCTAGGGGGAGATTTGGCTCTTGTGAGGACGTCACTCCATTACTAGCTCTCAGTAAAATATTCCAGAAATTGACAAACGTATGGAACAATATTTAGGGATGCACCGATATATTGGCTTATTTTTCTAATATCGGTATCGTGAAATATCGGCTTAAGCGAAGCCGATATTGGCCGATACGGGTATTAGAAAAATATTTTCAGAAAAACATTTAAAAATAAGAAAATTCTCAATTAACTAATGATAATATTTGATTTGATTGGCCGCGTCACGTGCGCCAGACTTCAGAAGCTAGATCATACATTTTTTAGACAGGGGTTACGAGTGTAAGCAAATAAAAACACAACGATACGGGATTTGTGATAGAAAATATGTATCACATAAAATGAAAAGCAACATATTCGGATTTGCTCTTGCAAACCTTTTTTCATGAACAATTATAATAAAATGGTATGACAGCGTACTGAACCGTCTTTTACAATAAATTTATCATAAAGACTACTGTGATGAGAATATCGGCCCATATATCGTCCGATATTACCGGCTGTATCCATATCGGTGCATTTCTAACAACAAAAGTAGCATAAGACCCAAACGTGTGTCAGAACGGTATAGTAGTTAATAAGAGTTTGTCGCAAAGTAATAAAGGGAAACGAAGGGGGGGTCGAAAAACACGTCATCAAAATCGAGGTACTCCAGCGCCGCCAAGTGAGGCGTTTTAGAACGTATGTCTACGGGCGAGTAAATCGAAGAGAGAAAATCGCGCCAAACTATAGACTAAATATAAAGCTGCTAGTACTATTCCAACTAGTAGGTTATGTAGTCTATAGTGTGACTAGGTCTCATTAGAAATTTTAATAGGCGTGAAGGTACAGCTGACACACTTTTGGGTCTTACGCTACTTTTGCTAACAATATACTAGACTTGTGGTTATATTTACTAAATAGAATCTTAGTGTCTTCAAGGTATTATTGTTCGATTTAACAGTTGCTAGAGTGGTACGTTTATGCCTGTTTAGAAAATGAGAGTGAGCGTACGAAAAACACGGGTTGTTACAGTTTTCGCCGATGTACGTCGCTAGCGTTGGCAAACATTTATTTTTCAAGCGAAACCTATAAAGCTAAGAGTAAATTTTGTTTGTTTTTGCGGTTGCAGATCCCTGTGATAGTACAGTCTGCGGGCGAGGTCGCCAGTGCGAAGTGAACCAACTGGGAGAACCTGTCTGCGTTTGCCAGCGATTCTGCAAGAAAAGGAAGAAGCCGGTTTGCGGCTCCGATGGCAACTACTACATCAACCACTGCGAGCTCCACAGGGCAGCCTGCGTGGCCGGCCGACCCATCACTATTGACCACAAAGGAGCCTGCCTTAAGAAAAAAGGTGCTTGCCCAGTTCTCTTTCAACCTAGTCCGCGTAATCGATTGACCAATCTTTCACGGCGCCCTCACACTCTCCGCTTCCCAGAGAAGCGATGACCGTGAACTCCGTCCATTAACTCACCATCTAATACTGTTTTTCTCCCCCAAAATGGCAACTACGCTACGGGACGTACGAGATAGAGAGTGGTGGTGGGTAGGACTATCTAGCGTTACGCCGTGATAGATTATCGAAATCCCAGGAGGGGACTATTGACTCGGTGGTTCGGCCTATCGGGCTCATTTTGACCGCTATATTCCCAAAAACTGCAACGTTGTTTCGTTCGTAGGCTCAACTAGTGATACGACCACGGAGAAACTTGAGCTGACTACTCAGTTGAAGAAAACCGAAGTCCCTCCGACATTATGGTCCAACATTCCACAACCGGAAGTCAGCGTGTCCACATCGCCCGATCCCACCATCGACGCTCTTCAGCGAGAGTGCAGTCAACAAGAGTACGACTTCATGAAGGAAAATCTCTTACTTTACAACAACGCCAAACTGATGGACAGCAAGAAATCTGGTATTGGTTACGCGTTAACCATTTATTAGTTATCTAGGTTCGGTAAAGGATGTACTTAGCTTTGTGTTTCGAACGCCATCTGACGGAAAAGGTTGATTTCTAGACCCAACAAAACCATCTCCATGGTTACGAACAGCGATATCGCTAGGTCCAACCACGGGCTCTATTATATCTAAAGGAGTCCGTGGTCCATGGGCAGTAAATTAAGAGGACAGGTTTTCGATACCCTTCCACAGTGCATTTTATTTCTCCCCGCGTATCAATCAGCTCGAGAGACTCCGAGGGAGTATTGCAAGGTCGTTTGTACCACGTGATCTTACAATTTCAAAATGGCAATCTAATGCGGTTGATATTGTTACGTAATGTTTTGCGCTTTATATTTTAGTAATTTTTAATTATTGTTTTTTAATTCAAAAAAAACTATCAACTGATATTTAGTATATCATATTTAATCAATAAAAACGTGAAAAAATACCTTTTGGCGTCAAAATGTACTTCGTGTTTATCTTTTCTCTTTTTTCGAACAGTATCGTCCACTCTTAGCGATACTTGTTTTTTTTTTTTCAAATAACCTTGGCCGACTCCCTTAGTGTGATTTGTTTACGGGGTCTAAAAACCAGCCTTTTTACCGATCCTCTAAAATCTATTATCCATGCGTGTTCCAACAAAAACAAACCGTCGCCTGAAAGCAAAATCAACGTAACTTTATTCTCAAATTTTAAAAAGGTACCTGGATTTGGCTTTCCGGCGAGAAATCAGCGTCAAGATATACGATTTGATGTGCACCCTTTAACGAAGCTAGTTAACCAATCTACTATTTGGTCTAGTGTTGTTAGTCGGAAAATTTTCCGGAAAATGACCGAGGCCTTTTTTCCGGAAAATGTTCCGTATTTTTCCGAAAAAAATTAAAACATTTTCATTCCATAATTTGTCTAAAATTAAAACTAAACCTCTATACTAGTTTAAACTGATTAACAATGTCACACTATTAATGTTTTGTAGTATGTTTACTGATATTAGACATTTTATATCGATAAAATGTTAAAAACCTTAAAAACCCTTAAGAAGTAATAGTTCTTTTTATAAAATAACCTTGGCCATCTTGTTGAAATGTTGCCTCCCCGCTTCAGCTGTGGATCCGTTTTCTCTCCCACTAAAGAGTTTATGAACTCATTCTTAGGCATTGGCTGAACTATTCCAGGGCAACATTTCAACAAGTTGGGCAAGCGTAAAGACATTTTATAAAATCAACTATTTATGTTTAAATTTTTTAATTTTTCCGATTTGCGAAAAAATTTCCGGAAACTTTTCCGCATTTTATTTTTCCGGAAAAAAATTAACTAATTTGGTCTTAGCTAATAACTCTTTCCAACGTAGGTAACGAATACCTCGTCAGTATCATGTTCTCGCATTACGACCAGAACAACAATGGCCTCCTGGAAGCCGAGGAACTGTGGCAAGCGGCCGAAAAGGACCACTTGGGTCAGTTGTCCTCCTCTTGTATCCTGGCCGATATGTTACTCTTCGACGATTCGGACCACGACGGCAGACTGAACATCAACGAGTTTTACGTTGCTTTTAGTAAGTTATACAGTAAGTTGTCATCCTTCTCGTGCTTCGATAGGTAGGCTTTTACTTCCATTTTCTTTCCGTTCAAAATAACAAACACTAATTCAAGAAATTATAGTGACGTGATTAAAGGGAGTAAAAAGTGATGGTGGATCAACTAATTGCGTGTGTTTTAGGGTGAAGGTCTGTAGTAGCCTCTATTTCTACTGCTTTATGTAAAATTCAAACGCCTTTCCAGTTTTAGTGAAAGATGGTTCGTAAATTGAGGGAAACCTCCTATCCCCACTATTAGTAACACCAATTTACAAAACACTTTATACTTCCTAAGCGAAATAGAATGAGTAAAATAACAATAGTTTAGAAAAGAGTTTGTGGTAGTTTATAGACGAAATCTTTCCGTTTGTGCCTATTAGCTGTAGCCGCAGCGGCATAGTGTCTGCCTAATAGTAATGTCCTAATTGGGTTCTTTCGATGTGATGGCCTTCAAAACAAATGGTTGTTGAACGATTGGTGCCTTTTAAAACGACGATGAAAAGTGAATTTGGGATATTTAATGAAATTATTTGTTGAGCGTGCTCCAGGATTTTTGATAAAAAGAAATAGTTGTTACTTTAGCCGCTTTTGGCGTGACCGAGCTAGACGTTCTCTAAGCAGACGACGTATTTTTATTTAATAGATTTAACAACGTGTTGTTATTCCATTAATAGTCTTGACGATTTCTTAGAGGACCACTACGCCGCAAAAATCTTTAATTCCTAATTCAACATTTCAAACTCTAAAGTCTTTACCATAGATAAAATAACTTCGTATATAGATAGGACACTTCAATGGGGCAAACTGACTTTCAGCAGACTCCCCTGACATCTAGTGACTGCGCCAGTTGGCTGTGTTCTCAAGAGCGTAGAAAGTGTGTAGGAATTAAAGTCGGCGTTTTTGCTAATAAACTTATTTATAAAGGTAAATGCCTTCAAATATACAAGAAATAACGTGTAAAACAAACTATTTCTTTGTGCTTGTTTTAAATTTGCTTTCAGTACATGAATAAAGTACTTTTAATACACCTAGCTCACTTAAGCCTTTGCAATTGGCATGGTGACATACATTCAGCCAATTTCAGTATCATTTAAATAATTTTTTTAACATACCTTAACCTTGGATAAATAACAAAAGCTACATAATTATAATTCATCATACTTTTTTTATCCTAAGCTCGTATAAGTCATAACTTATGGAAGCCAGGGATTTTGGATTAAAAATATAAGTTTATATTATTAATCAAAGCTGAAGCATTAAAGCAATGTTTATAGCCAAGGCTTACGCTGAGCTAAGAGTAGTACGGACTTCGAGTAGTGCGAACTTCACCAAATAATATTATTCGGGTGCAGCCACCAGATGTCGGACAAATTTCTGGAGTCACCTCTACAACATATAGTTTCCTACCTATGTACGAAGTTATTTTATCTATGGTCTTTACGTAGCCTTTTACAATTTTTGTTATTCCAATTATCCCCAAGCGGTAGTTTTTGGAAGCTTTTAAATGGGTAATGGTGTATTTTAACGGGGTTTTCGTTGTAATCTTTTATTTCACATGTATTGTAATCCTGTTTTCTAGTCTTTCACTTTCAAGGTGAAATAGATAATAGGCGCTTAAAGAAAACCTCCTTCAAGGAAATCGCCAAGAAGTAATATTTCCGAGAGCCAGGACCCGGGAGGTTTTGTTTATATAGTGCTTTTTGAAATAATGGAAACTTTCCACGTGTAAACAGAACGTCGTGTTTTTGCTAAGCCTTAATATGTCAAAAAAGCTACCTGGTTAAAAGGGAACGCTTATTGCGGCCGTCTAGGATCAACAAACACAACACCCCGCACAAGGAGAATGCAAAGTCAAAAGTCGTGCATTTTCTTGTGTACATTTTTCATTGGTTAGATACTTTAACGCCGGCTGCCGTCGGAAGGGGGAAATTCGGAAATTGTCTTTCCCCTTTCCGTAAAACGTTCAGCGTAAAGGCGCGTCCAATGAAATTTGTACACAACAAGGCGTTAGCGTGTTTAAAGGCTAGCTGCGTTCTCCTGGTGTTTTTTGTTCCTAGTTGTCGTAAAGTTGAAAATTTTCCATTATTTTAACAAGCACTATATAAACAGTGACTTGGGGGTCCTGGTTCTCGGAAATATTACTTCATGGCGTTTTCCTTGAAGGATGAATTATTGAAACGTCTATTTGGCGTTAAAAATGCATGGCAATCCTGTTAAAAATTTAAAACAACAAACAACCGTAAGATCACTCTGACGGCTTTGGCCCCGCCTACGAGAAAAAATCCCCTCTGCGCGCGCTCCCCTCTCACGTTGTTGTTTGTTAAGTTAACATAGTGACGTCAAAAAAACCGTCAGCCACATCGAGACGAAAATCTGCCGCGATAAGCATTCCAAGTAGAGGTATGGATTCCTGCTCCATATAATCAACCTCGTTCAAACTTAGTAATTACGTCAAAAAATCCTTTAACACTCGAACGTCACGCGACGTCACGATGAAAGAACCCAATGGAAGAATGTCACGGTAGCTTGTTGTATTTTGACTCGTAAGATTTGTTTGACGGGATAAAGCGGAATTAAAACCATGACCTCCGCGCCGCCTGCCCTCTCTCTTTTCTTCTCGTAACCTTGAAAAGGCGTGTCCGTGGTGTCGTTGGACAAGGCGCTGGAAGTCAATCACGTGACTGCGCGAGTCGGCGACAACGTCGAGATTAAGTGCGACGTCACCGGAACTCCGCCTCCGCCCATCGTCTGGAGAAGAAACGACATGGACCTCTCCGCTCTCAACGAAGAGGACATTAAAGTAATACCGTCCAAGACGGATAGACTAAGGATAAATATCGAACGCTCCAAAAACACACACCCTTCTTTTAGGTTTTTATCGATGGCTCTCTCTATTTGACCAACGTCCAGCTTGTCCACGGAGGGAATTACACCTGCCACGCGCAGAGAAATAACGACGTGACTCAAACCCATATTCTTCACGTGCACAGTAAGGTCTCCCCTCCCCCCTCCTTGGCCTGAAAGCCATTAATCATAAAGGTTTCGAATTTTCGCAGCTGTTCCGGAAGTACACGTCATCCCCAAACTACAATCGAGGGCGCCGGGAGAGCTGGCGGAAATGGAATGTCACGTCGTAGGAATGCCTCTGCCGCAAGTTAGCTGGCTGAAAAACGACGAGGAATTAAAAATAACCTCCGAGAAATACACCATCGTCGGTTAGTTCAAAAGCGCGTTGTTGCGAAAAGCGAACATTGTCCTTAACTTCGATGTTATTTTTTAGGCAATGGTACCGCTTTACTGGTGGGTAAAATTACCTACAGCGACACGGGAGCTTACATGTGCGTCGCCAGTAGTTCCGCTGGCTCCAGACGGGATATTAGTTCGTTGGTCGTACAGGACCAGCCCACACCAAGTACTTAAATTAATTAACAGTTTGTCGGATGAATGGGTATTAATAATGGTGTTGCTCGTTCCCACAGTCGCGCCCTCTCAAGAGCATCGCTTCTTCGCGTTCCACGACTGGGGAATCGCCGTGTACGATCCGGACAACTGCCGGTTGTACCACCAGGTTCAGAGCACGGATATCATTCCGGGAACGCAAGAGTACGTTTGCGGTGACCGCGGAATTAACTGCTCTTGGGGTAAAGCGATCAACGTGGCTGACCGATACATTTACGTATCACAACCCACCAAAGACAGAGTATTAATCGTCTCCAGGGTTCAGATGGTTGTGGTTGATGTAAGTCCATTCAAATTCTATCATAGGCTATATAAATGTAACGGATTAATAACTACCCGGGCCGTAGGCTTGAGATTTTGGGCCCATCTGAACCTGCTCTAGCATCGTCTAAAGCCCTAAACCAGGTACACGAAGACCAAATAAATATTTGGATCCAACTGAAACGGATTATTGCTTTGAGCATTGTCTGATAACATTTTGTCTTCTTGTGCCCTGGTTTATTATATAAAACTTAGAAGCATTTTGGTTTAAGAACACTAGTTGGCGTTAGAAAAAGAATTACCTAAAATTTGCTTTGACGAACTGTAGGTCGTAGTGACGGACAAATATCCGGTTGAGCTGCACTACGTCCCTCATTTTGATCAAGTTTGGGTATTGTGCTGGAGAGGCCCTGAAAACAAGGGCACCAAGACGATACAAATAATCAGGGACGCCAGTCAGAAGAAGAAACACCACACAGTGCACCCAGAGCCCGTTGATGGCCACTTCGATTTGGTTAGTCAAAAATAACCCTCGCTTCAATAACCACAAACTCTTTTAACGTTCGATTTTGTCGCGTACAGGTCAGTGGCATCTTCATACCGCCGCACCAGGACCTGTCGCATCCGTGGAAGTACGGATACGTGGTACACACCAACCAAAGGGGAATGTACAAATTAGATTTGAAGGGCATGAAGTACTTGAAAACCGTCGACCTCACTCCGTACAACTGCGTACCTCAGAGCGCCGACTTCGCCTCACTCGGTACATTCTGGTCGCCATGGGTGGAAATTATTATCGTAAATGGCCACAGAACCGATTTGACCAATCAATACTATAGCCGCTCGGCATTTGGGGTAGGGAAAATAATGCGAGGGCATTTTCGAAGATAACGTTTGAAAATGACGTAACTGCCCTGAAAGTGTTCTATTGCTGCGTTAGTTAAACCTCATTTCAAGAACCAGACTTCAATTTAGATATCCGACTTCAATTTAGATATCCGACTTCAATTTAGATATCCGACTTCAATTTAGATATCCGACTTCAATTTAGATATCCGACTGCAATTTAGATATCCGACTGCAATTTAGATATCCGACTGCAATTTAGATATCCGACTGCAATTTAGATATCCGACTGCAATTTAGATATCCGACTGCAATTTAGATATCCGACTGCAATTTAGATATCCGACTGCAATTTAGATATCCGACTGCAATTTAGATATCCGACTGCAATTTAGATAGCCGACTGCAATTTAGATAGCCGACTGCAATTTAGATAGCCGACTGCAATTTAGATAGCCGACTGCAATTTAGATAGCCGACTGCAATTTAGATAGCCGACTGCCATTCCAATCACTTTTTTCTGTACTATTTACACTTTTCATTAGGAAGAAAATATTCTACACCTAACGCCCCAAATGGTAGGCGCGGTGTAGTCTAAATATGGGAAAACTTCGGAGTGGTTCTATAATTTCCGCCTAATACGTCGAAGCCTTTGCGAATTTCATTCTAACCATCGTTTCGATATTATAGGCGGTTACGTCGTCTTGGAGTGCGTAGAACCAGTTACGAGCCGTCCTATGGGTCAAATCCTGCTGGACTACTTGACGGATACGGTTCTGGCGCATAAGACCAATCTCTTCGGGGGTCCCATGGTGTCCCCTGACTCCAGATACGTCGTCACTTTGGAAAAAAGCAACACCAGCGTGGTCATTGTTGTTCAACAAATTAACGAAGAAGGTCAGTTATAGCGTACAACGGAAACGACTCTAAAGCCAGGTTCACACTTTCCCCTAAAATGGCTTGGTTTTAGATAACTAGTTTTCAAAACCAGCGTGAGAAATCGTTTCGAGTTGGTTCGGGAAGCCACTCAAAACGACGAGGCGGGGAAGTCAAATTGCTCGTATTTTTCAAAATAATGGGAATAAAATTCTAAATCATGTCAAATATTATTACTGTATGTATAGTAAACGTGATTAACTAATTGTTTTGGGATATATTTTAGTATTTTCCAAATTCTGGTCATAATTGAAATGACGATAAGCCTTGGCTATAAGCGAACCGGGGTGAATAGATTTCGCACGTGTGAACCAAGAATTTTCGTTGACGGTCAAAACTGGCATTCAAACCTACCTAGCCAGTAGAGTAGTCTCAGTTTGCTTTCCTAGAAATTAGAAGCCTCAAAAAGTACTATTCTAAGGAAGCAGTGCAGTCTTAGTTTGCATTCCTAATAATTAGGAGACTCGCAAAGTACTATTCTAAGTCAGTAGAGCAGTCTCAGTTTGCATTCCTACAAATTAGGAGACTCGCAAAGTACTATTCTAATCAAGCCGAGCGGTCCCAGTTTGCGGGTCCTACAACTACGGAAGGAACGTGAAAAAAGGCACACATCCACGCTCGTAGATAACCGGACTATAACGAATAGCTTCGATCGCGCTATACTATTCAAAAAAGCAACATATATAAAACCTAATGTGGAATATTAGCAAGATTTCACCCGTAAATAAATAATTTCACTCGAGTGCAGTCGACCGTATTCAGAACGCATTGTATTTCGTTTTATCATTTTAACGCCAAAATCTTCTAAAAAGGTCTGGAAAAAATTTCAAACCTTCCAGAAAGTAGGTAATTCCGCGAATATTTGTATAATTGTCGGGTCTGTGGTATATTCAAAGCTGTACCGGGATACGGGATACCGTCCTGATGGACGTTTCACTACGGACTTTAAACGCTAACCTTAAAAGCAAATGGGGTATGTCTCAATGTTCACCCAACCCGTTAACTTTAAAAATAATGTTAGTTTTTGCAGCGACTTCTTGGTAAAGAAAGGAAAAAACTGTACCTTAACACAGTCCAACGAACATATGGTCGTTGCCAGGCATTGAACTCCGCAACGTTCGAACACTTTTCAAACCAATCGTGAAAGTTCGGAAAAATTAAGGCGAGAAAATTGTTCTCAAAATACCGTATTTAAAGATAGATTTCGTAATATCCTTTTAAAAAAATAATTGGCTATTTTGAAAAGAACAATGGGAATACGCAAAAAGTGTTTTTACAAACATTAAATTATCATTTCGAAATAGTCGAATATTCCACTTAGTCATGGTTAAAGATCGTATTATTTTAAACGAAAACCTTCTACTTGAGATTCACTGGCGCGTATAGAGTAGACTGGGTGGTGGTTTCGTACGCAGCCTTCTTGAAGTCTTTCTCTTCCGCAAAACTGGTCAACCCGTCATCCAAGCCCCCGTTTTATTCAGGGACATAATGATACCCAGTTTCAAATTACAACTAGCTAGAAATGACATTGAACGAGTATCAAGGATATTATATCTAGTTTGCAAAATGATATTTCTATAAAGCCAGCCTTGTTATTAAATTTCAACAAAGAAAAAGGGTTATTTCCTTTTTAAAATACCGTACCATTATTCTGCCCAAATTCACGTATAATAACTTTATCGACCTACAGACTCGAAATTTCCCATAAAAAAAGCGTGGGCTAGTAGACCTTTAAGAAAACGTATTTTAGAAATCTTAAAAGTCAACTAGAATAAAGTCGTTACATCAAAATCGTTATTTTCAAAACGTTTTCCAACTTAAAGAAATGAACTTACCTTACACATCCTGCCCCATTCCAAAAGAAATTATAGTCCTATTACGACTTTAAAATGACAAAATGACCTTCAAGAAATCCAAGGTCGGAACTATTGGCGAAATCCTGTAATCCCAAAGCATGTGGACGGCCTTATGAGGACGACCACCAATCCCGCAACGGGTGGTTGTCATACTTCCGCCACGGGTGTTCCGTCCCCAAACCCCAAGTATATCCCCGTTGGCTTGGCCTTGACACCTATCTCACCCCTGATAAATCGCTAAGCGGTTAGTGGACTGAATTGTGCCATCTACTCTAAAAAACCAAGAGCTATCTTCGGCGTAATTGGGCTAAAACCCTTTATTTCTGTCCCACCAAATGACCTTAAAGAAATCAAAGCACCTTATTAAATTTCTAATTGAGTGGTTTCTCGTTTCGTTGAGTAGGGTTGAGGTTCCTGTTCGACGTCAAGACGACCTTGCAGATCAGCGACGTGACCTTCTTCCCGTCGAGGACCACTCACAGCTACGACCTGTACGCCAGCTCGGCCAACAAAGAGGACATCCTGTTCGTGAACCTGGCCGACGGGAAGGTCGAGATGATCACGGGCATCGGGCGGGCCATGGAGCCGCGCGTGGCGGAATGGGGCAACACCAACCGCCCCATTTCCAGCGCGGGGGTCTTCGGCACCTACATGGTCACCACGGCCAACGAGGCCATTTTCGTCGTCAACGGAAAGACACGAACTGTTAACTGCGAAATTGGCAGTATCGTCCATCCCAGAATGGTCGTATGGGTCAAATCCCCGTGAGAACCCCCCCAAGGTCAACCTACCCAATACGAAGGACAAAACCGTAAATACACGACCTCAATCCCCGAATAAGAAATATTTCAAACCGTATTGGATATTATAACAAAAATACCGTCAGAAAAATGGACAAATTTTTTCACTCGTGGTGTTCTTATAATTTCGAGGAATCAACAAAAAAATGTTAACGAGGTTTTTGGTAATTTTACCAAAAATAATAAGAGCATGTTAGTCACTGCGTATTTAAATAAAACAAAAAAATCGGTACCAATTTTACGTTTTCTAGTCCAGAATAATTACCGTCATTTCATTGTTTTATCGTATAATTTTTTATATTTTTAAAAAAGAAAAAAGTTAGAAAACTTTAAAAATTCTCCGACATCAAGGTATAGATTTATTCCGAATTTGCAGGTTCTTACGGAGACAGTTACGAATAAATGATATAAACTAAAAAAGGTCGCTGGCGAGATTTTCTATTGCTTGGAATTTGTAGAATAAAGGTCCATCGTAATCGAATTAGCTTTAGTAAACAATTTATTTTTATTACGGAAAAAAAATAAAACTTAAAAAACTTTATTAGTAGCTGTCTCCGTCGAGAAACGAAAACCAAAACCTCTTTACCCAATTATAAACAGTAAAAAAAATCAGTTGTGCCAATTTCTGTTGTACAGCGGCAGTAGGCAGTGTTATTGCGCGAAGGGCGAAAGAGGTAGCCGAATATAAGTATAAAATAGTTGTGATTAATAAAAAGGTTATAGAAAAATTCATAAAAAACCTATAGATCTCATCATAACTTTGCATCTAGTGAAATATAATTAAAAATATTCTCATTAATTCATTAGTTTTTGGTAAGATAAAACTATTTGGGCTACTTAACAAGAAATAAAAAAATAATAACCAAAGTTCTTAAGATTTGCATCAAGAGACCAAAATCTGCCTTACTGTAATCTGCTGCTATAAAAAAACCAAAGGCTGTTAAATACCTTAACCCCCTCCCAGTGTTACAATTCGTATTCATTTTCTATGTATTAAAAACTGACTGAATGTAATTATATATATTCGCTAATAACTACTATTTTTCAATGGTTTTATTACGAGTAGAGAAACCTTTGAAAATTAGTACGTTTCGTATAGAAAACGGTCCAAACAAAAATATGTAATTTGACTGAAAAAAAAAGCTATCTTATGCAAATTTCAGAATAGAAGTAAAACAAAAATATTGTATAAGACATATTTGGCCTACGATCTACGGATTTTAAGGTGTTTTAGTTAATTAATGGGAGAAAAATGCTTTTCTTCTAAACTCCATAGAGGCAGTGTGAAAAATAAAAATATTTTAAGTGCCAGAATTCCAACTATTTGGGTTCATTTGGTAGTTACTGTAACGCTCTCTAAATATCTCTGTACAGGTTGTAATATTATATAAAAAAAAACAAATTTAAATGTTCTACATTCCTTTCGACCAAAAACAAAATAAGAGAAAAAAATCATCATCACTAAAATTAAGCTCCGCTTAAAATGAAAAACTATTATGTGCAGTATTTTTACTTTTTGTTTTTTCGTTCTTTTTCAAAGAAAATAAATGAAAAAAAGTTCTTTCCAATAAAATTCTTATACGTCATTATTATTAGTAGTTGTTAAGTACGAACAATAATAACGTTATTCATAAGAAACGTTTCGTCTTTATTTAATTCATTCTGGCAACGCAGGAACAAAATATAGAAAATATTTTTTATCATCTCAAGATTTCTTTTACAAAGAAAATGTCGCGAAATTAAACCAAAAGCTTGATTTCTTTAAATCCATTTAAAGATTATAATTTTCTTTCATAATCTCTGTACAATATTATATATATTTACTTATATAGTTACCTGATTTCGTTTTCATCTACTGACAGAAAAAAGAGAAAATATCACAACTTTTTTTTTATATATTTCCGACATATGTACACGCGGGGCCGTATATTATTCACCGAGTGCCGACATTTTGGAAAATGGAGGATATACTCGCGAGAAATTTGTGAAAATGGCGACGCCCAAGGACACTAACTTTACAATAGTTCTTCGTCGATGGACAAATCCAGTAATTGGGATATGTTAGCGGGTTCTTCGCGAGGTCCGCGCGGGTCCCGCCTGAGATACCTTTCCAAGTTTTGGTTCGCGTGGGCGTACTTGACTCTGGGTTCCGAGAGTCTCGACTTGGCCGTACCGTAGGACGAAGCCCTGGACGCGAAATCTTTGGCGGAACTGGGGTTGACGTCTAAGGAGTCTTCGAAGTCGACTTTGGAGCCTCGCTCGTCCTCCCCGCTTTGCGACAAAGGGTCGAACTCGCTGCAGATGCTCTCCAGTTCGGCCTTGTCCATGTCCAGGATGGACGGCGTGCGGGTGCCGGGAACGTGACTAGCGCCGACGCCTTCCCTCAGGAACGATCGAGTGTTCGGAGACTTCCCACGAGGGGTCGTGCCTGATTCGTAGAACGGGGAGACAGTGACTGCGGCTCCTTCGTCGTCCGATCCAATGGCCTGACTAAGATCCGACGCGAAGATCTCCTTGAGAACGTGGTGGTTGGCCCCGCCCGGCGCGTACAGCACCGGAGGTAAGGACTGACACTCTTTGGGCTGCTTTTTCGGGCTCGGTAGCTCGTTGAAGTCTATGAAACTAGTCGTGTCGTTGTTGTCGACCCGAACCAACTGCGAGAAGGGATCCAGTTCCGTATACTGATTCAACGCGCTCAAGTCTCGCTCCAAACGTCCAACTTTGCCTCGCGCGCTCGTCAAGTCCTGGCGCGCCACGTCCAACTCTTTGCGTTTACTGTCGTACAGCTTTCCGAACTCGCTCTTCTCGCGCATCAACTTGTCGATGTTCCTTTTCAGTTTCGACTGGAACGCTTCGGATTCTTTGGCGCTGACGGCTCTCAGCTTCTCGGCTTCCTCGACCTTGGTGACCAGCACTTCGTTCTCGAGGACGTAAGCCAATAACTGTCGCTGCAGCTCCAACACGTTCTTCTCCTTCAAGATATTGGACATCTTGCTCTTGCTGTCTTCCAGACTCCTGGGACGATCGACCGGAAGTAACGCGGACGTTTTCTCGCCGTCATCCGGAGCCTGGAAGGTGACGACACTCTTCTTCGATCCACCATTCATCTGAGTCTTGACGAACTTCTTATGCAGTTCGTGGATGGTACTTTCGAGCTGTTTTTTCTCGGCCAGGACTAGTTCCATTTTGCTGTCCATCAGGGATCGGTCGAAGGTCAGCTTCTCGACGTACCTTTCGGCCAACTCGGCCCTTTTCCTCAACGTCTCGTTCTCCTTCCTCAGGTCCCTGATCTGCGATTGCAAACCTTTACACGTATGCAGCAAATTACTCTTATCGTCGGTCGCCGGGAGTTCCGCGACCAGCCTCCCCTGTTCGTGCGCCTGGATTCTCATCCGGAGACTTTTAGTTTCGATATCGTCGAGTATCTTCATCAACTTGCCCGATACGTCGTCGTCGAACTTCCCGGCCACCGCGGGACCCAAGATGGACGCCGGTTGAGGAATCGCGTTCAGACTCATTTGAATCTGGCAGTCGGAATCGACCCCGCTGTCCTGTTTATTCTCCGGGTCATCGGCGCCTTTGGCAAAGTCCTTCTTTTTGGACGTCGTGGTCGCGCTCACTTCCTCGGTGTCACTGACTGTCTGCGGCGGACCCATTTCCCGAAACCGGCCATTCCCGGAACTATTGGCTTCGAAGTCCGCTTTGGAGTTAATCCGATTGGTTCGCGACACGCTGCTGGACTGCCGGTTGGTCCCGTACATGACGGAACTGGGCAGCACCAATCCGGGAAAGGTTTGCGAGGCCTCCGCGAGGATTTTCGATTCGGAGTCCAGCCGGAGTTCGTGGAAAGCTTCAAACACCTCTTCCTGGACTTGCTCCAGATTCCGAACTCGGTCCTTCAGCTCCTTTGGGGAAAAAAAATAAAACATGATTTCCAAGGTTAACACGCTAATAAGCGCCGCTAAATGCAGATTCGCGCGTAGCTACGACAAATATTCTAAGGTTGCCTCGTCACCCTATTTTTGTACGACTACCTAATCCTCGGTTTCAAGGGGCTTCAGTTAGACCCAATTAGTGACGAAGCTGAACTTCCACTAAGTGCGTAAACGGTGTCAAAAAATAGAAATTCTTGAAACAAACTAGCTTCATTCTTGCGATTAAAGCTGGTTTCCTTCGCGATGGTTCATATCCTCATAGTTAATTATTGTTTGTTTATAAAACTAGAACGAGTACAAATACGGTTGAATTAAAGAAATTTACTATAAAATTTGTTTAAAAATCGCAATTTGATTATAAATTGTTCCGCAAATTTAAACCAACCTTACGTTTCATATTTTGTTTCTGAAGGAACTATAAAATAACTTATCCGCTTTCGAATGCCTTCAGATCAAGTACAATAACTTGGACATTATCTATAGAAAGGAAAGCCTTTGGAATGAAGACACTAAGGTTTCCATTTAGAAAAAATCTACTGAATACTCTAAACACCGAAAGGCCGAATTTCTTAAGAATGCGCGGAGAAAATCTTTTATATTTCTGTTATCGCAATAATTACAAGGCTGTGTTCGATTTAAACACTTTATTGTCAAGGTTCTAGTTTTAGAACAATGCCTAGCCCAATTTAGTTAAAACATGGTGTTTTTAAATATAGTTCCGAGTTCAAGGTTCTAATTTTAGAACAAGGCTATGTCCGATTTCGTCTAAACTGAACTCTCGATGGTATTTCTAAAAAAATGTTCCGAGTTCAAGGTTCAATTTTTGAGAACAAGGCCCTATCCTAGTTCGTTTCAACTTGACATCCTGATGGTAATTTTAAAAAGTTCCGAGTTCAATTACATACAAGCGTCCACTTTCTTCAAACAAATCTAGGTTAACTACGAACAGGAATCCATACCTCTACTTGGAATGCTTATCCTACCGTATCGCGTATGGTAAGATCACTGACGGCTTTGGCCCCGCCTACGAGATAAAAAATCCCCTTCCCAGGTTGTTGTTTGTTAAGTTAAAATAGTGACGTCAAAAAAACCGTAAGCCACATCGACACGAAAATCTGCAGCGATAAGCATTCCAAGTAGAGGTATGGATTCCGGCTACGAAATATCTAGTTTTGGCCAGGCTTAATAGGCGTTTGACCTACACTAGTATACAACGCCACACTTCCGTATGAAATGCAACTATAGTTACTAACCCTGAAACGCGGCTAAATCTACTCGAAAATGAAACAATTTTAAAAGAAATAATCACTTATTCCGTTCGGTTCCGCGGCAACCGCCTAAACGTCTCCATGGCGCGTAACTCAATGGGTCCAATCTTAGCGATTACGAGCCAGAAACGTATGGGAACAAAAAATTACTAATGACAGGGCAAAAAGCGTGGGGAAATAGAAAAATTTCCGCGTAGAAGTAAACCGAATGAGACAAAATTATTAAAAATGACGATTGTTCTCGTTGCAAAAAGCGATACAGTCGGTTAACCGGGTTGAGGCGACTTAGACACGCCGGAAGCGAACGTCAACTCGAGCGTGAAGAAATTAAAGCGAGCCAATGTAAGTGTTTTCTAGAAAGGATTGAAATTGTAAGGCTTCTCTCTCCGATTTCTACCTACCCGCCTTTAGCGCGCCAAGTGCGAAAAATAGCGCTTCCTTAAGTCGCTTTGGGTCAAAGGTAAACCCCCACTTTCACCGAACACGGTCGCCTATTACCATTATGCCCCCCCCCCCCCCGGCACAGTTCTTTCGTAGCGAGGTTGAGGCAGACACGAAATAAGAATAGGGGTGACCTTGTCATAACTGTTAAAGGCCGCTGTAAATTCTTCATAATTTCATACACTAATTTGATATAGGAAAAATAAGAAATTTATAGTCATTTTATAGGAAATAATAGGAACCTTCAGGTGAAATTAAAGGAAATTATAGGAAATTAAAGGAACGTTCAGGTGAAATTAAAGGGACGTTCAGGTGAAATTAAAGGAAGTTATACGAACGTTCAGGTGAAATTAAAGGAAACGTTCAGGTGAAATTATAGGAACGTTCAGGTGAAATTATAGGAACGTTCAGGTGAAATTATAGGAACGTTCAGGTGAAATTATAGGAACGTTCAGGTGAAATTATAGGAACGTTCAGGTGAAATTATAGGAACGTTCAGGTGAAATTATAGGAATAATTTTAATAAAGATAAAAATGCTTTTAAAGAAACTTTGGTTGTGTTGTAATATTACATTTAATATGAAAACCTCACAGACTTTGTGATTAGATAAATGAATTAAAGTAATATTACATTAGGTGGTTTATTTTCGCCTGTTCTCGGACTAAAAGTGTACTCTTTTTACCCCAAAACGTTTTATTCGCCTGTTCCGGGGATGAGAATTACTCCGCCCCACAAACTATTTGCTTGATCTGGGGGATGAGAATTAATACGTTCCATAAACTATTCACTTATTCCGGAGTATTAGGGCTACTCTTTTTAGTCCTTCTGGAAAGAAGGTGTGAAGAGATTAAATCGGATTTTGTGGTCTGCTAGCCAGAATTTATCTGCTAAAAAGGCAAGAACGTTTTTACTCCAACTAAAACTATTCGCCACCACAGAATCGGAGTAAAATGACGTCATAGCCTTACTCTTCTTACCCTACTCCGAAATCCCGGAACGGGCGAAAAGAAACCACCTATACTAAATTTAGGCTCGCGTGGCATGAAGGGCTCGCCACCACCCTCCTACGCATTGTAACCAAGCCACCTGAATTAATGGATTAAAAAGTCGCTTGAGGACTTAGGCCTAAGGTGCTGGTGCCTTGTTTATTATCCTAGTTGAATTACCCTATGTTATACCGACGGGGCTAGTTTCAAGTAAAACCGAGGGGCTAATCACTCTTAGAAAGTCTGTACACCGGATTACGCTAAGATTACCACTGCCAAAGGCAGGGACTTCAAAGATTACGCGTAATCCCATTAGTACAGTCAAAGGTACGGCTCTGTACACCGATTACGCGGAGTGATCAGCCTCTCGAGTAAAACAATATTGTACACCACCTATTATTGGATGGTTTAGCACACTATTATGACGAATCTAAATTGATAAAATTTCATATACTCTGGATTTATTATTTACGATCATAGAAAATGGAAAGTTAAAATTTCATTACGCCAAAAGTAAATAAGGAAACTCAAACGAAACTACGTCATAAAAGTAAATATGTAACTTAGCAAGCTCAATTTTTCCGCGAAAATGCGTACGCTTAAACCGCATTACAAATGGAAGTTTACAAAATATAATAGAGTAGTATCGCTGCTTTGTAGCTTTGGGCTATGGCCGCCATTTTGGGTGCAGTTTTTTATCTAAAGGAAAAAGCATGGGTGACGTCGATATACGTCACGCCGAAATTACTCTATACTCCATATTTAATTAATTGTAAATCAGACCAGGGTTGGCACTTTTTTGATCAATCGAATTTTTTGTTAAAATCTTTTTTTTTAATTTTATTTTATGGAATTTATTGATTTTTATGCAATTTATGGATCTTTCATTGTTTAATTAATGGATATTTCACTTTTATCAGTTAGCTAATCTTGAATTAAGTGAAATCTTAATTAAATTTAATTACTATTTAATATTTTAGTTTGATCAGATTTTCTATGTATTTTAATTTTTTAAGAACCTATATCTTACCAATTTTTATTCCTCCATTGAAATACATTGAGTGATTTAAATCAACATTTTTTTCAAAAAGTCACTTGATTTAAATCTGGATTTTAGTTACGATTTAGATCAATTTGATTACGATATAAATCAACTGGATTTAAATCAGCGAACCCTGAATCAGACATTTTGAGAAACCATTGAGAGATGGATACTTTTCTCGTACGAGATATTATTTACTTTTGGTTAAACTGATAACGAAAAACTAAAATTATTTTATAACTTTCATAAATGAAATAATGTGGAGATACGTAGTATTAGCCTTGCGTAAGAGGGCTTTTAAAATTAAGAGATCTCGAATTTCTGAGAGCGAAAGTCAAGCGAGTGGAGATACGCCAAAATAGAAATAACAATCGAGTGTGTCTACGCATTACACTAAATTTTGAAAATATTAATTTAACCTTCTTTTAAGTAAGATCATTACAGGATGACCACTGTAAATCCCTATATATAAATAAAATATTCAATTTCATAGATTTAATAGGGTTTTTTATTGGAAAATAAAAGGAAAATTAGAGAATTTCTGTATAAATTGCAGGTTTCAAATGTTTAGGAAGCTAATTCTGTATAATAGACATATAGTGGAAAAGATCTGGGATTGGAATCTTGATTACAGCGTTTGCTTCGCAACGGCAAGAATACGAGTAAAAGGGGAAAATACAGGAAAGTTGTTATTCGTTAAATGTAAGAAAAATAGTAAAATATAGGGAGGCGTGCTCACTGCTATTATTCCAGATAAAAAAAAACTTCGTTTTCCTCAAAAAGGGGTACTTAAGACTCGCTTGACCTTTAATCTCAAGTGGCATCGAAGTGTAATAAGTTAAGTAAGTAATCGGGCATACAAAACGTAGGTACACGAAAAATAGACCAATATTTTCCGGAAATCAGTAACCACGTGTACAATACGTAGGTACACGAAAAATTACCTTTTGGAAACCTTTTAAAATTCCCCGACCTTTTGGAAACCCTTTAAAATTCCCCGACCTTTTGGAAACCCTTTAAAATTCCCCGACCTTTTGGAAACCCTTTAAAATTCCCCGACCTTTTGGAAACCCTTTAAAATTCCCCGACCTTTTGGAAACCCTTTAAAATTCCCCGACCTTTTGGAAACCCTTTAAAATTCCCCGATCTTTTGGAAACCCTTTAAAATTCCCCGATCTTTTGGAAACCCTTTAAAATTCCCCGACCTTTTGGAAACCCTTTAAAATTCCCCGACCTTTTGGAAACCCTTTAAAATTCCCCGACCTTTTGGAAACCCTTTAAAATTCCCCGATCTTTTGGAAACCCTTTAAAATTCCCCGACCTTTTGGAAACCCTTTAAAATTCCCCGACCTTTTGGAAACCCTTTAAAATTCCCCGACCTTTTGGAAACCCTTTAAAATTCCCCGACCTTTTGGAAACCCTTTAAAATTCCCTGACCTTTTGGAAACCCTTTAAAATTCCCTGACCTTTTGGAAACCCTTTAAAATTCCCTGACCTTTTGGAAACCCTTTAAAATTCCCTGACTTTTCCCTGACCTTTTGGAAACCATCTAAAATTCCCCGACTTTTCCCTGACCTTTTGGAAACCTTTTAAAATTCGCTGACTTTTCCCTGACATTTTGGAAATCTTTTCAAATTTCCAGACTTTCCCAGGTCGTGTACGAACTCTGCATTACCGTGACAGGGTTGCCACAGTTTTTTCACATTAAAATTCCCTGACTTTTTCAGGTTTTCCCTGACCGTCTCCGGACATTTTCCCTGACTTATTTTGTGCGAAAATTTTGAATTTTTTACCTTAAATTTTAGTGAAGATTTTCTATTTGTACCTAAATTAAATTCCCTGACATTTCCCTGATTTTTAGACAACTTTTTAAAATTCCCTGACTTTTCCCTGATTTTTAGACCCATATTCAAATTCCCTGACTTTTCCAGGAATTCCAGGTTTTCCAGGTACCGTGGCAACCCTGCGTGAACCTCCACACGTGTTTATATAATTGACTTACTTTAATGGCTACAAGCGACTTGGCCTGTTCCCGAACGAGAAAGTAAATGGGTGCTGGTATGGGCATGGCTTTGGTCATTTGGCGACCAGGTCCACTCTCCGCCGAGGACATCTCTCCACCGTGGCTGGCGTTGTCTTTCCTGTGGCCGTTGTTGAGTGGCTGACCGACGCGCTCCGACGTCGTCTCCGGCGTGACATGATGTCTGATCCGTCGCTGCTGTTGTTGGCCCTGCACCGCAAAGATAATCCTCTTTTAAACGACACTCGTAACACCAATAACGCGCAGCCCGCACTCTCCCCACTAACGTCGACCGTACTGTCGTCTACTAATCAACGATGGAATGCTAGAAATTCGATACGACTTCGCGAAGAGGCCTGGCGTTAACGGCGAATCGCGCTCGAGGGTAATAGGTTGCGGGAAATATGGAGCGCCTGGGAAACGGCCGCTCGCGTTGAAGACATTTTCGTGACTGTCCACGACTCGATGCTCGCGCCCGAAACTCGTTGCTCCGAATAGTACAGAAATTTTCCCTCCAGTAGAGGGCGTGCTAAAGGGGCCACCGTCTAAGACGGATTTGCGACTAGCCAGCGTTGCCAGTTCCAAAAACTCAAATTATCGTACCTGAGCCAAAAAATTATCGATTTCAGACATAAAATATCGTACGCCTGAAAACTGAAGCTAAATTTTAATTTTGCGTGATATACCAGAAACATTACACTCTCTGGATTAAATAAATATATCGTAGGCGTAAGATGAATTATCGAAAAATACGTGCTATACAGGGTGTTTCAAAAGATTATGCAAAAATTTGAAGGAGTTGTAGGGGGTGAGTGGAGAAGTTTAAGGGGATTTCCCACGAGTTCTTCGGTTTCCCCTTCCATAAAAACTAGTTGGTGTAGGGAGCTGTTGGCTCGCGTGGCGTTAAGGACTTGCCACCACCCTCCTACGCATTGTAACCCGGCTACCTGATGTAATTAAAAGTCGCTTGATGACTTGGGCCTAAGGTAGTGCCTTGGGTATTAGCCTAGCTGATTATTATTATTATTATTATTATTATTATTATTATTATTATTATTAAGTATGCCTGTTTTTTTCCATTTTCCTATTATGAATTAAAAGAGCGCCAGAGAGCTTCAAAGTGTGGCCTACTAGCCCCTGGAAGTAGGTGGCAGCAAGCGCCAAACCAAGCAGCAAATCAATCGAAATTTTAATTATATGGTATTTTATGGAATCTAAATATTTTTATACAATTAATCACTATTCCTTTTAACTTTTATCAGTTATCTAACATTGAATTAAATGAAATTTTAATTAAAATTAATTACTATTTAATATTTTAGTTTGCTCAGATTTTTTTCTATTTTAATTTTTTAAGAACCAATTTATTTCCATTTTTATTTATCCATTGAAATACATTGTGTGATTTAAATCAATGATTTTTTTAAAATCTGGATTTGAATCAATGATTTTTTTAAAATCTGGATTTGAATCAATGATTTTTTTAAAATCTGGATTTGAATCAATGATTTTTTTAAAATCTGGATTTGAATCAATGATTTTTTTAAAATCTGGATTTGAATCAATGATTTTTTTTAAATCTGGATTTGAATCAATGATTTTTTTTAAATCTGGATTTGAATCAATGATTTTTTTTAAATCTTGATTTGAATCAATGATTTTTTTTAAATCTTGATTTGAATCAATGATTTTTTTTAAATCTTGATTTGAATCAATGATTTTTTTTAAATCTTGATTTGAATCAATGATTTTTTTTTAAATCTTGATTTGAATCAATGATTTTTTTTAAATCTTGATTTGAATCAATGATTTTTTTTAAATCTTGATTTGAATCAATGATTTTTTTTAAATCTTGATTTGAATCAATGATTTTTTTTAAATCTTGATTTGAATCAATGATTTTTTTTAAATCTTGATTTGAATCAAATTCTTTTTAACATCTTGATTTGAATCAATGATTTTTGAAATATCTTGATTTGAATCAATGATTTTTTGAAATATCTTGATTTGAATCAATGATTTTTTGAAATATCTTGATTTGAATCAATGATTTTTTGAAATATCTTGATTTGAATCAATGATTTTTTGAAATATCTTGATTTGAATCATAATTTAAATCACACAACCCTGAAATAACATTAGCGTTACAGGGAGATAAACACTTATAAGATTTATTAAATTACTTCTGCTAAGAGTAAAATTTAATTAAGCTACAACGAGTACTTGTTATGGCAGATGAGTCATAATTATACAGAACCTACCAGAGTTTAAAAGCAACGGCATCGCGTCGTCAAGGAAAGAGATTTATTTCAAAAGATAACCTTCCAGGATCATTTCCGACGGATGAACTATAAACCACTTAACATACGCGAATAAAACCTAAGCCTAGGTCATGGCACAGGCAAAAAATACAACCATTCTTCGCTTCGATTATTTAAACGGAATTAAACTATTAAATAAGAATAAAAACTTCTAGATTTTAATCAATAAATTAGGGCGAATTTCAAAACATCTGCCTCTTTTCACCGTGAAAGAAATTGAAGTGGCAAGGTGAAAATCTGTACTACGTGTAACTTGATTGTGATTGTACAGTGAGGCAGCTGAACAAGCGCTGGATTTGGGCCAACTATAATTTACTTCTATCGTCTACTATATCAGTCATTTATTACGTCGCAATCTTAGTTACAAAACCCGGTATCTAAAAAACCATGGATTTCGTAAAAACAAATTAAAATATTTGCTTGAAATATCATTTGTCCTGTTACGATAGCTAACGCTAGATTTTTCCAAAATAATGAATTTTGGAATTTAATTAATTAATATATCTTTGGTTTTTATTGTTATGTAACATACTTTTTGAAAAAAAAACTAAAAACAAACCTAAATTAGGAGAAATATAATTGTAATAAGCTTCCTAGTAATTTGAAATTTGACTAAGATCGAAGTGTAGTATCTTAATTAATTACCAAAAAAACTTTATAAAATTCTTCGTTGTTTAGCTAAGATCAAAGTGTACGTAATTTTTCACATCAACTGTCAGAGCCACGTCCACCATTAAAATGGGATCGCTATTAATTGTATTCTAGATTCAACGAAATTCTACTAAATAAATTAGTTTATAAATCCACGTTGAAAAACGGCAAAAAAAAGTACGCATAAGTTGATATACTTGGTTTTGGAGCTAAGATAGCACCTGTGTAATTTTAGGAGTCTAAATAACTTATCACTACCTCGCTGAAGAAATTACGAAATTTTCCACTCATCATAGTTCCAAAACCAAATAAGTCTAGTTAGGCGTTTATATCAACCTGATAACTATCAAAATTTCAAATATTTGATTTTAATACATGTAAATTAATTTATTACATTTTTTTGTTAATTCAATGTATGGCATAATATTTTAATACATTTAATTTAAATTTTGTTAGTTACTTGAATATATGGCATAATACGGCTTTAATACATTTAAATTAATTTATTTGAATTTTATTTTTTTAGTTAATTCAAAGTATTTCATAATACGGTTTTAATAATTTAAATTAATTTAATTTAATTTTGTTAGTTAAATGTATGGCATAATACGGTTTAAATACATTTACATTAATTTTATTTAAATTTAAATTTTGTTAGTTAATTCAATGTATGGCATAATACAGTTTTAATAAATTTAAATTAATTTTATTTTAATTCAAATTTTGTTAGTTAATTTTTAATTTAGTTTTTTACTCGAAGATCTATTTGATCCGAGTTTCGCGTTGCTCGAAGACCTATCGGTACGAGTTATTAGTAAGTTTTTAAATTTCTTCAAATTTGTTTAGGATTTAGCTATATTATCCCTTTTAATTATGGACTTATCTACTTTTTCACGTATTTTTTCATCCAATTCAATATATGGCATAACACGGTTGAAATACATTTAAATTAATTTTATTTAAATTTTATTTTTTTTAGTTAATTCAAAGTATGGCATAATACTGTTTTAATTCAATAAATTTCATAGTGTATTTAAGATAATGGAATCTGGTGATATATTTTTACTTTAGATAGTTACTTCAAAGGATTGACAACTATTCCTTTTGTTATTTTTGAATACTCATGAATATCGTACGTTCATTTTTCTGGTGGGGTGGGGGGTTTAGTGTGGGGATGAAATTTTTTACAAAAAAACTTAGTTTTTTTCTTTTTCGGCTATTAATATATTGGTCACGCTTTGTAAGCCAAGCGGCTTAGAATTGCGTGTAAAAATAGACCATAATTCCTACTTTTTCCCCAGAAAAGAAAAATATCGGAGTTATAGTAACGGCTCGCTTTTTTGGCAGAATCTCGCGGAAAACAATGAGCTGGAAGTATTGTATGACACTGCTAATAGACTTCGAAGCGAACAATAAAGTTTAGCTTTTTATTTATTACCAAGTTCTTATTTTTTAGGGAAAGGCTTTTTTTCATTTTTAAGAGCACGCGCTTTTTACTATCAGAAAATAATGATTAGGGACAGGGTTGCCAAAACTTTGTTTTAGAATGTTTTTGAAATAAAACCGTAAAAAGCTATTTTTAAACAAAAAAAACATTGGTTAAGCCTATATTGTTTTTAAACAAAACGTGGTTTAAAATAATGGTTTTTAAACAAAACGTGGTTTTAAATAATGGTTTTTAAACAAAACGTGGTTTTAAATAATGGTTTTTAACTCATTGGTTATATAGTTTTTAAACAAATCATTGGTTATATAGTTTTTAAACAAATCATTGGTTATATAGTTTTTAAACAAATCATTGGTTATATAGTTTTTAAACAAATCATTGGTTATATAGTTTTTAAACAAATCATTGGTTATATAGTTTTTAAACAAATCATTGGTTATATAGTTTTTAAACAAATCATTGGTTATATAGTTTTTAAACAAATCATTGGTTATATAGTTTTTAAACAAATCATTGGTTATATAGTTTTTAAACAAATCATTGGCTATATAGTTTTTAAACAAATCATTGGTTATATAGTTTTTAAACAAATCATTGGTTATATAGTTTTTAAACAAATCATTGGTTATATAGTTTTTAAACAAATCATATGTTATATAGTTTTTAAATAAATCATTGGTTATATAGTTTTTAAACAAATCATTGGTTATATAGTTTTTAAACAAATCATTGGTTATATAGTTTTTAAACAAATCATTGGTTATATAGTTTTTAACCAAAAAATTAGATTAAAAAATATTATCTTTAAGCAAAAAAATTAAATAAAAAATATTTTTCGTTAAGCAAAAAGTAACCATATTCAAACACAATAAAAGGTAGTTTAAAACATTTTAACTTTTCTTAAATTGTTTTGTGATATTTATAAATATATAATAAATAAATCATAAATATTAATAATGTAATTTTATTGTGTATAATACTACTATACTTTGAAATTTAAACTTTAATATTTAATCAGCTTTATAAAATTTCGTATTAGACAAAATAATAAAAATAATTTATTTTATATTGCAGTTATTAAAATTACTGAATGAATCATATTTAATTTCTTAAGAATTATTGAACCTTATTTACTTATTATATTTTTATTTTTATAATTTATCCTTTCAATATCTGTCACGAAAAAACTCCTACAGTAAAATGCATTTACGGGCATACAAAACTAATTAAATTTTTAATAATTAATAATTAATGTATTTAACGCGATGCAGAAATTGTAATGATAGAATAAAATGGTGTTCAAATTGCGTAACCGCGCCTGCATTTCGAGCTGTTATTAACTTCAAGCTTAATCTTCTTTCTAATCATACGAAATTATCTAACGAGATAACAAGTATTCGAATTAAGTGATAAAGAACTCTAAAACAGCCCTATAATCGCTGGTTGAAATGATGGGAGGGACCGAAACAATTTCATTTTAGGCACTATTGCCCTTAAATTACTCATACATACTTCGAAATCACTTATAAAAAAAACGCCGTTCGTTTGCATAATTTAATGATAGGTGGTGCGCGATGTAGACTCAAATATTTTAATTTTAAACAGTTTTGGAATTAAGCAATAATTTATTTCGCAATTTGTAGTTTCGAAATTTATATTAAAGAGAAAATGATATTTGTTAAAAGAAATAGTATAATTATTTCGTCTTTTGAAAAGAATATCTTAAGTTACCTTGACCTAACTTGCTCGCCTATAAACCGACTAATGATATGACATTGTAAGAAACTGGATTTGTTAAAGGAACTAGAAAACGGCATCGATCGAGAAAATATCAATATATTTATACAGGGGGATTCAGATTTACTCGAAGTGAAGCAATGCACGATAAAAAAACTTAAGAAAATTTAAAAAAAATACTTTTTCAAAATCTGCAATTTAACATAACAGGGTGAAGCTTGAACGGCGTTTTTGGGAATTAATTAATATTCCCTATCTAAGAATAACAGGAAAATAACTAAGTACTCTAAAACCTTACCATCGTCATGAGTTTTACCAAACTCAAAAATAATCAATGTAATTTAACAGGGTTGCCACAGTTTTTCCACAATCAAATTCCCTGACTTTTCCAGACTTTCCCTGACTTATTTTGTGCCAAGTTTTGTATTTTTTAACCTTTATTTTAGTTAAATTTTCCTATTTGCAACAGAAATTAAATTCCCTGACATTTCCCTGATTTTTAGACTATTTTTTAAAATTCCCTGACTTTCCCCTGAATTTTTGACTATTTTTTAAAATTCCCTGACTTTCCCCTGATTTTTAGACTATTTTTTAAAATTCCCTGACTTTCCCCTGATTTTTATACCCATATTCCAATTCCCTGACTTTTCCAGGAATTCCAGGTACCGTTTATTAAATTATAAATAAACTAGTGACATCCCAAGCCGGAAATTTCAATGCCACTATAAAATCAAAAAATATCCATCATAGCTTTTATTACAACGTTGCCAATTATAATTCCATTACCAGTTCTACTGCATACAAATATTATCGTAAGTTTGTTTATAAAAAAAAACCCCGCTTAACTACAAATTCGCTGATACCAGTAACAACCTAAGCCGGAAATTATATATCTGTGTCGTCAGTTCTACTTCACCATCAAAATAAGCATAGTATATTGAAAATAACTAGCGCATGAAAAGGTTACCGATGATATTTCCATCTTCAGTTCTACTGCACACCATTATTATCATAACCCTATTTTTCCTTAAAATTTACCAATTCTAGTAGAAAAGTAAATAATAAATATTTATAGTTAGTCCTACTTCACTCCCCAAAATCACCATTGTTTTAACTAACGCGCAAGATTAATAAAAGCTTATCGATTATATTTATATCATCAGTTCTATTGCATACCTAAATCAATAAACGTTTATTTAAGTAAACCATTCTAGTAAAAATAGCGAGCCTGAACTAAGAATATATCTTTAAAGTAAACAATAAATATAACAAACCAACGACAGGGGTGTTAGGTGAGTAGCAATTTACCAATACCAATACCTAAGTAAACCAGAACTTTTATATATTTATCGTTAGTCCTACTTCACTCTCCAAAATGCCTACAAGACTATCGATTATATTTATATCATCGGTTCTACCGCATACCTAAATAAAAAATCGACAATTTTTATTTAAATAATTTGTGAAAACCGCAAACCTTAACTAAGCATATTTCTGAAAACTAAGCAAAAATAATAGAAAAGCAACAAAAAAGGGCGTTTTTTGTACAAAAAAACGGACATGACCCACTTGTTTGCCTGCAAGACCTCATCCTTAGCGAATTTTTAATTCCTTTGGAAAAAAAGGGGTTTAAAAATATTATTAATTCGATATAAAAACAGCGATAAATTTCCAATGAAAAGACCCCGACGTCAAGGACAAACACGGCAGAGAAAAAATAATACAAACAAATTTAAATAGACTAATTACGCGCCACGGAACTAAGGTAATAATTATAATTGTCCATGAAACAAATTATATTCGTAGGTGCAACACGAGTGGGTATCTTCCTCCACATTCAAAAAGCAATTTTAAACGCGAAAAAAACCTCAAATTTACTATTGTTTCGAAAAGGATGTAATTTTTACGTTGTTTCCTGTAGTTATTTAAATGCCCGGTGGAAAAAGTACTCCCAAAAAATGTGTAATTATAGTCGGGGAAATTTATTTTAGGAAACGGGAATATTACGATGATGGTCGTTTTCCCCTCAGATTGTATTCGTTGAAATGTAATAAAGGTTATCTAGATTGAATTACATTTTTCAGCGGTTATTACGGGACCACACAAATTTTACATCTCTAAATTACATTCTTACATCCTGTACCCGATACATACTTACAAGCAAATAAATTTGTGTCGCTTGCAAAATGTAAAAACAGTAAAAATTGTGCTAAAATTAAAACTACTTCTAATGATAGTTTCCTAATTTATGAGAATGTTGATGATCAAATATACGAACTAAGGAAATTGTATAAAATTTATAAATGTTCCTTATTTATATATAAATATTGAAATAATGCTAGCATTTTAATACATTATATATATAAATATAATCTATATAAATATAATATATATAAATAAATAAAATATTGTGCTTTAAGATAATTTATAATAGAGATATATTTAAAAATTGGTTTCTTAAAAGGGCAAAGTTCACTGGCCACAAGGATCAGTTAATAAATTGGACAATTAAATGGAATTTATAATTTTTATATACCCTACTATTCTATTTTAATTTTAATTATTAAACCATAGTATCAAATTGAAATTTAAAAACATAACTTGTTGACTATTTTATCAATAACATCGTCCAATCACGTTTTCGTATACCCTACTTTACCACGAGAATGTATGTCAACAACCGCTGATAATTTATTTATATAAGTATTTTATTATCATGCTACAAAAACGATAAATAAATCCAAATAGACGAATAGCAATTTGAACTTCGAGATCAGGGTTGTTGATTTTGTTTTGGAAAAATAATCGAAAACTATTGATTTGCTTTTAATCGGATTTTTGTTGATCAAGTTTAGAGGTTTTAAGCTTGTTTTTCTTGCAACATTCTTTAACAATTTGAGATAAGCAGAATGTAAATAGTATATACTAATCATCATAATATTTATTTATTAATTAAAAATGAGATTGTTCTGAATTGACATTAGTACACTTTCAGAAATACATTAAATGATTATAACTACATTTTAACCCTCGGTTCTAATTATGGATTTTAATTAAACGTTTATTACGTAAATAAAGTAGTGTTTATTTTATCTTTTATAACTTACATAACAGTATAGGTAAAATAAATCAATGCTTAAAAAACACTTAATTTAAATCCATATTTAATCGAAAGATTCCGGAAGCTACAAGTTTTCTATTCCCATTCTATATTTTCTTTCATAAACCACCGAAACTCATGATCGTTTCAGCCATGGCGTCATGGCCAGATATATTACATGCACTCATAAAACATGACTAAGGAAATATTTAAGCATAAATGATAAATTCGTGTTACCTGCTTCATCCAAAAGTGAGATTTCACTTTCTAGGACGTCAAATCGTGACACGTTTTAGGACGAACCATGGCCAAGCACGGTATCACTCGCGCCAAAACTAAATTGAAATCACATCTTTCTATAAACATCACACGCGAGTCGCCCGAGGGAGCGAAATAAATTCACGGAAATATCCCGGAGATGTTCTATAAACGGTTGATATTAAAAACACCGCAAAACCTATTTATTTTTTGCTTTTATTATTTGAAGTCACGAGCACGGTAGCACGTCCTACTTCGGCGTCGGCTGCTTTGGCCACTGAATCCTGGGACTACAGTACAGCCGAAAGCGGTGACTCTAGCTCTCTGCAAAAATATATCCCGTTCCTTCTAACAACGAAACGAGTTGGAGGGGGGGCTAAAAGAACGATGACGTATTTAGTAGAGAAATTCAAGGTTCTAAACGACGACCTCAAGGTTGTGTCGGGGAAAACGATTTGGCGGGTTCTACGTGTGTGATCGAAAACTATGGCGCAAACTCGAATATCGATTAAAATACGCTATTCGTTTAAGGCTTATTTGGACCACCTTTGTGTGTCTGGCATTTATTTAAAAAGAATTATTTCGTGACCAAATGTGGGCGCTGCCATGTTGAACCGGAAACGCTACTATCGTCGTAGGAGATAAGTTACAGCCAGAAAAATATCGTTATCTTATTTCATTTCGTATTTCCTCCGCGAGAAGAACATTTTTTACGTAATGACAGTAGATTTCAAAATAAAGGAATATTATAAATATAATTTTTACGCAATCAATGCAAAAATACGTTAAAAAAATCACCAAATATTAATCAAATCAATCGTGTTATTATTTGAATAAGATTTAATTTTATCGAATATCTTGCTTTTCAAACGATTAATGGCTCTTTTCCATTTTCTAATTGCTTCTATTGGTTATTATATAAAATCTTAATTATTTTTAATTACTATTTCATATTTTAGTTTGCTTTGTGATCAGGGTTGGACATAGGGATATTTTTTTATGGTCAGCTTAACTAGTGAGCCTCCTATCTTAATTTATTTTGGTAGTCACTGTTTAGAGGGCGTAAAAATGGGGGTATAAAAACAAAAAGGACAGCCAACATTTTGCTTTACCCGTCAGAATTAAAATAGGAGTTTATCCCTGGAGTTGCATGATGGGATTTTTTTAAATAAAAATTGTTAATTTATGATACGCCATATTCACCATTATTTATGAATATTTAGGTAAAGTTTTCCAGATTTAGATTAATTTTAGTAGTCAGAGCATTTATTTTAGTAGTCAGAGCATTTATTTTAGTAGTCAGAGCATTTATTTTAGTAGTCAGAGCATTTATTTCAGTAGTCATATACCTTATGTCCAACCCTGTTTGTGATGCAACTGTTTTGGAACCAACTTGTGACATAAAAATAAAATTAAATAAAATCAAGAATTTTCCAAAATCCCCATAATAATGATGTCGGACATAGTCAGCCGAAATGGCGCCTACGTTTTGGCGCGAAACTAAATCTACATAGATAGTTTTGAGGTGAAATCATACCTGAAGTCTGTAGTCTCCACCTGCCTTTGAGTCACCTTTGTTTATCGTGCAAGCTTTCTATTATAGGCGAAAGGTTAAATAAAGCTATGACGTCACGACGACGTAATTTTATGATAAAGCGGTTCTCCTCATTATTTTCTAATCTTACGCACTTCAATCATTATCGTCTTCAGGATAATTTTAAGAGGTTTCTACATTTTGGAATTTTACAGAATAAACTTTATCAGGAAAAGCAAATACCAATTGAACGTTTTCTCTTTCGAACGTTTTTATCAAATAACAGACTAATTTAATTAGAATTTTCGTTAATCGAATTGATTTTATTAAAAATTTA